>NC_050444.1:67678954-67978954 GCF_903995425.1 Onychomys torridus
TCAGGACAATGCTACAATTCATAGTTGCCATCAAAACAGAGAGTCCAGCCATCTTTCAGTTAGTTAAAAACCTATTTTAATTTTAAAATATTGAATCCCCTGACTCATCTAAGTCCCTTCCAAAGATGGATCTCAGTAACAGTTCTTGAAGCTGCTGTGCGGGGCTGGGTTACATCATCACACCAAAGACTTCCTATGACATTTGAATCTAATTCAAGAAAAAAGATCTGATTTCAGCAGCTTTTAGTCCAGACTTTAGAAAAATTAATTATGCATGCATTCAAGTTGCAATGAGCAAACTTGATAATTTAGGCAGTTTAGCAATTGGGTTGAAATTGTATCGCTAATTTAAAGTACTCTGCACTACTGGCTTCAGACTCAAGGTTATGAAGCAGAATTAGCCTGGACCAGAGCAGTGACTCAGCGCTTGCAGCCCCAGCCGCCTTGACTGACTTTTAGGAACAGAGGCAAGAAGGCTGGCCCAGCCCAGATGGCTAGCGCTAGGGTGCACCAGGGCTACCTGTGAGCCAGGCCAAAATATTGCCTTAGCCATTTCTCCCCTCAGAGCAACAAAAGCCACAGGGCCCTCTACATTGAAGAATAAAAATAAACGACAGCTTTGGGGCTCTAGAGATGTTTCTTAGCTTCTCTGTTTCCTTATCTGCAAAGTAAGCATGGCCACAGTACCTTCAAGATAGCTAGGAAGAAGTTGAGATGATGCAAGTTGAATGTGGTGTTATATTGAGTCCCCCAATATACTGTGGACCCTAATTAAGCTTATCTGAAGATCAGAGGAAAAAGCCAGACACTATAGTAAACATAGAAATCAGGCAATGGTAGCACACACCTTTAATCCTAGCATTCAGGAGGCAGAGATCCATCTGAAACTCTTTGAGTTCAAGGCCACACTGGGAAACAGAGCCAAGCGTGGTGACACATGCCTTTAATCCCAGCACTAACCATAGAGATCTGGAGGTCTGTACAGACAGACAGGAACTGATGGAGCTGGGTGGAGAGAGGAAATAAGATGGCAGAACAGAAAAGCATATAGGTGTGGGTATACAGGAAGTAGGTCTCTTTGGAAGCAGAGGAGTCGGTAAGGTGAGGTTGGCTGTGGCTTGTCCTGTTCTTCTGTTCTCTCAGTTTTAACCCCAATATCTAGCTCTGGGTTTTTGTTAATAAGACTGTTTACTAATTCATCTTATAGTCAAATGTCTTATACACAGAAAGTGCTCAATAAATGTAACTTCTTGGTTTATTTGATGTGGTGTTTTTCAAATGTGACATAAACCCTTAGTAGCTTTTCTCCTTGACGAGAGAAGCCACTGGTAGGTCTTTGCTAAGCTCAGCCTCGAGTTCCCCAGCCTATTCTGCCTATTATTTGTCTGGAATTGCAATCCAAGAAGCCCTAGGCATAACAAAATGGTTGACAGTTTCTGTCACTAAGTTTGAGATGGCTTGTTACATACAGTCAGTGCTTGGAACACTCAACGGGTGCCTTCTACATTCCTTGGGCCTTCTTTGAGCAAATTAATGGAGTGAGTACAGGGGGAGCTTCAGGGAGTTCCTTCCTGTTTATGCTATCCATGCCAGCACATGGCTATAAACAGCAGCGTGTCATTGGGGGCGGAAGGGCCCAGCTTGTTGTGTTCTCCTATCCAGGCCACCAACACTCCAGTCCCTGGCAGCTTCAAGCTGCCTGGGCGAAGTGATCCAGCTTGAAACACTCCTGGGAAGTTAGCATGGCTCTCGGGAGCCAGTATGAGCTGGCATCAGAGGACCATAGAAGACTACATTCTAGTGTGAAACAAGGCACCATGAGCGGCTCTGGGTGGGGAGGGCAATGGTGATTGTTTAAGTCCCAAACTGCCCATTATCTTCTCAAAAGAAAAAAAGGAACACCAACAAATAAGACACACCCTTGATGCAAACAAGAAGCTGGAACTCCGCCAAGCCTCCAGAGGTCCGGGAGAACAAAAGTGAAATTACTCGGAGTGAGAACAGGTGCAGTCTGCAGGAAACTGCAGGAGACAGGAACAGTTGATGAAGGAGGCAGGAGTCAAGCCCATCCCAACAACTGTGGACCGAGGAGTCTACCCCAGGTAAGAAAGCAGTGAAGGGAAGTGACCTGCCTGGGGCTTCAGTCTGCTGGGAGAGAGATGGGAAGCAGGCTTGAAGAGGTGATGCTGAGTGGGAGGGCAGGGGGAGAGAGGGCTGAGTGGGAGGGCAGGGGGAGAGAGGGCTGAGTGGGAGGGCAGGGGGAGAGAGGACTGAGTGGGAGGGCAGGGGGAGAGAGGGCTGAGTGGGAGGGCAGGGGGAGAGAGGGCTGAGTGGGAGGGCAGGGGGAGAGAGGGCTGAGTGGGAGGGGAGGGGAGAGAGGGCTGAGTGGGAGGGCAGGGGAGAGAGGGCTGAGTGGGAGGGCAGGGGGAGAGAGGGCTGAGTGGGAGGGCAGGGGGAGAGAGGGCTGAGTGGGAGGGCAGGGGGAGAGAGGGCTGAGTGGGAGGGCAGGGGGAGGGAGGGCTGAGTGGGAGGGCAGGGGGAGAGAGGGCTGAGTGGGAGGGCAGGGGGAGAGAGGGCTGAGTGGGAAGGCAGGGGGAGGGAGGGCTGAGTGGGAAGGCAGGGGGAGGGAGGGCTGAGTGGGAGGGGAGGGGGAGAGAGGGCTGAGTGGGAGGGCAGGGGGAGAGAGGGCTGAGTGGGAGGGCAGGGGGAGAGAGGGCTGAGTGGGAGGGCAGGGGGAGAGAGGGCTGAGTGGGAGGGCAGGGGGAGAGAGGGCTGAGTGGGAGGGGAGGGGGAGAGAGGGCTGAGTGGGAGGGCAGGGGGAGAGAGGGCTGAGTGGGAGGGCAGGGGGAGAGAGGGCTGAGTGGGAGGGCAGGGGGAGAGAGGGCTGAGTGGGAGGGCAGGGGGAGAGAGGGCTGAGTGGGAGGGCAGGGGGAGAGAGGGCTGAGTGGAAGCGGCGCCCACAGTGAAGAGAGGAGGAAACGAGAGGGTAATCTATGGTGTGGGACAAAAGACTGAAAGTTAAATTGGCACAGTCCCCTCCCTCGAGGACATTATGAGTCTCTCTGGAGCCAACAGTGTCCCGTCTGGAGCATGAGGTCGTGTCCTGTGTCCAGGTCTGCATTTTACAAGACTCACATTATAAATAGTGTCGTGTCACTTAGGAGAGGATGCAGGGTTCCTCTGCACAGGCTCTTGGCTGCATTTGTTTGGGTTCCTCTTCAAGTAGAACAAGTTGAGGGCATGGGGGTGACCCCGGGTCACAGCAGAGGGGGCGGAAACAGAAGCAGCAGAGAACACAGGTGGGAAGTGGAGAGTTTCCTGCTGTGGGAGACCGAGGAACAGATTAGAATGCCTCTCAGAGTGGTCGCTGTTAAAGCCAAGAGGGTGAGATGCATCCTCAGCGTGGCTCAGACAGGCAAGGATGGGATTAGAACAAAAGAAGCCATGAGCCTCCGAGAGGGCAGCTACAGTAAGATGTGTGTGTGTGTGTGTGTGTGTGTGTGTGTGTGTGTGTGTGTGTGTGTGTTGTAGCTCCAGGGTGCTCAGCTAGGTAGATGGGAGTCTACCTAGGGGACTGCCCACACACCCTCAGGAACAGGCCTGCCTTTCTGTCTAGTTCTGCTCAGCACTAGATGGGAGCCATCCACCGGAAGCTCAGTGGTAAAAGACTTCTTCGGTCACTCACATGGGCCATGCAGGGCTGGCCTAGAGGCAGGGACCTAGCAGAAGGCCCTTGAGTAGGAACACCCCCAGTCCAGAAGCTGCATCCAATCTCCAGGGGAGCCTAGGGCATATACGGTGAGGCAGAGGCACCAGCTCACCTCTGTTAGGGTTTCAGCGTAGATCCTCACAGGCCCATGTTCTGAGCACGTGGCACCAGGCGGATGGCTCTGTTTGAGGGTTTGTGAAACCTTTAGAAGAGGTGGAGCCACTAGAGGCTGAACTTTGAGGACTAGAGCCCAGTCCCATTTCGGCTTTGTTCTTTGCCCTTTGGTCTGGCCACCATGTTAGGAAGCAGGCTACAAGCTCCTGCTACCGTGAACTCTGCCATGCCTTCTCCATTGTGGAAAGATGAAACCGTGAGCAAAAATAAGTCTTTTTCCTCTCAACTTGCTTCTTCAGGGTATTTTGTCACAGCAAATAAAAAGATGATGAATACAACGTCTCATCTGCGCCCTCCATGATAGATCTGAATAGGAGGACACTATTTAGAATACTTCCATCTCAGCACATGAGGAGCAACAACCGAGAAGAATCTGGAACTTCCCAGGGCACAGCATTAGATTATGAAGCTACTGCCTTGGTGAAATTCTTATGCCTGTCTATAGTGGGCTGAAGAGTGTCCCCCCAGAATCCATGCCCATGGACTCCTCAGGACATGGCCTTATTTAGAAATAGAGTGTTTGCTGACAGCATAAGTTGTGGGTCCCTAGGGTAGACCCTAAATTCTATGGCGGTGTCCCTGTAAGGATAGACTAGGGCATTGGCAGAAAGGGCAGGTCATGTGAAGACAGGCCAGAGTGGTAGTCATGTGTCAAGCACACTAGCAGCTGCTGGAAGCTAAAAAGTCAAGAAGGATCCTCACTGGAGGTTTCAGAGGGAGAAAAATCCTTCAAGTTCCTTCATTTCAGACTTCAAGCTTCCAGACCACGAGGCAATAAATTTGCATCACTTCTGACCACCCAGGATGCAGTGGTTCTAGCAGTCATGAAAGCTAATAGACTATACTATGCTCATGGAAACTAAGAGATTATTCTATACCCATCAGAAGTGTAGGCAGGGTCTGAAGGAGGAAAGTGTTACCCAAGCCAGCAAGAGTGGGGTGGTTCTGGAACGTGACCACAGGAGACTCCACTTCACCTATTGTGGCGATATTTTATTTGTGCTGAAAGGTGATATTTTATTTGTATGTTAATAAATAAAGTTTGCCTGGAGGTCAGAGGTCATAGTCAGCCATAAACAGAAGTCAGGCAGCGGTAGCACACGCCATTAATCCGATCACATGGCAGGCAGGATCTCTGTGTGTTCAAGGACACAGCCAAGAGTGGTGACACACATCTTTAATGCCAGTACCAAACATAGAGACCTGAAGGTCTGTATAGACAGGCAGTGATGAGGAAGTCATGTGGCTGGGCTTAGAGCCAATGAGAAGGCAGAACAGGAAGGCAATAAAGGTGCAGGTTAGACAGGAAGAGGCTCTCTTGGGAAGCTACGGTGATGTGGTAAGCTAAGGTTAGTTGACGGCTATTGCTCTGATCTCTACGGCTTGCACCCTTGTATTTGGCTCTGTGTTTCTTATTTAATAAGACTGTTTAGAAACTCATCTACAACCTCTACCATACCTCCAGGCAGGAGCTCCCTGTGAGGTGAGATCATTTGGTTTCCACTTGCTGGCCACCACTGCTGGGCAGCTTACTAGCTCCAGGGGAAATAGGGGGGCTATTCCAGGCAGCTGAGAAAGCCCAAGTCCTTCCCATACTGACCTAAAATATCAGCTTCCAGCTTGATTTTTCTGGGCCCCGGCCTGCTCTTTGAGAGCCCATCTTCTGCTAGCTCTTCCCGCAAGCTACTTGGCCCCAGTTCCTTTAAGGAATAATGTAACTTACTCGAAATCCAACAATGAAACGGAATATGCAAATCATCTTATCAGCTGTACTCCATAAAGACAATCTTCCCCTGATTAGCATACTGCTCTGACTCTATTTTCATCTGGGATTCACAAAACTGGCACACCCAGAGCTTCTAACAACCATAGGGCATTTAGGGACAGCCACTAAGGCTGAGCGGGCACAGCAGACCCAAGTCCCAGGAAGAGTGGTCCCTTTGTCATACAGACAGCTAGGGAGCAACCCCTAGACTCAAGAAGTCAGGCTGGCCATGGGGTGGGCTCAGATGATGTCAGGGTAAGGGCAGGGCAGGAGCAGGGACTGGAGAAAGGAAGACAGTAATTGCCATCAAGGGACTCCCAGATCGACAGTGAGAGAGCCAGAGCCAGAAATGTCACCTAGGGCTCAGCATGACTCAATTAAAACTGTCACACTGTGGTTTAAACAAAGAGAGACACAAGCAGAGAGAAAGCCTCCTGCCGAGCAATCAGGGCAGGCTTCCAGAAGGAGGTTCAGGGAGTATGAGAAGGAGCTATGCTAGCCAAGCCAAGGTTTGAGGACAAGTTGGTGCAGCTGGGGACGAGGGGCAAGTGCCTGCCAGAAGAATGCAAGATGGCAGGTCTCTCTCTGGTTGACTTTTCCCTATTGAGTTGTGTTCACAGGGGCTCTCAGCCTTCCATGGGTATGGGAAGTGACCTAGAACCTGCTTAGCATGCAGTAAGTACCCAGCCTTGTTGCCCCAGAGCCCTGTGGCCCAGATCGTCAGCAGATCCTCCCCCATTCTGATTTATGTGTTGAGGAGCGGAGCCCAGGTTTCTGCCTCTGCAACATGTTCCTGAGATGGTTCCTGCAATGTATGAAGTCCTGAGTTCAATTCCCAGCACTGCATACTCCTCACCTGGGAAGCAATCCCTCCCTCTTCTTGCTTTTCTCCATTATGGAAAACAGTGTGGGAGGCAGACAACACATTAGGTTATGCCAGAAATACTGGCAATTTAAGTTCATCTGGAGGATGCACCTGGGAAGGAAAACCAATTTCAAGTCTCCATCTGTGTACCTGGCGAAAATGAAAGGCTAAGCCGGGCAGTGGTGGCGCACGCCTTTAATCCCAGCACTCGGGAGGCAGAGGCAGGCGGATCTCTGTGAGTTCGAGGCCAACCTGGGCTACCAAGTGAGTTCCAGAAAAGGCGCAAAGCTACACAGAGAAACCCTGTCTCACAAAAACCAAAAAAAAAAAAAAAGAGAGAGAGAGACAGAGAGAAAGAGAGAGAGAGAGAGAGAGAGAGAGAGAGAGAGAGAGAGAGAGAGAGAGAGAAAGGCTAAAGGTTTCTCAGCAATTACCTGCATGGTTGGGGCAGTGACTTCTGGGAGTGCTCTGCTTTTCACTGACCTCCAGAGCCTGCCCACTCTTTACAAAGAAAGAGGCCCTTAATGATGTCAGGGCCTCTGCCGGTTTCAGCCCTGAGACCTGACCAGACAGAGTCCTGCCCTTACAGCAAGCCATTCCAAAGGAGCTACAAGGGTTGAGGTGGAAATTGAAGAAGCAAACATGAATTTCAGAAGGAAAAAGATTCTAGGGCTAGGGGTGTGGTTGAGCTGCTAGAGTTCTGGCCCTGGCATGTATGAAGTCCTGGGTTCAATACCTATCACTTCACTAATGGAGCACAGTGGTACACACCTGGAATCTCAACACTCAGGAGGTGGAGTCGGGAAGATCAGGAGTTCAACCGCGCACGCGCGCGCGCACACACACACACACACACACACACACACACACACACCATCACGAAGGCAGACGCCTGTTCCTCCACAGCTATCCCTATATTCTAGTCCTGCTTCTGGAAGAATTGTTGCTAACTCCTGAGCAGCTAAGATGTATGAGTCACTACTGCAGCCTGGGCAGTGACAGAGAGAGTGAGCTGGAAATCCTGTACCAAGAGAGATCTCAAAAGTGTCCTCCCCATCCCCTGCTCTGGCCTCTCACACCTACTCTACTCAATACCTTGACCAGGACACAAACAAGCCACATGAAGATGCCACTACAAGTGTGACCATCCTGGCAGGTGCAAAGATAATCTCAAGAAAGACACCCCTTCCACAGCAGACCCCAGGCACCCGGACTCACTAAGGAGTCTCCTGCTGGGAAAAGGAAGAGGTTGAAGTCAGTGCCAGCCAGAAGAGGGATTTGTCCAGGAGAAAGAGATTTCAAACAGTCTCCTTGTTAGGCTACATTTGGGAGATTGGATCTGAAGCCATGATGGGTCATTGACAAGTAGAACCACACCCTGACCAAGGTTGCCAAGTTCTGCATACCTTTTATAAACCTAAACTTCATGTTAGTGTCTTTTAGGAAGATGACTTGAAGGGGTGGATCCCTTTACCTGGCCCTCTTCTCAATGTGGCCACGGTGAAAAGTTCTCCGTCCTCTGCTTTTTCATATTACCTGTCCCTTTAATTAAGGACAGGTAGCCAAGCATCTGTGAGGGATGCCAGGGCCAGGGCTAGAATTAAGGCTAAAAGTCTTCATTCTAGGAGGCTGGCACTGCCCTGGAAGTGGACTTTAGGGACCCAGCCCAACCCCTTCCCCAGAGGAAGAGCACACTTAGAGCGACACACTTTCCTACAAGCACAACTTAATTAGCCTGGCATAAATTTCAGCCTCATAGCTCATCATTGCTCTCATACATGTATGCGAAGAGAAAAAATCCAATAGGAGACCTGCATAGGAGGAATCGAGAAATACTGGCTTCTGGGCTTTCGAGATAGCTTAGCTGGTAAAGGCACCTGATGCCAAGCCCAATGACCTAAGTTCCATAGTGGAAGGAGAGAATCTATCTCACCAACAACAACCCCATACCCCCAAAACAAATAAATACAATGCAAAAAGAATATTTTAAATTCTATTTTTAAAAGAAGGAGGGAGGAGTTGGGGATTTAGCTCAGTGGTAGAGCGCTTGCCTAACAAGCACAAGGCCCTGGGTTCGATCCTCAGCTAAAAAAAAAAAAAGAAGGAAGGAACCCTGGATTTCTACACTGGGCTTTTGGAGGGCCTTGCCTCTTCCTGTAATGGCTTTCCTAGAGATACATCTCTTGTAGGACCACTGCCCGATCCCAGGGTCCCTGTGGTCCCTTCCAACCAGCCTGGACTTGGAGGCTGTAGGTCCTGTTCTGCTCACCCTGGGGACTCACCAAAGACTTCCTGCCACTCAGTTTCTCTCTCCTGGTCAAAAAGAGCCACAAGGATGGCAGCTGGCCAGGTATCCTCCATCCTTGGAAATGGCTTTGCTTCTTCCCTGATGATGCCCTCATCTGCATTTAAAGGAGATCCTTGGCTAAATTCCACTCCTTCAGACCTTTAAGACCACCAAGCCAGACCTGGTGTTCAGCTGGAGAATACCAGCTACCCAGGGGACTAAAACAGGAGGGTCTTAAGTCTACGGCTTACCTGGGCAGCTTACCAGACCCTGCCTTGAATAAAAAGCAAAAATATGACTGGGAATGGGGCTCAGTGATAGGGCACTTGTCTAGCATCCATAAGGTTCTGAGTCCAAGCCTCAGTGCTGAGAAGAAATTATTTACATTTTTAAATTGGGGCCTCCAAAAAGCCCCTCTGTCTGTCTGTCTGTCTACCTATCTATCTATCTACCTATCATCTATCTATCTACCTATCTATCCATCTATCTATCTATCTATCTATCTATCTATCTATCATCTATCCATCTATCTATCTACCTATCATCTACCTATCATCTATCTATCTATCTATCTATCTACCTATCATCTATCTATCTATCTACCTATCTATCCATCTATCCATCTATCTATCTACCTATCATCTATCTATCTATCATCTATCTATCTATCCATCTATCTATCATCTATCTATCTATCATCTACCTATCATCTATCTATCTATCATCTATCTATCTATTTATCCATCTATCATCTATCTAGCTATCTATCTTTGACTTAAACAGTATGATAGTAAATCAAGTCCTCAAAACAGCTAGAAGTGCCCTTGATAAGGGAGGGACATATTCACCTTTGGACCACTGCCCTTGTGCACACAGTAGATGTGGAAATAATTCCTGCTGAGCTGAACTTCATCTCAAACCTTGAGTGCTACAGGCTTGCACCGCTCTCGACACTGGGCTGTGAGCTATGGGAGTGCAGGGGGAAGCCACTGGAAGCATAAAGGGGTGTGACCACTGCTTTCTCTTCCCTCTGCAGGAAACCACCAGTGTCTACTTCCTGTCTAGTAGAACCGGCCACTCTTTGAGTAATATCAAGTGATCCAGCACAGGCCAGATAGTGGGCTGACAGAGTGAGAATCAGAACGTTTCCACAGATAGACAAGAGTTGTTCTAGGATAAGGGGGAGAGAGGCTGGAGAATCAGAACCACAGAGAGACATTACAGAAGACTGCCTGGAGGAGGCTCAATGGGACTGAGCAAGGTGGAAGGAAGCCCCGCAGAAGCCCAGGGGTTTGGAGGAAGTGGGCAGGGTGTCTGCAGAAATATTAGCAGTTCAGGAGTCTGGTGGGCAGGATTTGGAAGTAGATGTTCACAGACTGAGCTAGGTGAAGCTCCTAGAGTTTCCTCAATTGGCTCATCTGCAAAGTGGGGACAATAAGCTCTGCCTCTTTGCTGGTCCTCACATCTTAGCTAATGGAAGCAAAGGTCCCAGCTTCCTTCCCTACTCTTCCCTGTACAAACATTCCAGTCTGAGTTGAAGACAGGACCTAAGACTGCCTTAATAAACACCATCACTCCATGGTCACACACAGAGGTCATGCTCAACACAGCGGTGGTGGGAGGGGGGTCTGTGGACCCATGAATGACATGGCAGTTTCAGTTACTGCTATCCAACGGGCATAAAGAAACTAATGCACATTTGATACAGCTGCTGCTGATAGTTCTGCGAATGTGTTTTGCCTTTTAAATTGGAACCTCTTTAGGGAGCTGTCTGTGAGAAGGCAGGGCCACTGCATACTGCCCAGATGGCTGCAGCAAGTAGGTCGATGAGCTGGGGGGACCCAGAACGGCCTCACCCAAGGGAGGACCAGGGCGCTCGGAGGAGTCTTGAGGATGAAATCCATCAAGAAGCAGGGCTCCTCCGCGCAGCCGCCTTGCCCTCATGGCAGCCCAGGGAACAGTTCAGCTTCCTGGGTGCGTTAAGTGCAAGCTGCTCGACCACTCCACAAGTCCTTTATGCGTCTTCCCAACTCTCACACCAGAATACTATAAATGAAAGTTTCATGCCTGGGGAAGTCATTCATCATGAACCAAGAGGGTGATGGTCCTTTCAGCTCCAGCCTGGATCTCCAAGCTTCCAGGCTTCTTTTCCTCCTCCAATCAGCCACCTAGCCACTGGGGCCCAGCGTCCCCCCCCCCCCCCCCCCCCCACCTTGCCCGGCTCTACTTCTCCAGCCCCTGCTCTGACACCTAGACAGACCCCTTAGCTTCTCAGAGGTCTCCACACCTCCTCCAGCCTGCCTTCCGCCTCCCACTTTCCTGCTTGGGCCCAAGAGTCTCCCTGAAGCTCAGTTAGAACATGTCATACGCTTACTCAGATCTGAAATGGCTCCCATGGCTCCAGGGTCAAGTGCAAATACAGCAACCCCACAGCCAAGCTCCCCGAGGTCTGGCCTAGCCGGCATCCCCCCATTCTCCCACCAGCCCAGCGGTCTCCAAACTGCAGAGCCTGCCCTGCTGGAGACACGTAAAATTAATGTAGCAAATAAAACAGGAGGATTTTGTTTGTTTGTTTGTTTTTAATGAAACAGCAGTGCTGTGTACATAGAAATTTTTCACTTCATGAAAATTGGTTTGTGTGTGTGTGTGTGTGTGTGTGTGTCCCCAACTGTCTCTGTCTATCTGTCTCTGTATGTGAATGTACTGTGTCACATTTTAAAAGGCACATGGTAGCATTAGCAGGGATCTCAATCACAAAGATTTAGATGGAAGGTTGGACCCACCAAGTTCACTGATCCACACGCCCTCACCCCACCCCACACACTTTCCACCCTGTGACTTCCCTCCCCTGCAAGCTGCCACTGTCCATCCAAACCTGTCTTAGCTGCTTCTTCCAGAAGCAGACCTTGGGAGGAGGTTTACTTAAGAAGTGAGCCCATAAAGCATGCTTGAGGATATGGAAATGAGAAAGAGAGCTGGTGTGCAGCTGGGCAGGCTCTCAGGATTTCAGTCCCTCTGAAATCCCTATCTATAGACTTCTACCAGGCACTAGGTGAGATCCTGTAGATGCAAAGGTCCAGGACAGCCTGGAAGGATAGAGTGTGCCCAAGGGAAAGGAGGTGGACAGTAACAGCTACACAGATCACAACAGTCATTTCCTCCATGAAACCGGCTCTTCCACTCCATCACTCTCAAAACACACACACACACACACACACACACACACACACACACACACACACACACACACACACCATCATATGGTACCACCCTGTCTTCCATCTTCATCCCTGAAGTTGACTGCTTTTAAGAGCACAAACTCCATTCTGCTTTACTGTCTTCCACTGACTTGAGTCAAAATGCCTTTTCATAAGTCTCTATGTCTATTTCTACATCCACTTCCACCAAAAGGCAGGATCTCCTCAAGGGATGGTCCAAATCCGAATCCCATACGTTCCCATGGAAAACAGCCCTTCCTCTGCCCTCTGTCTGCAGGTGTTAGCAGCATCTCCAAGACCACAATTATTTCAGCAAAGTGGCCCACTGAAACTCAACCTGCGTACTTCTGCATAGTAGCTGAGAGCTGCTAGCCACCAAGAGAAGAAGAAAATGTTAGAGAACAGTCAGTGCAGAAGGGAAGAGGGAGGGGATCAAGCCCCAGGAATGCGGCATGCTGCCTGAACCTCTGGGCCAGCTTTCCCCAAGCCCCGGAAAGAATGTGTTCTGAGACAGGCAGTTTCTTGTTTCTCTGAAGTCAGCTTGGCCCAAATTTCTGTGGCTCACTCCACAGAATCCCCTGGTGGTTGCCTGATTAATACCTAGCTCTGCACTGTCCATGGAGGGCATGTGAACCGCGTTGCCTGCCACTCAACACATTCCACCCAACACATTTTCCAGGACATTTCCATTTCTGGCTCCTGACTGGTATATAGACACAGTGTCACCAATCTCGTCCTGACCAGGACCTCCAGACTCCAAAACAGAGATAGCCATACAATGTGATGACAGGAAGCAGAGAGACAGAAGCTGAGAAGAGAGGCCAGGAACCAGAGCAGCTCTGGGCTGTCTGGGTCAGTCTAAAAGGAACCCTAGGCTTGAACATGAGGACCTCAGGACATGCCAGCATATTAACCCAGTTTCAGCTCCAGAGAGGCCCCTCATGCAGGATGGTTCTCCAGGTAGCATTGGCTGACCCACTTCTCTCTTCCTTGATCACTGTTCTCAAGAATAACTGTGGAATGTGCTGGAACACAACGTCCCAAGGAGGGCACAGCTGTCAGAACAGCCATACACTGTTGCTGAACCCCAAATCTGCAGTCCAGCATGCCATGTTGCTCCATCAGGGGAACTAAGATGCCTCAGATGCAGAAAAGCATGAGCATGCTCAGATGACTCTACCTGTGCCAGGCCTTGGGAAACACAGTTAAATCTCAAACTTCCATTGTCCGTCCACTTATCTGTAAGCAGCAAACCCTCCCCTTGTAACCCTAGTATCCTCTCACCTAACTGGGCGAGCCGCAGAAGTGCCGCCTGAGAAGTAGAATGTGTAGGGTAGCCGACAGAGAGCTGCAACATTGTAGCAGAGAACATTGCCACCAACCCTAAGGACCCGTAGGGCTGACCTGTCACTCGCTTCCTGGCAGTGCCACTGGCTCCAGATGCTGCCCCTGAGATCATCTCACTGCCAAAGATGAAGCTAGTGGTTGAGTTCACCCTGCTACTGTGGGGCAGCTCAGTTGGAGGGCTCCCCGCACCCTCCCTGCACACAGGGGCCTCCCTGGGAAGGTGTTCTTACATATATTTAGTGTGTTAACCACAGGTACAGTTGGAGAGGTCCACCACTCTGGGCCATCCCAATTAGGATATTCTCCACTGTGAATTCTCCAGTGCTCAAGACACCCTCATCTACTCCAAGTTCTCAATGCTCTTGGTTATATCAAAGCCATGTTGTAGTCTTGTCTTGGACCAAGCTTAAGGTGAGCGTGATGCTTGGGTTCCTTGGGGAAGTTTTCTTGCTGCAACCAAGGTTGTATCTTTAGGGCATTGTGGAACCTTAAATTATACCAACAGCAGTAATCATAACAGCAGATATGCTAGTAAATATTGCCTAGGGCTTCCTGTGTGCTAGGCACAACCCACATGCCCTAGACTAGATCTGGGAGGTGGAGACACCATTGTCACCCTCAATTTTTTTTTTTTTTTGCTTTGTTTTTTTGTTTTTTGTTTTCCGAGACAGGGTTTCTCTGTGTAGCTTTGCGCCTTTCCTGGAACTCACTCTGTAGCCCAGGCTGGCCTCGAACTCACAGAGATCCACCTGCCTCTGCCTCCCGAGTGCTGGGACTAAAGGCGTCACCACCGCCGCCGCCGGCATCACTCTCAATTTATAGATGAAGAAATGCATGGACAGAAGAGCCAGGAACTCAAGCTGAGTGTGGTGTGCGTCCTTGTCACCCTCACAATTAGGAGGTGGAGGCAGTAAGATCAGGAGGTCAGGACTAACCTTGACTACTCAGAGAGTGGGAGGTTAGCCCTAGGTCACATGAGAGCCTGTCTCAAATCAACAACAACAACAAAAACAAAAACATAGACTCAGTCTGGTGAATTGATGACTGTAGTAGTTCCCCTGGACAGGAAAGGGTTAACGCCGCAAGTCTGAGACTGTATCCACAGGAAGGCCTGTGGGAAAGGTTAGAACCCCAGAACCTGCACTTCAGAATCACCGCTGCTCCCTGTAAGACAGACAGCATGGTCTAACCTGAGCACCCCCTTCCTTCTGCTCAGGTAGAATATTGCCATAGGCCAGGCAGAGAACGCCTCGGTGACCAGCCCTGACCGACACCCAGGATCCCGGGCCTCTAATGAGCTTTCCCAGGAGGCCACACAGGACATGTGCTGTCACAGTTTGTTGCTAGGAGAACTGCATGTGTCCTGTGTGAGTCCTCTGGGAGAGGCCTTGCACCTGGACCCCTCTGGATTCTGCCATGAGTCTGTCCCCATGGCTGATCTTGCTCTGTGTCCTTTCTCCTGTCATATGCTGCAGATGTAAAACACAAGCAGATGCTGAGCTCTGAGTCCCTCTGGAGAACTATGAAACCTGGACATGGCCTTGGGGATCCTAACATATCCCCAAACATCCTAAAGTTAGACATCTGAAAGAATGTCATGGAAACCTCAGTTCAGCCAGTCTTGTTTCTGTGTGTGTGTGTGTGTGTGTGTGTGTGTGTGTGTGTGTGTGTGTGTGTGCGTGTGCTGGGAATTGCAACCAGGCCTCGAGTGTGCTAGGCAAGCACTGTGCCACCAAGCTGTATCTCCAGCCCTCTTTCATTCTTCACTGTGAGGCAGGGGCTCACTAAATTGCCTTGGGTGGCCCTGATCTTGCTCTGTGGCTCAGGCAGGCCTTGAACCAGTAATTCTGCTTTGGTCTCAAGAGTAGCTGGGATTATAGGCATGTGCCGACTCATCCAGCTGGTATTGAGATAACATCTTTCTCAGATTCTTACTCATAGGTTAGATAAAATTACCTCTCTGGTATCCTAATGTACCTTGAAGTGGGTTGCCTAGCACTGGGCTGGGACAGGAGTCAAGGGCCACAGAGTTCCTGGAGAACTGCCTTCCAGAGGGCTCTCCCAGGCAACAGAAGCAGCCTTTCCTATACCAGCCAGACATACAATGCTATTTCACTCATAAAGAAACTGTGATTCAGGCTGGTTGGCCTAGGTGTTTTGACATCACTTCCTGGACTCACCACTGACCTATCCCAGACGCTACAGTCTGAGGAGAAATAAAAACCTCCTGTGACCAGGGACAAACACAGGCCATATGCTTAGGTGTGAGCAATATCAGAAGACTCAAATGCAGTCCCATTCTGTGGTGCCTACACCTAAGGAGGAAGCTTAAGGGACCAAACTGCCCATCCTGGGAATGCCTAGCAGGCAGGGAGGTTTCCTGCTAGGCATCCCTGCCTTCCAGCAACCTGACATGAACCTGACCACGCCAGGCAAGCATCCTCTCCAGCTGTATTCCTTCCTCAACCTTCCTCTCCGCTTGATCATTCTTCAGAGAAAACGCATCCCAGGAAGATGTAAAGGGCTCTGGAAACAGATGGCCCCAGACCTGATCTCAGCTCTACCCACTAGATAGCTCTGGGTTTCTGGAGAGTTCTATGAGCCCTCTGTTCTCAGCTCCCTCATGTGTGAATTTCAGGGGTCAGGAGACAGCCTGAATCCGCACCTGTCCCCTGCCTGGCTCAGCAGGTTGTGCCCTACGCCCTGGATGCTGAGGGCTGACTGTACCGGTTATGAATAGGCCACCTACTTTCCACCAACAGGAGTGAGAATGAGGTTAATTACACCGGGTAGAAATACAGGAGGGTAATAAGGTCTCTGGTCGCATCTTTTGTTCACAAGTTAAATAAATGTAAAAGCTATTGCCCAAGTGATGGGAAGATATTTGACCTCCTTACCTTGAGTGCATAGTGCTTAGTCACAGAAAAGACCCAGCTACTCATGCACTGCTCCGCTTAGGTGAAAATAAAAATCATTTTTACATATCAATGGGAATCTACATTATTGAATGTTGGGGTTCTTTTTTTCCCTCAAGCAAATTCACAGCATCAGAGAACGCCACTCCCAACAGTTGTGCACGCAAACCCGAGACTCTTTTCTAAGGCTCCCCTGACCCATTTCTGTCCTGCAGGACACCATTCCAGCACTTAGCTGAGTTTTAAAGATGTGTCTGTTGGTCTCCACATTGCCCTCATGGTTGCTGCCTGTGGGGAAGGGTGATAATGGTGACTTTTCCTGACCCAGTTACACCACCAGGTGACCCTCCTCTGTCCCCTCTCTGGGTCTCAGTCTCTTCCTCTGTAAGCAGTGTGTCATCAGGAGTTAACTCAGCATCCTCACCAATGGGATGCCTTTCCATCCCCAGATTCCCAGGCTTCATCCCAACTGTGCTGGCTAGTCTTACGTCAGCTTGGCACAATGCTAGAGTCATCTGAAAGGAGGGAACCTCCACTGAGGACATGCCTCCCTAAGATTAGGCTGTAATGCATTTTCTTAATTAGTTGTTGATGGGGGAGGGCCCAGCTCATTGTGGGTAGAGCCATCCCTGGGCTGGTGGTCATGAGTTGTATAAGAAAGCAGGCTGAGCAAGCCATGTGGAGCAGGCTAGTAAGCAGCACCTTTCTATGGCCTCTACATCAACTCCTGCCTCCAGGATCCTGCCCTGTTTGAGTTCCTGTTCTCACTTCCTTTAATGATGAACAATGACACAGAGGTGTAAGCCCAATAAACCCTTTCTTCCCCAACTTGTTTTTGGTCATGGTGTTTCGTCACAACAATAGTAATCCTAACTAAGACACCAACCTACAGCTTGGTGCCATGGAGAGCAGGGCCTTGAAATTTGAACTTAGCAAGACCACTCTGTTCCCCACTAAACTTCATCTGGTATCCAGACAAAAACCAAATAGTCTAGACCAGCTAGCTCTAAGCTCCTCCAAGAGTTGCTGTTCTACCTTGTCTACATCATTCCCCAACCTCCAGGCACCTCAGTTCTTTTCTGTTTTCCTCAGTGTGAGTCTCTTTAAATGGGCCCTATTGTCTATCCGTTCACATCCATCAGCAGAAGAGGGTTTGGGAGAGCAAAGTAAAGTCAACCTCCACCGCCAAAGGTCCAGGAAAAAGTGATGGACATCTCAGAATCCAGGTCAATTTCAAAGGCAGATTTCTTCCGATTCATCTCTCGGTGAGGAAAGGGCATGGCTGGGAGGGTTTCATTTGAATCTCAGTGATTTAACTCATCAGTCAAGAGGACTCAATTTGACCAATTTTTTCTCCAACAAAAGATGGTGTTCTTTTTCCAGAAATATAACCTTAAAGCCTCCTTTATAGCTCAGAGTCAAACGTAGCTTTCTTTTTCGTTAAAGGAAAAGAAGGTGATTTTTATTAGAATTCAAGCATTCTGAAAATTCAAAGCTAAAAGCCTTAGTCTAATGCTCCACAATCAGGCCCCACAGAGGCAGCAAGTGACCTTCTGATGTCACCCTGAGAGGGCTGGTAGGCAGGGACACCTACTCTAGACCCCAAGAGGGTCTTTTTTTTTTTTTTTTTTTTTTTTTAACCCACCCAACTGCTTCATCCCATCCTTCCCAGGATCCCACAGCTCTGGAAGAACACTGGACAACATCTCATTGTCCTATAACTCAAGACCACCTGGGAGGCCCAGAGAGCAGAGAAAGAACAGGTGATTGAAGATCCCCAGCGCAGGACTGGGACTCCCTTTTCTTGGACATAAGACCCTCAGTCTTAAAGTACAACAAGAAACACAGACAGAGCCACAAACACTGCAAGCCTGGATTCCCAACCTCCAGTTCTAAGTTGCTAAAGGGTCCTTTGATATTTCAAAAGCGTGTACAAACTCTATAACCAAAAGAATGCATGAAGCCCTTGGCAAAGGGCATGTGGGGTTGACCCAAAAGATGCCTCTGCTCTATTTCAGCTAACTATCCATTAAAGGTGTTTCCCAACACTGAGCATCTTGGACGCATTAACGAAAGTACAATGAGAAGAATTCCCACACATCTGGATTTTTCAGCAAGCACTCTGGGGGCCTCACCTGCTATCACCTCAGCCTTCTTGGGAAGTCTACAGGTGTGGCCCTACAGTATCACCTCTGTTGGTAGAGGCTCATTTGTTCTTTCTTTTTCTTTTGAAGGTTGTGGGGATTGAACCCAGGGGCCTTATGAATGCCAAGAAGCTGTTCTACCACTGAATTCCATCCCTAGCCCTTCTTCAGAACTTCTGTTTCGGAGCAAGGTCTCACTAAGTAGCCCAGGCTGGCCTCAAATTTGCAATCCTTCTGCCTCAGCCCTCTAAATAGCCAGATGATGGAAATGTACCCCTAAACCAGGTGATGGTTGAAGGAAATCCCAGTTTCGTACTTTTTTCACTTATTTGCTCACTTCCCTTTTTCACAAGCATGTGTTCTGTCTCCCCATGAATCACAACCATTACATTTTTCTTGAAGAACAAGCACCCAGCTGGACGGTCAGGGTGGGACAATGGCCCCAGGCTGTGTGGGAAGAGTTTGCTTTGGCCACTTTCTCGCTGGGCTGCTGAGACTCTCTTCTGTTAACCTGCCTCCTCATCTTTAAAGTGGAGATTCAAAGGACAGTCCTCACGTCACAGGGTTAACCTGCTTTCTAGTTTTTTAAGAACTTAGAATTGTACCTGGCGCCAAATGAGCACAATATAATTGACAAATTTTAAAATACCATTGTTAGCCTGGAAGTTAATGAGGTCACCAGCAAAATCCCAGCGAGAGGAACACTACAGGACAGATGACCCAGTTTCATCAACAAATAAATTACAAGAAGGAGAGAGAGAGAGAGAGAGGGAGAGAGAGAGGGAGAGAGAGAGAGAGAGAGGTGAGGGGGGCGCCTTTAGACTAAAGGATGCTTAAGAGAAGTGTGTGCTCTGTGCTCCCAGAAATATTGTTCACAAAAGCCAAGAGGGAGATATAACACAAGTGCCTGTCAGCAGATGAGAGGGTGAGCAGGAGGGGATGCACAAACACACAGAATACCATCTACTCTTCAAAAGAGAGGAGTGTGTGTATGTGTGTGTGTGTGTGTGTGTTCGCCCTTGTGTGCTCATGTGGAAGCCAGAGGTCAAAGACCAATGTCTTCCTCAGCTACACTCCAACTTATCTTTTGACACAGGGTCTCTCTCTGTCTCTGTCTCTGTCTCTGTCTCTCTCTCTAGGTTTTTCGAGACAGGTTTTCTCTGTGTAGTTTTGGTGCCTGTCCTAGAACTCACTCTGTAGACCAGGCTGGCCTCAAACTCACAGAGACCCCGCCTGGCTCTGCCCCCCCCCCCCCCCCCCCCCCCCCCCCCGCCAGTGCTGGGATTAAAGGCGTGTATCACCACCACCTGGCCATGACACAGGGTCTCTATTCAACCTGAATCTTGCATGTTGTTAGCCTGACTGGCCAGCAAACCCCTAGGATCCACCCTGCCAGCATTGTAATTATTGGCACACACAGCCACCACAGTCACCTTTTCATATGGGAACTCAAATCATCACACATGTGTAGCAAGCGCTTGACCCACTGAGCCATTTTCCTAGCCCAAGAGGAGGGAATACTAAAACACATCACATCGGCTAAATCTGGCGACTTTGCTATGCTTTTGTTGTTGTTGTTTATTTGTTTGTTTTTGGTTTGTTTTGTTTGAGACAGGGTTTCTCTGCATAACAGCTCTGACTGTCCTAGAACTCAATTTGTAGATCAGGCTTTGAAATCAAAGAGACCCTCCTGCTTCTGCCTCCCAAGTGCTGGAATTAAAAGCATGCGCCAACCACCACTTGGCATGATGACTTTGCTAAGTTAAGGAAGCCTTTGCTTATAGAAAGTATTGGAATAGTCAAGTTCATGGAGACAGAACTGAAATGGGCGATAGCCCTGGTGCTGTGGGGCAGTGTGTATGTGTGTGTGTGTGTGTGTGTGTGTGTGTGTGTGTGTGTGTAGAACAGGAAGATAGTCCTGGTGCTGGGGGGGGGGAGAATGGGAAGTTAGTCCTGGTGCTGTGGGGGTGGAGGGTGGAGAATGGGAAGGTAGTCCTGGTGCTGGGGGGGGGGGGTGGAGAATGGGAAGGTAGTCCTGGTGCTGGGGGGGGGGTGGAGGGTGGAGAATGGGAAGGTAGTCCTGGTGCTGGGGGGGGGGGTGGAGAATGGGAAGTTAGTCCTGGTGCTGGGGGGGGGGTGGAGAATGGGAAGTTAGTCCTGGTGCTGGGGGGGGGGGGGGTGGAGAATGGGAAGGTAGTCCTGGTGCTGGGGGTGGGGTGGAGGGTGGAGAATGGGAAGGTAGTCCTGGTGCTGGGGGGGGGGTGGGGAATGGGAAGTTAGTCCTGGTGCTGGGGGGGGGGTGGAGAATGGGAAGTTAGTCCTGGTGCTGGGGGGGGGTGGAGAATGGGAAGTTAGTCCTGCTGCTGGGGGGGGGGGGTGGGGAATGGGAAGTTAGCATATAGAGCCAGGGTTTCAGACTTCAGTGATGGAAGTCCTGGAGACAACAGGCAGTGTCGGTAACAATACGAATGGACTCAAGGGCAGTCATTAATGGAGCTCATTAGAGTGATGAACATGGTAAGTTTTGTGTTTGCCTGTTTTAGCTTAATATTTAAAAAGATGCTTAAGATATGTATCAGCTAGCCCACAATGTGTAGGTCTGATTCAAAAAGCAAACTTAAAAATGTATGACCTGTAGAAGACAACCGGAAATTCGAACTTTGGCTGGCTATTTTATGATCGTAAAGACTGGCGTGAAGATGTAACAATAGTTTTTCAGAGGCCACACCTTCTGGGGATACAAATGGAAATATCCACAGACAAAACCACATCAAGTGTGACACTAACTTCACAAAGGAAGGAGTGTGCAGGAAGCAGATGACACAAGATTAACTGGGAATTGATGTTGTGACCGGCTCATAAGTACCTGGAGGGTCCTTCTGCCATTCAGTTGCTGTGGGTTTCTCTGACACAATAAAGCCAGACTGTAATCACCACAGAAAAGGCTGTTAAAGGATATGCATAGTATCTGTGCTCAGAGGCCTAGTGCAGATACTGACAGATGCTGAATCTGATGGTTACTTCTCATTCGGTCTGCTCTGCTCTCCTCTCATCTCTCTGCACTCTTGCATGCAGCACAGGCTTTTCCTGTTGCTCAGGCATTGGAGCAGAGAATCTCCACAACATCACCTGGCATGCGGTTGAAGTCTCCCCCGCCCCAGAATCTCAGAGGTCAGTGGCAAAGTCAAGGGCAATAGACTCCGTCTTCCCCGTAGACCTGTGGGTAGTTCTCCTCTCCCTCCTCTCAAGACAGAACCGAGGGAGCGCAACAGAAGCATGCACCAGGTACAGAGGGATCCAGGACAAGGACACTTCACGTGGTGCCTGGCTGTTCACACACGCTACCCTCCCCGCCTCTCTCTCTCTCTCTCTCTCTCTCTCTCTCTCTCTCTCTCACACACACACACACACACACACACACACACACACACACACACACAGAGTTGGTCTGCATTCCTCAGGGGCACCCACACCTATTCTGAGTGACTTCCCATAGAAGTGGGTATTAGACAGAAGGACTCTGCAAACCAGATTATAAATCCCCTGGGTGCAAGGTGACTTGAGCAAGCTACTTACTCCCTAGGAGCCTCAGGTCACTTACAGATGAAAAAGGAATAAGAATAAACACACCGCACTGGAGGGTGGGGGGATAAAGACAGAAATTATACAGACAGTGCCTGGCATGCCAAGAACTTAGAGGCTTCCCTATTTCTATGCCTTACTGTCCCCACTCCAAGAGAGAGTCTCACAATGTAGCTCTAGCTGGCCTGGAACTTACCATGTAGACAGGCTGGCCTGGGAACTTGGGAACTTACATTTCTGTATACCTTGCTTTCGTTGAATTTGTCTTTTCAAGTAGTGTGCACGGGGGGTTTTATTGATGTGCCATATTGACACCAATGTTCATTTCTCTCAGCTATGTATTTAAAAAAGAAGCTTCGGGTGGCATCCCTGAAGCTGCAGGCCTGGTGCGATTTAGAAGAATCTGAGGAATTCAACAGCAGTCCATGCAGCAGGCTGCCCCTGTCCACCCTGGTCAGCATCTCTGGACCCTGCCCTGGTGGCTTCTGAGGGCACCCAGGCTTGGGAAACTCGGCTCCTGGGAAGCACAAGGAAAACCCAGACCCAGAGCTCCTGACTGTACTTGTAAAGGTCAAATAGTGGCTGTTCTTCCAATCTGTGGGGCTGGGGGACGACCAGCCACCTCAGCATGTGCAGCTAAGAAGAGAGTGAGAATCACGTCCAGGATGCTCTTCATAGATAAGTGCGTAAATTAATAACCATGGCACATTCAGACGGTGGGATATTATTCACTATTTAAAAGGAATGAACTAGGACCTGGAGAGATGGCTCAGTGGTTAAGAGCACTTCCAGAGGACCTGGGTTCAATTCCCAACACCTACAAGGTGGCTCATAACTCTCTGCAACTCCATTTCTAGGGGGACTTGACGCCCTCTTCTGGCCTTCATGGGCACTGCACACATGTGGGACACGTGGCAGGCAAAATATCCACACATAAAATAGAAATAAATAAATCTTTTAAAAAGGGATGAACTGTACAGAAATCAGTATGGAAGTTGGTCATAAAACTACTATACCATGCTGCCACCTTTATCACTCCTGGGCACTAACCAGAGGGAATCTAAGTCAGCATACTGCAGAGACAGATAGCTGCACATCCGTCTTTAATGCGGCTCTGCTTACAGTCTACAAGTTACGGAATCAGCATAATTGTCCCCAAATAGATAAGTAAATAAGAAAATGGGATATGTATATGATATATATTTCATATATGTCAATATATATAGAGAGATATATACATATGGTGTATATAATATACACACATATATGATATATATCAAGGAAATAGGGAGGGAAGAAAGAAATGAAAAAGGAAAAAAGGAAAGAAGAAAGGAAGGAAGGAAGAAAGAAAGAAAGAAAGAAAGAAAGAAAGAAAGAAAGAAAGAAAGAAAGAAGCTAAGCCCCAAATAAGTAGGTAAAAATAAATAACCATGATCAGGGCAGAAGTTAATAAAAGGGAAACTAAAAATGTTACAAACAATAAACAGAACAAAAGGTTGGTTCTTTAAGAGGATAAGATAGACAAACTCAGCCAAACTAACTGAAAGAGAGGGGAGAGAGAGAGAGAGAGAGAGAGAGAGAGAGAGAGAGAGAGAGAGAGGAGACCATTCCAAAACACCAATGAAATTCAGTAAATTACTAGGATATGCCTTAAAAATATATATTCCATTGGTGATTTAGCTCAGTGGTAGAGTGCTTGCCTAGTAAGCACAAGGCCCTGGGTTTGATCCTCAGCTCAAATATATATATATATCAACACATCAACACTTCTCCACTATTCTGTAACAGGAAAGGGAGGAACACACCAAGCTCTTCTCATGGGGTCAGAGTCAGTCCAGTCCCACACCCAGGCGAGGATGCAGCAAACCAAGACAGTTAGGGACCAATCTTCCTGATACATAGATGCATAACATATTTATAGACTGAATTCAAGAATACACCCAAGGATCATTCACAGTGATCCAACTGGCTTTATTCCAGAGATGCGGAAATGGTACAACATATGCAAATCAATAAATGTGATACATCACATAAATGAACTCAGGGACAGAGATCACGTGATCTTCTCCACAGCTACAGAAAAGGCTTTTGACAAATACAACATCCTTCTGTGAGAAAGGCCCTGACAAAACTAGGAACAGAGGAAACATATCTCAACACAATAAAAGCTGTATATAGCGATAACGAACATTATGCTCCGTGAGGGAAAACTGAAAGCATTTCCATTAAATTCATGAACAAGACACAGGTGTCCACTCTCTGCACTCTTATTCAATCTGGTGCTGGCAGGAAGTCTTAGCCAAGCACTAAGTCAAGAGGTGCAGATAAAAGGGATACAGGTAGAGAAGGAAGGAGCTGGAGCATCCTTATTTGCAGATGATGATTCTATACACAAGAGACCTGCAGACTCCACCAGAAAACTCTTAGAGCTGGTGATGAACAGTTTCAGCCAAGTGGCAGGAAACAAAATTAACATACAAATGAGTATCCTTCAGAAACAACACGGACAAACATACTGAGAAAGAAACCAGGGACACAATCCCATGTGTAATTGCTTCAAAAAATAATTATAAAATAGAATACTTGGGAATAAATCTAACCAAGGAAGTAAAAGACCTCAGCAATTAAAACTTTAAGGTATCCAAGAAAGACTGGGTCTGGGGGTACACATCTTAAATCCCAGCCCTTGAGAGGCAGAAGCATCTTTATGAGTTTGAGACCACCCTGGTCTATGTATAGTGGACTCCAGACCAGCCAGGGCTACATAGTACATAGTAAGTGGGGAAAAACAAGAAAAAAAATTTAGAAGAGACTAGAAGATTAAAGACCTCCCATGCTTACAGATGGAAGAATTAATATTGTGAAAACTACTATCTTACCAAAAGCAATCTATAGATTCAAGGCAATCTACTTCAAAATTTTTATGTAATTCTTCAGAGAAATGGAAAAAATAATCATAAAATTTATATAGAAGCACAAAAGAGCTTGAACAGACAAAGTGATCCCTAGTGGTGGTGGTGGTGGTGGTGGTGTGGTGGTGGTGGTGATGATGATGGTGATGATGATGATGATGATGATGATGATGATGATGATGGTGATGATGATGATGATGATGATGATGGTGATGGTGATGATGGTGGTGGTGCCAGAGGTGTCATTGTAGTTGATTTTAAGTTATACTCCTGTCCTGGGAACAAAGGATGATACAGTCTCAAAACAGACATGTAGGTCAATGAATGGAATAGAAGAGCCAGATCTAAACCCACACAGCTCCAGACACCTGACTTTTTACGAAGATGCCAACAATACACATTACAGAAGGGACAGCCTCTTTAACACAAGTTGCCAGGAAAATTGGGTATCCAAGTGCAGAAGAAAGAAACTAGATCCTTGTCTCTCACCCTACATAAAACCCAACTCCACATGGATCGAAGACCTTAAACTCTGAAACTATTCAAGGAAAAAGTACAAACACTTCAAGATGTTGGCATAATCAAGGACCTCCTGAACAGAACCCCAGTCATTCATGAAATGGATCCAGCAGCTGACAAATAGGACCGTGTGAAATTACCAAGTGTCTGTACAGCAAAGGAACCAGCTAATTAAGTGCAGAAACAGCCTACAAAATAAGAGAATCTCTTTGTCAGCTGTACATCTGACAGAGGACTAATACCTCGAGTAAACAAATATCAAACAATCAAACAATCCAATCAATAAATGGCTAATTAAGCAAACAGACAGTTAAAGATGAAATATAAATGGCCAATCAAAATATGAAAAAGAAGGCTCAACCTTACTAGTTCTCTGAGAAGTACAAATTAAAACTACTTTGAGATTCTATTACATCCCAGTCAGAATGGAAGCCATTAAGAAAACAAAGCAAATTCTGGTGAGGATGCAGATGCGCGTGGGGGGGAGGGTAGAAGCCTTGTACCCTGTTCATGGGTATACAGGTTTGTCTGACCTCTATGGAAATCACAAAGAATGTTTCTCAAGAAACTAGAAATAGACCTACCATGTGACCCAAATACACCACTCCTGGGCGTTTGGTCACCCGAAGGCTGCAAGTCAACACATCACACACTTGCACACCAGTGTCCACTGCAGCGTGTTCACAGCGGCTATGGAATAGCTAGGCGTCCGTCGGCGGAGGCATGGACAACGGAAATGTGGTGTGTATAACCCTGGGATTGCTTTTTCAGTTGTGTCATTTGTGGGGAAATGAGTGCAACTGGAGATAATGATGTAAGCAAACTAGGTCGGTCTCAGAAAGACAAATAGTGTGTGTTTCTCTTGTTTGTGATCCCTAGATTTTGTAGAGTCAAATAAAATCATATGTATGTATATATAATATATATGTGTGTGTATCTGTATATGACATGAAAACCCAAGTGAAACTGTCTCTGGACAAGGACTCGTGGGAGGGGGAGGGGGAATATGACCAGCACATAATATATACCTATAAGAAAACTTAAAATAGAAAAAGCTTGTAGGTTCAACAGCAAAAAAGGCAAGTATATGTTTTCTCTCTCTGTAGAATCTAGGTTTTTTGTTTTTTTGTTTGTTTGTTTGTTTGTTTTGGTTTTTTGAGACAGGGTTTCTCTGTGTAGCTTTGCACCTTTCCTGGAACTCACTTGGTAGACCAGGCTGGCCTCAAACTCACAGAGATCCACCTGCCTCTGCCTCCCGAGTGCTAGGATTAAAGGTTTGCACCACCACCGCCCAGCGGAATCTAGATGTTTTTAAAAGTAAGATGTGAAAGTAGAGGGAAGACTGTGTGGGAAGAAGAGGGGAGTGGTGGGAAGATGTTGGGGGGCGGGGTGACAGATGGTAACAGGAAGAATTTGACTGACATATGTCATCCAGGTGTGTGACGATGTCACCGTGAAACCCATTGTATTATATAACTAATATATGTTAATTTTTAAAAAAGAAGATAGACATGATGGTGCAGCCCTATAATGCTGGTGACTCAGGAAGCTGAGGCAGGAAGATCATGAGTTCAAGTCCTGCCTGGGCTATGGAATGAGCACAAGACACCAGCCTGGACAACTCAGCTAGACCCTGTCCCCAAATTTAAAAGTTCTGGCAATGCAGTGATAGCTTGGTTGTAAAGCATTTTCCTAGCATGAGAACAGTCCTGGGTTAAATCCTCAGTACTGCAAATACTAATAAGTAATGACACATAAGCCATGAAGTCACAGACAAACACAGAACTTCACATGCCATCTACAAAGTGAAGGGAACCAGCCTGAAGCCCACCTCCACAGGATTCCAGCCACGCCGCTCTGTGGAAGAGGCCGAACTCTGGACTCAGTGGAGGACCAGTGGCTTCCAGAGCTGGAGGGATAAAGATGGGGGTGTGGGGCAGGGACAGAGGCATTTGGGAGTAGTGAAGCCCTCAAGTGTAATGCTGTGACAGCAAGCCGATATCCTGAAGCTTCTGTCCAAACCCACAGAATGTGGAGTAGGAGAGTGACCTCAATCACTAACGATCAGCATTGGGTATAAAGGAAGTGTCAAAGGAGGTCCCTCATTGTTACTAATATACCACTCTGGTCCTGGTTGTTAGAGATGAGGAAGCAGGAAGAGGGGGCACACGCCCTTCTCTAAGTGTTTCTGAGAATGAATGACTACTGTAAGAAAATTAATTTCGAAGTGCGGAGATACAGAGGCAGGGGATGACAGGCAGAAGTAACAGTGACATCTAAGCATCCTGGAAAACTGCATGAAGACTTGTATCTGTGTTTTGAGGGTGGTGAGAAGGCACTGGGTCCTGAGCAGCAGGGGAAACACAAAGCCAGCCCAGGAGAGTACAGAGGACTGAGGGTGGGTGTGGAAACTGGGGCAGCTCCAGAAGGCTGCCCAGGTGAGATGATGTGGACCAGCCAGGCTGGGGTGGAGGCAAGAAAGACTCAGATTCAGGAGGTACAGGGTGGGTGTGGCAGTGGGGATGCATAGGAGTGGAGTTTGGCCTCTAGGCTTCTGGCTTGCAAAAATACACAGATAACAGGGGCACAGACTGAGAGGGGGGATTCGTGAAGGAAATGCGGGACCTGGAACAGAGCTCAAGCCTCAGCAGCCACACCCAACAGGTGTCACTGAGGGCTAAGCCCCGCCTGGCATGCTCTTATTATAAAGTCTGTATGTGGGGGGCAGTTGAATTGATATTTTGAGTAATAAGTGGGCAAGTGCTTCAACATTTAATTTATATGTCAGTAGTTTCAAAACTCATTTTAAAACCTCTCTATAATTTTACCAGGTTTATGTACACTGACATTATAACACCCGAATTATTTCTGATCTAAAAATAATCATCCCGTATGTTGCTTTGCCTGAAAAAGTATTGAGAGAAGTTACTGGCAAAGAATCTTTTTTTCACTGCCAGGGAGCTGTGAGCCAGCTACCAGTTGTGCCTCCCTCGGCCCACCTAATTTTGAGCCCAGCAACAGGACCACTCTGCTGGCTGTTGAGGAGCAGGGCAGAAGGCGAGGCAGGAGTGTCACACATTTCGTGGTGTGATGGTGGCAAGGTGATCGGCAGGGCAGTTCAGATGAGGAGAGGGTGTAGACATCCCAAGTTCTGTGTGAGCAGGCAGCCGTGACAGAGGGCAGGCAAGGGCCAAGTCCTTGAACGAGAACCAGAGGCACGATCTCCTGGCCCTTACCATATATTTCATTTGATACACACAGAGTTGTTTTGTTTTTTTTTTCCTTTCAACTAAGCCACTATTAAAAAAAAAACAAAAACAAAAACAAAAACAAAAAACCATACAAGATCCTGGCTTCAGTAGCTTTACCCGGTGGGTCACCTCTCCCTGTGTTAAGCTGAGCAGCCATGGACCGTTTTGGTGGGAAGGTCTGTCTCCTCCACCTCCCACCATCTCACGACTCCTTATCTTTACAGTTTCGTCAGCTCAGCACGGCAAACTGATGAAGTTTGTCTTTCTTATGGTGAAGAAACATTTCTCCCTGCCCATGTCTACATAGGAGAAAAGTAACACATAAATCAAGAGCCACATTTCTAAGAGAAATAGAAAGAGAGGATCCCATACAGCCTGAAAGCCTTCTTTAACTGGTATCCCACATAAAGTCTGTGCCAGCTCTCTGCATGTGCCCATATGATCCACCTGCCCCTGCCTCCCCAGATGCCCTGGGGGCTGCAGGTTCTCAAGGAACTCAACCCTTGGTCCAACATAAGGAGAGGGCTCAGTTTAGGAGTGAGGGGTGTGAATGAGACACAGTCACAATAAAGACCCACATTTTATTACTGGAAACAGCTTCCGGGATGGGGCCAACTGGGAAGAGTCAACAGTAATCACTCTGATGGTAACAGTCAGCAACAGCCTTGACTATGTGGACCATGACCAAGCAAGTCACGTGCTTTACACAGATACATCTCACAGATCTGAGGCTCAGTGTTCCAGTCATTCACCCTAGAGAGAGTAGGGGCTCAAAGGCCAGGACTCCAAGCCCATATCCATGGTAGTTTCTACCAGAGATATATATAACAGTCAAGAAGATAATAGAGACATACCTCTGGTCACGTCCCCTGAAGACTCCGACTGTGTCAGCCCTGGAGTTCCTGTTTATTTAAAAAGCTCTCCTGGGTGCTGCGTTCTCACAGCCTCAGGGGAGAGCACCTGCCCCTGTGGACAAAAGTCTGTCCAGTCCTTCACTCAGGCAACCCTCCAAAGGCTGTACCATCATCTGCCACATGAAAAAAGCAGAGGAAGGGGGGGTGGGGGGGGGAGTGAGGGAGGGCATGGAACCTCATCAGGGTCATGGAGCAACAGCTGGTGTTCATTTTGAGCACAAGCCACATCACTACAAATTTTAGGACCCAGTTAACTCACTGACCCAGAAGACCAGATCAGAACCAAGTAAGAAACAAAGAGGAAGCAGGTGGCTCCGAAGTCCCTGCTCACGACAGCTGTTCTACACACTCCAAGCCAGTCCGTCCTCTTCTGGCAAAATTCTTCAGGGATACATGAAAAACTCATTTGGTCAACCTCAGCGGTAATGCTCTCTCGACTAAGAAAAGCTGTTCTGCTCTCCAGGAACTCGGGTGAAATGGATGGTGACCTATTCTTGACCCCTAGGATGCTCAGGGTCAAGTTTCTGATTGTTTTTCTGCCTACACTTCTCTGTACCTATCTCATCCCACTCTTCATTTGTGATTCTCCTCTTACCACTTTTTAAAATTCTCCAGTTGATCTATTCATTTTAAGCGCAATACTATGAAAATGTTTACAATTTTTGGTTTGTTTGTTTGTTTTACACATTCATATTGTTTTATTTGCTAAAAAAAAAAAAAAAAATTTGGGTCAGCAAACTTTTTTCTGCAAAGGCCCAAATAGTAATATTTTATCCTTTGTGGAACATATGGTCCCTAGCACATATTCTTTTTTTTAAAAAAACCATCCTTTTAAAACTTGTTTTAAAACCATTCTCAGCTTTCAGGCTAAATAATAATAATAATAATAATAATACCAGGTGCTATCGTTTGCTATTGTGTGATAAAGATTGAAAATCATATTAAACTGAAACTTACCAGAAATAACCACTATGAAAATTATGGAATATATTCTGAAAGACATTTTGATATGCCTATTTTGGATAAAATTTAGATTCTATTATACATGCTGCTTTGTGACTTCTTTTTTTAATTTAATAATTCACCAATAATTTTCTATGCCAAAATGGGATTCACAAAATATTATATAGAGGCCGCAGAGACGACTCATCATTTAGAAGCACCTGCTTCTCTTCCAGAGGACCCATGCTGGATAGCTCACAACTACCTGTGACTCTAGTTCTGGGGATGTGACACCCTCTCCGGCTTCTGTGACAGCACTTATCCACGTGCACACTCACAAATACATCTTAAAAGAAGTATTATATAAACACAACATAGATGTATCAATCCTTCCTCTGTCAACATTTAGGGCATTTCCTGGTTTTCACTGTTATAAATAATACTCCAACTGCCACCGTAAAGTAAAGTCCTAAAAAGGGATTTTATAGACCAGAAGAAACACAGCTTATAGTTGGTCAATGACATCCCCAGATCACCCTCCAGAGAGTTGTGCAGACTCAGCCAATACCCTTCTGCGGGATCCAAACACTTCTTAGCCCTCACCAATACTGGGGACTGCTGTTTATTTTCACCAACCAGACAGAAGGATGGTTTCTTACTGCTCTCTAGGTCCCTGCCTACACCCACCCACAGAGCTCCCCCTGCCTGCACCCACCCACAGAGCTCCCCCTGCCTGCACCCACCCACAGAGCTCCCCCTGCCTGCACCCACCCACAGAGCTCCCCCTGCCTGCACCCACCCACAGAGCTCCCCCTGCCTGCACCCACCCATAGAGCTCCCCCTGCCTGCAGGGCACCCTGCCAGGAGCCCTGTGATTCCTTCCTCTGCTGCTGGCCTGGGGTTCTATGGCTCCTCTTTCACTCAGCGTCAGCCTGTAAGCAAACACCTCAAGGACACTCCTCCATGTCCAACTTTGAGTTCCCTAGACTGACAACTCCCAGAAACCAGCCCCACACTGACTCTCTGGCCTGGAGAGTGAGGGTCACCCTCATGAGAAAAGGCATGCGGAAGCTTACTACGAGATTAAGTCAAGAACAATACGGCAGCCTATGAAGGGATAGAGAGAGAACAGTGGAAAGACTCAAGAGAAAAGGGTGAGTGGTCCCCAACCAAGTCCCACTTCACTCCCCAATCTGTCTCCTTCAATGACCAGACAGGCACTGATGAGCGACAGTCAACTGCCATACCCAATAGCAGAGCGGTGTCCTTGAGACTGGGTTAAAGGCTGCATGGACTGGTGAATCATCCTGGCCGTCCTAGGAGGAAGAGGAGTCAGAGGCTGTCTGCACACAAATGGAACATGGGTAATACATATATGTGGTCTGTGTTGATGCTCTCTCCCTTGGCAACAGTCTGCAAGGACCCGATGGTGCAAGTACCACCTTGGTCTTTGACCTCAAGGACACAGTATTAGACCAGAGCAATAAGGGCCAGAGGGGGCAAATACATTCCAGGAAGACACCTGTCCTTCAGAGGGAGCTACACAGAGTCCCCAAAGAGATGGAAGTACAGCGGGAGTAGCGGAGACAGGACAAGGTAGTTCCTGCTGTACACAGCACTCATTTTGTAAATTGCCCCTCCCAACACTGAGACGGCTCTTCTGGTTCCCAAAGCATTGTGGTCCATACTTGAGAGTCCTGCTGTGACCCACTTGCTGGCAGATAGGATGCTGCTGGTGGGTACCAGGGCAGGGAACGTCTGCAGCAAGTCTAGCCATATAACGCAGCAGACCCCCAAGTGTCAGCAGGAGCTTAAGGGGAAAAATTCCGTGTGGAGTGTGTGTCAAGCTAGGCTAGGAAAATCAAAACACAGACCCCGGGGTTCTGGAGCAAGGCCATGCCATCTGCAGCAGGGAACGGAGCATCCGAATGAGGCACTTAATGTGCTACTGAGCCCTGGCGGAGATGGCATGTGGCCTCCCACTCAGCGGGGCTCATAGATCTTCTCCCACTGCTGAGCATCCAGCCTGCTAGCAGCAAAGGCCAAAGCCCAGCCCCATATGGCCTTGAGCCTTGTGGAGTCCAACAAGCCTCCCAAGGATGAGCTGATTCCGTGGGCCACCTCCAACTTCAGAAGGTGAGTGGCCTATCTTGACAGTAATAGAAACATGTCGTAGGTTCAGGTTGACCTATCATCTTGCCATAAGGCTCTTGGCAGCAGCATCCTCACAGAAGGCTTGACCACTGACTTGGGATGCTGTATGCCACCACCTCAAACCAGAGGAGTAGTGCCCATGCCAGATGTGACCTGCTGGTCCTGTCACAGACTTTTATAGGCACAGATGAGAGCCCAGCTCAGGGATCAGCCCATGGACAGTGCTACACTCCCACATCTGAAGGGGGTCTACTGGTTGCAGTGTCCCCATGGCATCTCCAGAGGCCTCTGATGCCACCGTGTGCTGTGTGCCCCTTCACACTGTTTTCCTGCCCCACTCACCCCATCTCTCTCCCCGAAAGGTGTTGTTCTAGGGAACGCTCAGAACAACACTCCAGCGGGAGGGTTCAGCAGATAAAAACGTTGCTGTGCAATCCTGATGATCTGAGTTTGATCCCCAGGACCCAAATCCCAGCACCCTATGGTGAGATGGGAGGCAGAGGCAAGGGATCCCCAGAAGCCAGCTAGCTGGGAGTTCACAGTGTGGTAGGAGGAGACCTGTCTCAAGGTGGGAGGAAAAAACCAACTCCCCAAAGTTGTCCTCCAATCTCCACACATGCACTGTGGCTCTCCTGCACCTGCATTCACATACATCACACACACACACACACACACACACACACACACACACACTCATGAATAAATAAAAGCATAAATTAAAAGAGAGAGGGCACTGCTGCCATGTGCCCTCTTGCACATACACCTTTGCTTAGACCTTTTCCTAAGAAACAGGGCCTGAGGTACTTAGGCTATGTGCATTTGTTCTGGTTGAGTTTACTGCCACTGTGGATCTTCTAGGCTCCACCCCATCACTAGCCACTAATGGTTCACAACTGGGAGGGACCCTTCTTGGATGGAGCTTGCCCTCATGCTCTGGGACCTGTGCTGTGGGATGTCTTTCTGGAGGCTGTGAATATGTGTTGCTCTGATTGGTCTATGCATCAAGCTGCATTGACCTATGGTGGGGCAGGATGAAGCCAGTCAGGAAAATCCAAGAGAGATGGCGAGAGAACAAAGGAGAGGAGGGAGACCCTGTGAGCCGATGCAGGGAGAAGCAAGATGTGAAAATACCAGTAGGCCACGAAGCCACATGGCAATGCATAGATTAATAGAGATGGGTTAAGTTATAAGAGCTAGGTAGCGAGAGGCCTACCATAGACCATCCAGTTTTTAAATTATATAAGCCTCTGTGTGATTACTTGGGACCAAGAAGCTTTGGGAGACGCAAGTGGGAGAGATTTGTTTCGCAGGCCAGGTGGACACAGGAAAACTTTAGACTACAGACCTGCCTCTGAAAACAAACAAACAAACAAACAAACAAACAAACAAACAAACAAATAAAATAAGACCAGTTAACATGCTTGTTTTTTATCTCACAGTTCATAATTTTACAGCAGGGTGACTTTGAGGTTAGAGGTGGCACTGTGTGAAGCCCTCAGCAGCTGCTATGACATGGCCATAGGGATGCTGTCAGGGCTTCTGATCATGATACTCCTGGGTAACAACATGGGAGCTAACCCTGGTATATGGGAATATAACACTTAAGTGTCTGAAGATCAAGACTTTTGTTTCCACTAAGCTTGACTCCCAGGGAGGAGACCCTGTGTAGGGCTTATTGGAGAGGCTTGGTGAGTGGGTGAACAAGAGACAGCACAATATTGGGCAGATCTGAACCCGGGCAGCATGGTGGTTTCATCTCTCTCTGCAGCTGTGTGCCAGGGGTCCGTAAGCGACTCAAGGCTGTCCCTGAGGTAGCAGACCAGGCCTCCTTTCCCTTGAATCAGCCAGGCACCAGCCACAGGCTCTCCCCTGGCATGAGGACAAGCTCCATCTAGGAAGGGACCCAGTTTGAGGGCTGAATTCAAGGAAAAGTCAGAGGGCTGGCAGGGTCCTGGCACAGTCTCCAGTGGGGATGAGCCAGCAGGTCAAGCTCTTGGGGGCTGACTCAAAGATTGTCTCCTATAAGCAGTAGGAGGCCATCAAAGAGCTCTTCATCCAACATAATTCACAGGTCTAATGCAAGCGTCACCATGTTCAATTTTAGAAGGTGGTGGTCATCTCAGATGCCACCTCATGTTTGTCAGGACAGCTATTCTCAAAGAAACAACACCCGGATTGCCACCAATAATGGCTCTGGTGAGGGTGTGAAGAAAGTGCAAAGCCACACGTTGCTGGTGGGAATGAGAACAGAGCAGCCGCTACAGAAAACCACGCTGTAGCTCTGTAGAAAGACAGGGAAGTACCATCCTACCCAGCGAGGCTCTCTGTGTAAGCCCCTCAAGATGTGAGAGCAAGGTCTCAAGAAGTATTCATCTGTCTAGGCTTCAGCAGCGTGACTCATAACAGCTAGAAGGGGGGGGGACCCAGCACCTATCCATAGATGGATGATAGCAAGTTAGAGTGCACACAAACAAGGAATACCATTCAGCCCTGAAAAGGAAGGCAATTCTGATACTTGCTCCAACATGAACAAACCTCTGGGATGTAGTTAGGTTAACCAAACCTGTCTCAAAAAGACAAGAACAATAGGAAGCTATGTATGTGGGTTCTTTATTTTTAATAAAATCATAGAGAAAGAAAATAGCAGTGTTTTCAGAGTCTAGGGTGAAGTTATTATTTGATGTGTTTAAACTGCTGAGATGGATCATGGGGATGGATGCATATGTGCTTCATACCACCACCACCACCACCACCACCACCACCACCACCACCACCACCACCACCACGCTGTCCATCTGGAGATAGGTGTGACGGTGTTGGGAAGGGGCTGGAAGTTGAATTTCCTATTTGGCTATCTGCAGGTTCATTTGCTCTTGAATTATGCATGGACAGAAACTAAACAGTTTATCTTAAAAATCACTCTGAGGCTCTTAATAAAGTTCAATATTTCTTCATGCCACAAAAGTTGGTCCTATGCACTGCCCTTACTTCTCAGCATTCCGTGATCTAGTCTGAAAGATCTGGCAATTTCTACCACTTTTAATCATCCTGCCAGGCTCGTGACAGGCAATCTCGAACATTCATGATGATTTTATTACTTCATTACAGGGCAATCTTTCAGAACACATCATAAGTAATAATTTAGGTGTCTGAATGTTTGTTAAAATTCAAGTGAGTGTGAGATCGCCCATGAAATAAATGCCCACAGCAACTGGGTGGACAAAAGATGAACCCCGCTTATCCACTCCACTTCACCAGGAAGTTCTCCTTTGACCCCTAACAAGAGGGTTTCAGAAGCACTGCAGCGTTGAGAGGTGGAGGGGAAACACGTGTCTTAGGATAGGGAAGGTGTGGTGTCGACTGAGGGCAAAGGGAGTTTATGCACAGCAGAGGCCAGTGCCAGCAGGGACCAAGACAATCAGAAACCAAGATGGCAGCCGCACAAGCACCTTCCCTCATACTCTGGTCACAGGGCGGGAGCCAAGAGTCCCACATGGTTGTGAAGGGTAGCTAATGAACTTGGAGTTGAAGAGCTCTTTTAGGTTGTTTTTTTTTAACTCTCTCTCTCTCTCTCTCTCTCTCTCTCTCTCTCTCTCTCTCTCTCTCTCTCTGTGTGTGTGTGTGTGTGTGTGTGTGTGTGTGTGTGTGCAGGTGTGAGTGTGCCACAGTGTGTATAGAGGTCAGAGGACAACCTCAGAAGTCAGTCCTCACCTTCCCCCTTATTTGAGATAGAGTATCTTGCTCACCACTGTATATAACAGGCTGGTTCATGAGTTTTGGGGGAATTCTCAGGTCTCTGCCCACCCCAACATCTCCATAGGAACAGCAGAACCACAGACATTTGCTTTATGGAGTCTGGCTTTATTGAGTGCTGGACATCTGAGCTTGTGTCCTCATTTACTTCACCCGATGGGCCATCTCCCCAGCCTGGAGATGAAGATCTTGAAGCATCAACGAGTCATAAATTAAAAGTCCCATACCTTAGAAGGCGGGATGTGAAGCCTGTGACCTCCCAAGGCATCAGATGGAGGGAGGGTTCTTACTGCTTGAAAGCAGTTTCCTATTTATCTTCCCTACAATAAATATGAAGATGAAAAGATATTACACATTAAAAAATAGAAATGCAGCTGGACAGATGGTGGTGTCAGGAAAGTGTTTGACTTCAGGTGTGAAAATGAACACTTACAATCCCACCACGGCGGAGGTAGAGATAGCCAGATGGCTGGGGCCCACTGGCCCACCAGTCAGACCGAATTCCAGGACAGTGAGAGACCCTAACTCAAAAAGAAAGAAAGAGAGGGAGGGAGGGAGGGAGGGAGGGAGGGAGGGAGGGAGGGAGGGAGGGAGGGAAAAGGGGACAGGAATTGGCAGGGCCTGAAGTAAGATACCTGAGTTTGTCCTCTGGCTTCCACAGGCACTCACACACACACCAAAAACCGAAAACAAAAACAAGCACACAAAACCCAAGAAGAAAACCATTATATAAAGAAATACAAAATGTCTAATCTTTTCAAAGAAAACACTTTTGGCATTGACGTGCAGAAACCCTAATTCAACAAAAATAAATGGCACAAGGCAAAGCCTGCCCGGAAGAGCCTGAGTTAAGCGGGGCAAAGTGAGCATAAAACCCTCAAGGAATGGCCAGTGCCTCTTTGAGTTTGCTATAAAGCACCAGGCAGGCAGCCCTTGTCTGACTGCGGGTGCTGATGCTGTGGGTGCTATCTCTGAAGGTCACAAGAAGCCCTGTTGAGGATGAGATAAATGGTAATGGCTTTTTTAAGGATGGAGCCTTGGCTGGGGCCCATCAGTCACTGCACACCCCATTCATGCAACCCACATCAATCTTCCAGGGAGGGTGCAACGGTTTATAAACTTTGTTTAACAAGGGAGCACCTGCCTGGATCACAGGGGGGCACACCCTGGCAGACACACGGAAAGTCGGCGCTCATACTCCTGAGCTCTGAGTCTGCAGAGTTGCCTCCTGCTTACACATAGCCAGAAGCCACGCCTCTTAGGTGGCCGAGAGTGCCTATGAGGACATGTGGGACCTTCTCCTTGCTCATTTCCACTTCCACTCCTATTGCTAGTGCTAGACCCTGGTTAGGAGGCCCTGAGGGCTGGTACCTGGTGGGTGGATGAGTATAGATGGGAAAGGACCAGGAGTGGGGTAACAGGAAGTTCCTGAAACTATGTCCAATCTAACAAATGCCACAGGAATACTCTGTGTGACCAGCCGGTGGACAGGGCTCATCACTGGTTGTAATGGGTAGAAGAGTCACCTATGCAGATGAGACTGGAAGAGACGGTGAGGCAACAGCTGTCAGTAGAGTGCTTGGCATGCAAGCGTAAGGGCCTGAGTTTAGATCCCTATATCCCATGTAAAAAGCTAAGCATGGAAGTACATGCATGTCTGTAATCCCAATTCTGGGGAGGCAGAGACAAGAGGATCCCTGAGGCTTGCTTGCCAGCCAATCTAGTTGAATCAGAGAGTTCCAGATTCAGTGAGAGACCCTGTCTCAAAACACACACACACACACACACACACACACACACACACACACACAAGGCTAAAAGATGGCATGACATTTGAAAAGAATTAAATTGCCACACCCTCCCTAACATACGCTGACCAGAGAGCTATGGAGAAAAACTAGAAGGGAACATGGGGACACTGAGGACAGAGGCCACTACCCATGGAAGAGGGGCAAGACAGGAGAGTGGCTAGAGGAGAAGCCAAGACTCCCAGCATTTATGACAAAGGGTCTGGGAAACCAGGGCTCAAACCACTGTGTTGTGGGACTGGGTAATGTGCTCAATCTTAGCAATAATATAGAGCTATATACCTAAGGATGGGGAAATTGGGTCCAAATGGCCATCCCTCTGCAGTGATTTGGGAGGTGGCTACCAGGAAAGAGATGAGATTCAACAGTAGCAAGTGTAGCTATATCATAGGCTCCCTCTGTATTTCTCTTGCTCCAAAGTTAGAATGCCCACAGCTAAAGACCAGCGCAAGTTGTGGTCCCTCTGCTCTCTCCTGTAGAGATACTGGTTGGATCTTCAGACAAGAAGGAAGGGGTAGCATGCAAAATTCCACCAAGTGTTCCTTCGTTGACTGTGCCCAGAGCATCTCCTAAGTACAGTCATCAAGCAGATGGCTAACTGCTGCCCTTTCACTAATGAAACATCCTAAACTGTATGAATGGGCAGAATAGTGTCCCCAAAGATATCTGTCCTAATCCCAGAAATTTGTGAATAGGCTGCCTTGCACAGGAAAGAATTTCAGGAACTGATTAGCTCTGAATCTTGAATCAGGGAGAATATCCCAGATGATCCAGGAGCACCCCAATGTCAACACAAGGCTCTTCATAGGAGGGACTCAGGAGTCAAAATGAGTCATACAAGAGGCAAGGGTGGGACCAAAACCTTCAAGTGAGCAGAGAGGGGGCAATGAACCAAGGAATACAAGTGACCTGTTTAAGTTAAAAGGGCTGAGGGACTTCTCTGCAGAGCCCTTGGAAGCAACCTGCTTTGTCAGCATATTGACTGGGGCTCAATTAGATCATTTTGGATGCCTGACCTCCAGAAAAGAACGGTAATAATACATTTGTGTGATTTTAAACCACCAAGCTCATGGTTATTTGTTACAGTAGTAGTTGTAAACAAATATTGCATAACACTCATTTTAAGGTGAGACCATCTATCAGGAGATTAAATTTAACCAGCCTCCCTTGCAGCTAGTATGGCTATGTGACTAGTCTCTGGCAATGCCTTTGAACAGCAGTAGTAGGTACAACTCCTGGGCCAACCTCAGCTGTAATACAAGCAGCTTGCTCTTAATTTTTGCACTTTCTTTTCCCCATCTTCCATTTCTAGTGGACAATAATAGAGATGTAGCAAAGATACCATTCCAGCCATGCCTTGAGGGCAAAGCTCTACAGCATGAGGGCTGAGAAATTTGGATCCCTGAATGACTCTGCAGAGGACTGACAGCAGGTTGACTAGCCAGGACCAGCCAGATCATTACTTGGAGGGTAAATGTGTTTTGGGTATATGTGTATGGGGGTGGGGGTGTTTGTGTGGGTGCACACATGTGTGCATTCACATGTGTAGGCCAGAGGTCATTCATGGGTATTGCTCCTTGTGAGTGTTTTTCTGAGACAGGCTTTCTCACTGGAACCTAGGGCTAGCTGATCAGGCTAGGCTGGATGGCCATGGACCCCTAAGGTTCTGTCTCCACCAAGAAATACATTTTTAATTTATTTCAGCCACAGTTATAGCAGCTATCATGGGAGCTTACCTGTAGTACAAACATACTATCAACAGAAGTTCCAATGGCGGGTGTGGGGGGGGGCAGCATGTGGAGAATGCTAAGTTGGTAATATGTTCACTGTACAAGCATGAGGGCTGACAGCTGAACCTGAAGCTATGTACCTGTGATCTTGTTGCTGTGTGAGGGGAGAGTAAGAGCCGGGTTTACTGACTAGCCAGCCTAGCCAAATCTGTGATCTCCAGATTCAGTAAGAGACTGTGTCTCAAAGCAATATGATGGAGAACATTGACCTGTGGCCTCCATAGGCATGTGCACATATGCTTATGTACACACACATGAATATACACACAAACCCACATACACAAGAAGACCAAATGCATCTGGACAAATGTGTCCAGACACAAATGTTTACACCTGTCAAGATGAATGCATGGTACAGAGGTGGCCAGGCACTCTGGAAGCACAGTCTCCCCTATGACACAGGGAAAGAATTCCAAATCGACAGAGTGGCTATTCACATCACATGTCCTCAGTACCACCCTCCCCTGCCTCACAGGCCTCTAAAACAGCAGATATCCATTACTGAGGGAACGATCTTCCCATGTGGCCACAAGGACTAGAGCTCTATCAGTTCTCAGTGTACAGATCACCCAAGTCCCCCATCTGTGGTAGCTCAAGATGAGCTGGCCTCATGCTGGCTTCTAGATCCAGGCTCTTGACTGGAGAAGATTGTGGTGGTCAGTCCCAGACAGCTACAGGCTTGACCCAGACAATAGCTGTGTAAGACAAATCATCTTGCTCATTGGCTTTGTGCTTTTAGCAACTCAAGGGCCCCTTTTAACAACTCAAGACAGGCTCCCTGGGTCTTACAGGGACTTAAATGGGCTGCCAGTGTTTCAACAGTTTTTCCTATGTTGGTGGTTTTTTCCTAGTGGTAGTTGACTATATTCTCTATCTTTTTTGGTATCTTATTTTCAGCCTGATACATGTATGTGAGTATGTACATATACATATGAAAAAATGAACCAAAAACCACCTAAAGACATATTGAAAAATGGCCCTAAGACACAGGGCCATCACATTGTCTCCCTGCTCAAAGCCCTCTACCACAGAATCCTGAAGGACTGCCATGCCCCTCTGACTTGACCCCACTCTCCTCCAGTCCACAGGCTTCCTACTGTCCTCAGCCCAGCAAAGCTCTCATTTCTTCTTGACATCCTCCCCCCAACACCATCCCAGAGCACCCCCAGAAGCTGCTGGAGAGGTCTAGAGAGAACATTCCCACCCCACACCATGCTCACACACCCCTGACTCTCCTCTATTTTTGTTTTTAGTTCAGGTTGAGCATCCATAATCCAAACACCCCAAATCCCAAATGCTCCAAATCTGAAAATTCAGAACCTGGACTGCAGGTGAGGCCACACAACCACAGACTTTCCCACAGTGACAGAGACGATTTTGTTTTCCAATGGCTTGATGTGTGAAACTTGGTTTCATGGAAAAAAATTACCTAAAATATTTTGTAAAATTACCTTTAGCATATATGTATCAGGGGTATAAGAAAGCATACATGAATTTCATGTTTAGACTTGGGCCCCTGCAAGGTATCTCATTATATGTAAGTAAAGAGTCCAAACCCTAGGGGTATCTGAAATCCAAATCCTCTGATGCTAAGCGTCTGGTGTAAGGGGTGTGCCGTGTTTTAGGGCTAGCTCTAGCTAGGTTAAGTTTATATTAATTTATGCATTGATTGTCTCTTGACTGCCATGAAAGTTTTCTGAGGAACAGTTCTCTGTCTCATTCCCATAGGCCCACCCCAGTCCCTTATTACTTACACCAGTTCCTGGCACACAGGGAATTAGATGGGCAATATTTGTATAATCAACAATGTGGTGACATCAGCAATGCATGACAATCTAGTGATAGATGCCGCTTGTTTTTAGTTTCTTTTTTTTTTGGACAGCTCACCCCTTGGCAACTCATTCTCACCTTGATCATACAGCTTCCAACTAAACTGCTGTAGACACCTTGTTTCCAGCCAGAAGACCTGCTACCCTCTCAGAGGCATCTCCACCCTCGGCTCTCTAACATAGCTCTCCTCTCCACACTTCTACTTAGAACCCAGGTCTGATCTCCAAATAAACAAATGGATCCCATCCACCCCATCCAGGCACACCTTTCCTGTGAAGCACATGGCACCGCCAGCCAGGCAGCAGCTGGCATAATCACGAGGTTTGTAATGTGCAGCTCTGCAAGGCTGCAATTAGCACTTGACAAGCTCTTTATGGCCCGCAATTGAAATGTCTGTGGTGTTGTAATTCAGTTCCTCCTTGAGGTGAACATGCTACTAACCTCATCTAGAAAACTAGATGAGACGCCTCCTCACATTCCTGCCCTCCTCACTAGTACACGTGGGACATGATGCTTCTCTGTCCAAATTTCCACCATGATTTTTATTCACCATCCCTGACAAGCACACACTGGCTGAATTCTTGCAGACAAGAGGCAAATTGAAGAAGATGGGGGTAAAGCTTCAGGTAGATGTCTCAATGTCTCTTCACCCCTCCAGATAATTGAGAATGAATGTCCTTGATCTTCAAGACATCCCCACCCTCATCTCTCCAAGGTTCTAAGGTGTGTCTAGTCTACTGGTCTACCTGAGGAGAGGAAGCCCACCTGTTTGCAGAACTAACTCTTCAGAACACAAATGAAGCGTTAAGGAAACGTCACCACTCATTTCTGATCTAGGACAAAACCTTCTTAGCAAATGTCCAGGGGATGTCTCTGGGACACAACCACAGCTGTCACAAAGAACAGTTAGCATCCACAGAGTCATCAAACAGCAGCCATGCTCAAACTCAGCATGCAGTCAGGAATGCTGCTGGGACCTCTGCTGAGTCCCATCCTCAAAGAGGATCAGGGGCATTTAACCCATGGGCAAACGAGGCTAACAAACACAGGGCAATAAGAGGAAGGGGCGTTGTTAGCGGCAGATCACATGACTGTCTGCATGGGAGACTCAAAGAACCTCGTGGAAAACTAATAGAATTAGTAAGAATGTTCAGCTGGGCCTCTGGTTCTGAGAAGAAGACGTCCACAGATCACGGTTCCTATGCATAGAAACAGTTGGTGAGAAAACACCTCTGGAACAAGGAGTGACTACATCAGCAGATCATCCACACTGCAGCAAGGAGGAAATACCACTGGCTAATTAACGCAGCGAGCTCACTCTCAGTCAGATGCGTGTGGAAAGGACTCTCAGGGCCAGAGAGGCTCCAGAAATACTGGCTTATGGAGTTCAGCCTTAGAGAATCTTCAGCCTCAAAAACTGATTTTAAGCTGGACATGGTAGCACATGCCAGTAACCCCAGCACTTGGGGGCGGAGGGGGGGGCGCTGAGAAAGAATTATCCTGAGTTCAAAGCCTGCCTGGACTACAGAGCAGGACACAATTTCAAATAGCAAACAAACAAAAATCAATTCCAGTAAAATTCAGTGCTCTTTGAAGTGTCGGCAGAGAGTCTCAAAATTAGCAAGGGAGGGTCTTTGGACTGCTCCCCGAAGTATTTTATTTTTGCAGTACTGAGCATTGAAGCCTGGCTTCCTGAATGCTGTTCTGGCCCTCTAAGCTACATCCCAGCCTTTCCCTGTTTTTTATCCCAAGACAAGGTCTCATGAAGTTTGGCTCTGAACACATGATCTGCCTTGTCACTATGATGGTACTCCCCACATCCGGGAACCTCACTAATGCCACTGTCTTGATCACCATCATGATTACAACATCGCTGTCATGACCATGATGTCAAGGCCACTGTTGTGATTGCTATGCCACTATCTCAATGACTGTGGTGTTGGCTGTTGCCATCATGGCCACCATGCCACTGTAGTGATCTCTTTTGATCGTTATGGTGATGGCCATGTCAATGTCACAATCACAATGTTGCTATCACAGTCGGTATGCTGCCATTTCCATCACTATGATGTCACTGTCACGATCGCGATGCTGCTGTCCTAATTACGATACCACTGTCTGGAATTCAAGGGGACTGTGGGTTTGGGGCCACGACTGGAAACTTCCTAGGACATCAACACTGTAAAAGATGACAGTTTACGTCCCTGCAAACTTTGACAGATAAATGTCTAAAATAGCCACCTGCAGATCTGAGCCAGAATCTGATCTGACCCCAAGTGCCCTCCCCCGAATGCATGGCGAAGATCAAATCCAGGTACTTGCCTGTGCTACACAGGTGCTTGGACCACTGAGCTACACCCCCATCCCCATCCCCAAAGCTTTATGGAAAGGCCACAGATGCAAAGTGAAGGCAGATGCCAAGTTTTATTGTGCTTTTTGCTCAAATAAAGAGTCAGTGCTTTTAGCCAAGAACTTTCTTGGTGCCTAGTATATGGACATGGAGGGGATTTCTGTACCAGATACTAAAGTGCAATATGAGGTCAGGACAATTTTACTAACAAGGCAAGAGTCCAGAAAGTGTCAGCCTGATCCACTATGAGGTAGCTGGAGAAGGAAGTTATTCAACATATGGCATTGGGGCCTTGATTTACCTGTCCATAAAAACAATCACCAATACAAATTCATTCCATTAAAAGTTCTGGGAGCTGGTGGGTAAAGTGGTTGCCATTCAAGAGTGAGGACCTGAGTTGGGACCCTTATAATCCATAGAAAACCTGGGTGAAATGGTGTGTGCTTACAAGCCCAAAGCTGGAGAGGCAAATGCAGGCAGGTCCTGGGAGCTTGCTGGTCAACCTAGTTGCATTGGTGAGATTCAGCTTCAGTGAGTGACTCTGACTCAAACAATATAAAGTAGAGAATGACTGAGAAAGACCCAACCTCCCCCCTCTGGTCTCCACGTGCATGTACATACAACTTCTCCCCTCCCCCAATACATATAACACATGCATGCAAAATTCTACATGTGTTAAAGTTAAATATTAAATTGAAACCATTAAGAAACCAAAAACAGGACCTAAGAAGGTTAATGATAAAGCCATGGAGTACTGTGAGGGTTCCTAGGCAGGAGTCCAGGAGCAGGAAATATGAAGATGTGAATCTTGTATGAAATTTAAGAATCTCCTACGTTGAAAATGAACAGAAAGCTAAAAGGCGGGAATAAAAACTGGATGCACATTTACCACCGGCATGGGACAGGGGCCATGTGCATCTAACGCAGTTCACAAATCAGTAGGAGAGAGCGCTGCATATTCATAAAAATAGGCAAGAGCTATGACAAGTCCATTCACAAAAATGGAAGGGCTCATTAAACATCTAAATACATTCAACTTTTATTTTTCAGTGCTGGGAATGGAACCCAAGGGCCTCATGCATGTTCAGCAAATGTTCCGCTGCTAAGCCATATTCCTAACCCAACTTTACTAACAGAAAAATGCAAATCAAAATTTATTAACTATCCAAGGGGCAAGGCATTTGATTTAATTTTTATTTAGTGCTAATTCCCAGTGAGGGGCTCCAGCAAAGGGTCCCCCCACCTGTCATTGACTACTCAGCTAGATAGGAAATCCAGGGCAGGAAACCATTGCAGGGATCTGTGGGCTTCCTCTCTTCTGTCACCTCCCAGTTCTGAGGCTTGGGGTAACTGTCAGCACTGTCCCAAACTCCACTGTTTTACCTTGAAAGAGGAATAATAACTACTACAAGAGGTGATGCCTACCAAGCCATAATGCCAGAGATAAAGATGCATCAGTCTCCTCATCCTCTTTGTTCTATCCAAGACTAATTCCTAAGAAACAAATATCAGAGGCTGCAAAGATGGCTCATCAGTTAAGAGCACTTGCTGCTCTTGTAGAGGACCAAGGTTAGGTTCCCAGCAACCATATCAGGTAGCTCACAACTCCAGCTTCAGGGAATCTGACATTCTCTTCTGACCCCCTTGACACTTGTACACATGTGGTGCACAGTCATATGTGCAGGAACATATACAGATAAAATGAAATAAAGACATAAATAATCTTTTTAAGATTGAAAAGAGAGAAACCAAGGCTGGAGAGATGGCTCAGAGGTTAGGAGCACTGACTGCTTATCCAGAGGACCTGAGTTCAATTCTCAGCACCCACATGGCAGCTCACAACTGTCTATAACTCCAATTCCAGGGGATCTGACATCTTCACACTAATGCACATAAGATAAACTTAAATAAAACAATTTTTTTTAAAAAAAAAAAAGAAAGAAAAAGAGGGAAACCAATCTCAGGGAAGCACACATGCTTTGAAGGCTGTGTACTGCAGCATCATGTAAGAGCACATGTGCATGCACACACACACACTTATGCACACAACATACTCCCACAACTACAAACCACTCACACGTTCAACCATTGATTATTCAAGTAAAACAACAGCCTACTGGAATAGTGGGAAGCCTTGTACACGTGTAGAGAGGGCTCCTAAATCGCCTAGAAGGCTCTTGATAAAGAATTAAAGTGTGGAGTGAGAGCATATCTTGCCACATTTAAAAAACAAACAAACAAAAAACATGGGGGAGATTAGGATGCAGCAAGCAGTAGATGACCAGGAATGATGTTTCTAAATGTGCAATGATAACAACATGACATCAGCTGGGATTGTGTGAGAGAGTGGGCTTATGGGTGATTTTGGTTTTCTTCTTTGTATATGCATTTTCTTAATTCTTTATAATAAACCCAGGTTACTTCTAGGAGATAAAATCACAAATTAGCTTTTTAAATGCAAATTCTCCACGTATGAAAGTACAGGCATTCTAGTTTGCTTTTCTGTGGCTGGGACAAAACACCAGGACAAAAACAATGTAGAGAAGGAAGGAGTTTGTTTGACTTATACGTCCACATCGCTGTCCATCATCGAGGGAGCCAAGGCAGGAGCTCAAGGCAGGAACCTGAAAGCAGAGACCGTGGAGGAACACTGCTAAAGGCTTGCCCAGCTTGCTTTTTTTATACAACTCAGGACCACCTGCACCAGGTGGCACCTCTCACAGACCAATCTAATGGAGGCAATTTCTTAACTGATGTTCCTTTTCCCGGGTGACCCTAGTTTGTGTCCCATTGACAAAGACTAACCAGCACAACTAGCTTAGTATCAGGATGCTTTTTTTTTTTTTTTCATTTTCTTTTTGTCTATCTGTGCTGGGGTAGGAGTGTGCATATACCTCTGTGTTTATGCATGAGTGAGGGCATATGTGCCATAGCTCAGATACACAAGTCAGATGGCAACCTTGGATATTGGTCCTCACCTTCCATCATCCTGGAGGCAGGGTCTCATTTTCAACACTGTATGTGCAGGCTAGCTAGTCTTCCTGCCTTCCTTGCTCATCTTCCTGTATGAGTGTTGGGATTACAGATGTGTAACCACATCCATTATTACATGGGTTCTAGGAAAGCTCAAGCTTGCAAAGCAGTCACTTAATTTACTGAGCTATCTTTCCAGCCCAGATGACTTTTCAAACTATGTAAACGATGTAATATAGGTGTGCTTCCTTTCCTGATCAGGAAAGGTCCAAAGAAGATACACAGGGACCCCATAGTATGGTATTGGCAAATGTCTCCAGACAGCCACTACCATGACACTCAATGACACCCTTCCATTCTCATGTGCTTGTGCTCCTCATTCTGGAAAGGGACTCGTGATTCCAAGATGGCATGCATGTCTACCTTCAAAGATCAAACCCAAACATGTGAGTGATGCTCTCCAATAATTCAGGTTTCTGGTGGATTCCACCTGCCTTGGGCAAAGCATCTCTTGGTAGACTCTATTTTGTCTCCATAGTGGTCTCTGCTTGAGTTCCCTGCCTCAAAGACTAAAGCCAGAGTCTTCCTCTGAGCCAGGGACTGCCACTGAGGTCCTTATGGGCAAGGATTCCATCTAGATTCTTCCACCTGTCCTGGAAAAAGGCCTGCTTGACCATATTCATGCCATGCTCATCTGAATGTTCTTCTCCACTGGGCCTCAGCCTTTGGGCTTTGAAGCCTATCTTTGTGTTGCCCAGGTTTACTATAATCAATTGCCAATATTCTAAGAAAGCTTCATCTCACCATCTGTCCATCCCTCTTCCTGTACAATCCCTACCACGATGTTTGCTCACCTGGCCTACCTTGTTAGCATCCTAACTGGTCAGCTCAGTCACAGCCACACGGATGTTCCCTCTTAGTCGCTTTCCAACTCCAGACTCTCAGCCAGTTTCTTGCCTATGAATCTCCACTGGTCCCTACTGGAATCTCTGTCCATGTCCTGGACAGAGCCTAGTTCTATACTGAGGTCTCTTTGCCCTGCAGCCATAGACCGTAAGTCAGAAGTTACTTCAGTTACTCCCCTGCTCTCGTTTTCTTTAACAGGCACTGCCCCTCCTGTGGGGCTCTCAGCTCCATGGGTGAAAGCTCCCCACAGAGCTGCAGCTCTTTGCTGTCCTTCTGCTGCCTTCACAGCCTATTGGATTGAGGATGGATGGGAGAGGGCAGCTACAAAGTTCTCCTAAGTCACTCTCCCCTAGCCTCTGCCTCTAACTCAGGATGCTGAACTCTGAGCTCAGGTTGCATCTCTGGGGGGTTCATTGCTTCCAAAGACGAGAAATGCTCCTTCCACACACATCTAACTTTGTCCCTTCTCCATGGTTGGCATGGTTTCCTTCCCTCCTCCTGTCCTCCACGATGTTCCACGCCCAGCTGTTAAAGAAGAGCGCAGGAGCTGAGGGTGCAGCTCAGTAGACAGGGTGCTAACCTAGCATGCATGAAGTCCTGGGTTTGATCACAGCATTATACAACCTGAGCATGGTGCCACACATCTGTATCCAAGCACTCTGGAAGTATAGGCAAGAAGGTCAAGAATCTGCCAGGTCAAGAATCCCCCACTCCTGATATTTCGTCTTAGAGATTTCCTGTCTCTCAACTCTGACCCTGCTCTGTGGCTATGACCTTGTCCCATTCAAATTGAGGCCAGTTCTGCAGAGGCCTCTCTCCCCTGATGGCCACAGTCTTCAATCTGATCTATTTCCCCCATGTTAGGCTACTGCCTGACTCCAGCCTTCTCTTTCTCCTCCTTCTCCATCTCTCCACCCTTCTGATACAGGGTCTAAACTCAGCCAAGAGTGACCTTGAACCTCTGATCCTTCTTCCCTCTACTTCTGGTGAGCTGAGATGTGAGTGACATCCTGAGAAGGTGGGGAAGAACCTGACCAGTTATGATGGGTGAGGGTCCTCCATACAGTGGCTTAGCAATACTCTTGGGAAAATGCCAAAGGTCAAGGCCCAGGTGCAGAGCATTCAGAAGAGAAGCTGACAGTCAGAGGACCAGAAACTGTCTGGGTATGTCACTGCTCAGCACATGGCTCAAGATTCACACACAGTCCTTCAGCTCCTGACCCCACAGCTGCCCATCTCAGGGTAACTAGACATCCTGGGACTCTATTCCATAGATCCTGGATACCTTCTCCATGAATGGTACAGGAGGAACTGGCCCGTGCACTCCAGGGGTGAGGACTATGCCTGATGCTACCAGAATCAGTTAGTGCTGGTGCATAGTGGTCTCCCAGTCATTTGCAGAAGGGAAGGGGGAGGGCCTTCAAGGTCAGTGGAAGAGTTCCTCTTAGAGTCCCAAGGGGCTTAGACTCTTCTCAGCCCTCTAAGGCTCATTGACTTCTTCTTGCCTCACATGTTGGCTTCTGAGACCAAGTGGTAGATAATGTATCACACCCTGAGAAGAGAATCTGGAGAAATGAGGTGCATGGAACAAGAGGAAATCTGTTTTCTAGCTCTGAATTCTGAAATGCTAACCATTCTAGCTTAGCATTAGTAGCAAAATCTGGCTACACACACACACACACACACACACACACACACACACACACACACACACACCTTAAATGTCCAGGCAGGACTCAGAGTCCTTACAGACAACCACTGCTGCAAACTTTACAGTTTAACATCTTCTGACCCCGAGATTTCAACAATCAGCAGGTTCACCTAAATGGTCCATCTTCTCTATCTTGTGGAAAAGTCACTGAGATTTTTGTAAAATAACCTTCACAGAATTTATAGTCCCTAGATCCCAACTCTCCTGACCTACCCAATTTAGCCATTTGCTCAATGCAGTAATCAAGGCCGGCTCTATACACCTTGTTCTTTGTGAACTCAGAGGAATCCCAGGGATTCTCACTTTCACATTTGAAGGTCCTGTCCCCACTCCGAGCATGAGTGTTGGACTCACAAATGGTCAAGTTTCCTAACAGCCTAGGGGAGCATGGCCAACCCTCTTCAGACAGTAGGGAATGACGTACCAGAAATAAACATTGTCTGGCTATGTGGCAAGCAGGGTGACCAAACACTAAGAGCATTGGTGCTGATGGGGTGTGCAAAGCATGGTGGGAAGGAGGCCGGTGCGGGCTGGATGCTGATGTCGTCTCCAGTTTCAGAGAAAGTGGTAAGAATAATCTATTTCCTGTCTACAGAGTGGGAGCAGGGGCTAAGACTTGGAGAGTAACTAAGACGACTGGAAGGCACACAGGCAAGGGTCTGCCCACTCCTATACTTGGTCACAGTTGCCGGGATTACCATATCCCGGGTGTCTGGAGGATAGTATTTGGCTTCAAGCAAGAAGACCTGTACCAGAGACAGCCCTTGCTGCATTTACAGAGGGGCAGGGTCATTTCCCCCAGTTTCATGATCCAAGGTAGCTCGACTCCAAGACTCAAGATGCTAGGCTTCCAGGTACCAATCGGCTACCACCATGCAGTTAGTGTCAGTCACCAAAGACCTTACCGTCCTCAACTTCCTTGTTTGCTTGTTGTTTTGAGACAAGGCTTCTCGAAATAGACCTGGCTGGCCTTGAGCTCAGCAGCATCTCATTTCAGTCTCCTAAGTGCCAGGATCACAGGTGTGCACTACCACCCCAGCTAAACTGCCCTCTCATACATCTGAGCCACCCACAGAAACCTTCCCAGGATACAGCATTTGTTTCTTCTGTTGGACTTTGAATCTATGCTGACTTATCCCTTTGATGGATGAAAGACTCCAACTGCCCATTTTCTTCCCTAAAAAGTAAATTTCGACTTAAAAACAAGAATAGATGGCTCAATCTTGACATCTCCTGCCCTATTTCTTCTTAAAACTGAAATGAGACCTACTTAGCCCCCCTAATCTCCACTGTACCGTTTCTCCTGTGGCTTGCAGGGTCCCTGTCTCTCATAGGGGTGGGTGCTGCTGCAGCAGGGCTCTCAGAGCAATGGTTGAGGCTTTGGTTGTGAAAGGCTTTTGGGGTTGTTACCCCAGTGAAGCAAGAGATAACCTGGAGTTAGGCATGGCAGTGAGGGCCTGAAATCCCAGCTACTTGGGACGGTAAGACAGAAGGATCACAAAGTCACAGCCAATTTGTGCGGCTTGGTGAGACCGATCTCAACCTTTTTAAAAGCTTTTTGTTTGTTCTTAAAGTCATATGAGGCTATAGCCTAGTGGGAAGATATTTGCCTACCATGAATGAGGTCTACGGTCCATTCCCAATGCTGGGAAAAACAATCATCTAGAAACTGCCTTTTCCTTTTACAGTTATGGAAACTGAGGCAGAAACCCACCAAAATTAGAGTATGGGACTGCGTGTTCCCAGCCCCAGGTCTGGATTCTGAACACAGCCCCCACTTCCCTCCAGCTCCCCTCAGCCATTACAACTCTCTTTCTCTAAACACCCAGCACTGAGTCTTCTTTGGTAAAAATCCAATTTAGTCTCTATCCATCAACTTCTTTATCAGTGCCGTGTGAGAACCACTATATTGCTCGGCTCAGAATCTCTTCCTTCCAAATGCATTTTCCAAATGGCTCATCATTCTCTGCCCAGAGAAGAAGTAATCTGAGGCAGGCTGTAACAGGGCTGGAACCTGGCCGTCCTCAAAGGCAAAACCATCCGTTGTCCCAGCTGGGAAGCCAGGGCTCCATCCTTCCCAGGCCGGCTGATTAATCACAAGAATCCAAAATGACAGCGGGGCCCCAGTGGCTCTGCTGCCTCTGAGCCCAGGCTCTGCTCCCACAGAGGTGCTGTAGGAATGGAAGATCCTGCACACATCTCCCACCACACCCATGCTGGGGACAGGCGCAGTGTGTGGCTCCCTCCCCGTCCCTGATGCCAGCCTGGCCGCCCACCAGCCCGACAGGAGGAGTAATCATCCCGGAAGTCAACGCCAGCCTCTGCCTTCAGACTCACAGCCAGGCCTGGCAACCTGTCTTCTTGTGGCTTTTGTCCACATTTACTCCAGCCTGGGCCACGCTCCCCTGCTTCCTTCATCAAGAAAGCCATTAAGAGGAGCGTGAAGCTCACTGCCTCCATTCTGTCCACCTACAGACCCAAATTCGAGTAAGCTTAACATCACTCCTGGGCCCTCTTCAGGCCCTGAGTCATCTTTCCATTGTTCAAATTAGAATGGTCCCCTGGCAGACTCTCTCTGTCTCAAACAAGGCTGGTCCTGCACCCATTCAGTATTTCCAGGCATGGCTGGTTGTGCCTGGATCCAGCTCCTACTCTCTCAATAATCATTCATTCCCCTGCTGTTAGATAGAGAAGCAGGCTGAGTAAGTTATGGAGTTTGCAAGTCACAGGGCCTGTTCACAAACATAGTGGCTAGAGCCTGGGCCAAACCCCAACTCTGTCTAACCCATCCTTTGTCCGCTGCACCCTCAGCTCTGTAATGCTCCTGAAGGCTACTTGCTCAGCTTCCAGGTGACTTGAAGGTGTGTGTCTTAGTAGGAAGCCTCTTTGCTGCCAACACTGCCTAGAAACCAGGACACTGAGGAAGCCCTAGGTGAGCCCTGACTGATTAAAAGTGTGCTTTCGAGGTCCGTGGCCCAAGGATAATGGCTTTCTAGGTCTTTTCCACAGCTTGTCACTAGGTGCAGCCACATCGGAATGGCCCTCACATTAGTCCCCCAAAGTCCTTCCTCCTGACCTTGGCTCACTAGTTCTTTCCTCAAATAGGTCTCTGCCTGCTGTTCTTCCAGGCCAGCTCACAGGTCACCTGCTGTGAGTCACCTCTTCTCTGTGCACTTACAGCCCTTATATGTGCCTCTTCAAAGAAAATACTCTACCAACCTCATCTCCCTCTCTTTGTGTGATATGCTCCTATGGCGCCGTATTTTGAGGAAGCATTGAAGCCAATGGCATGTAAGCCCTGTGTCTTGTATAAAGATGTTGTTGGAAGTTGAGTGTGGTGGTACACATCTGCAATTCAAGTACTCAGATGACAGAGACAGGAAGCTTGCTGCAAGTTTAAGGCTAGCCTGGTCTACATAGGAAGTTATAGATCATCCAGGGCTATATGGCTAGGCCTTGTCTCAAACAGAACAAAAGAAAAATATGTTTAAAAAACCTGGTGACTCTGAGGGAATGCCAAATCAACCAGTCTTTGTAGATAATTCAGGTACACCTTATAGCTATGACTCCTTACAACTCTTTGAAGCTTTTCCTTTTTAAAAAAGTATTCAGCCAGGCCTGGTGAGGCATGCATCTCAGAACTCGGGAGGCAGAGGCAGGCAGAGCTCTGAGTCTGAGGCCAGCCTGGACCACAGAGAGAGTTCAAGGACAACCAGGATTACACCGAGAATCTCTATCTCGAAAAACCAAGTAAATAAGTCAAATTATTTATTGTTTTTACTTTAACATGCATATGGATGTTTTGCCTGCATGTAAATACATGTACCACTTGTGTGCAGTGCCCAGAAGAGGGCATCATATCCATGGTAACTGGAGTTGGCAGTGAGCTGTCACGTGAGTAACATGGGAAACAAACCCGGGTCCTTTGCAAAAGCAGTCACCTAGCCATCTCTCCAGCCGTGAAGCCTTTCTTGTTTAGATTTTTGGTTTGTTTTCAATTGTGTTGTTTTGATGGGGACAGAGTCTCACTCTGTAGCCCACACTGACTTCAAACTCCTGACATCCTCCTGCCTCAACCTGCTAAGAGCTAGGATTGCAGGTGTGATGGTCTTCGTCCTCACCCCCACCTCTCTCCTCTACATGAACTCCATGAAGAACTAGGCACAGCATAACTATTTCCCTTTATAGATGATGGACTCAAAGCATAGAGAAGTCCAGTGACTAGTTCAAGACTGTCACCAGAGAACAATGGCTGAGGTGACTCACAGCACATCCAGAGCACCATCCACTGAACTACCCTGCTTCTGACCTAAATGCTTTGCCTCTGGATGCTAAAGAAATGTATCTTCCTCAGTCAGGACAGCAGATTCTCTCTCTCTGGCCTCAGATCCAGCACTCAGCTCCTCAGTGAGCACCTCCTAACACCTTCTCCATTAGCAGGTTCAGTTGTGATTTTACCCCAAGGTGTTACTTTAACAATGTATTTAACACTACTTATGCAGAACACATTTGCTCAGCACCAACAATGTGCCAAGGGCCATTTTAGGTGCCCAATCAGAGGCTTCAGTCACACACAAATGTCCCTGGCCACCAGCAGGCTGGGACCTGGGTGCTGGGATCCCTCAGGTGGAAAAATAGGTGCCAGGCCTGCCTTTGTGGACTGGGCAAGCTCTCAGCTAGGGGAGAGGGGAGTCACAGACAGCAACAAGCCTCTTAAGACAGAGGTATAGGGACCTCACTGGAGATGACAGACTCCAAGACCAGGCAGGAGTCATCACTGAGCTTCCAGAATCCCTCCAGCAATTTCAACCAGAAATACCTCCAACCATAACGTTCAGACCCAGGTTACAGCCTCCCCACTAGTCTCAAACACATCTTCACTAAGGGGAACTAATTTCTTTGCAATTCCAACAGCTTACATTTTCATATGCACTATAATCAATTGCTCACATTTAAGTTAGTGGCCGGCTCTGGGATGTAGGCTCCTACGCTCGATGCTTCAGTGAAGGGTCTCTGCCAACCCTGACAATGATTCTGAGCATTTCATCCCCATTTCACAGACAGAACACAGAGGCTCAGGGACCAAGCAGTGCATATACACAGGTTGCCTGACTCTGAATAACTCCCCACACTGGCCAGCTCTCCCCCTGCAGCCCACACACTGGCAAGCCATTATAAACTTCTTAATTGGCTTCCAATCCTTTAGCTGGCCCTCATTCATTCTACAAGTAGTTACTGAGTATCTCCCCCCACTCCCAGGCAAGGTTTCTCTGTGTAACAGCCCTGCCTGTCCTAGATCTCTCTCTGTAGACCAGACTGGCCTTGAACTCGCAGAGATCCGCCTGCCTCTGCCTCCCAAGTGCTGGGATTAAAGGCATGTGCCACCACCGCCTGGCTCACTGAGTATTTTTCACGGGCTAGAAACTATGCTGGACACTCTAGGGAGCTAAAACAGACCAGTTCTCACCCTCTGGAAGAACAAAAACAAACCACCATTGATTAACTAATCCAATAAATGTCAAATGGCAACTGTACAAGCACTGGAAAGGAAAAGCCACAGTTCTTAGAAGAGTCATGATGAGTCTTTCTAAGTCAGAACAGAGGAAACACGTTCAAGCTAGTTCCCAGTGGAGGAAGGAAGGTGGCCAAGGCATGGCTGACAACAGCAGCATGGGCAAAGGCCCTGTGCAAGGGTGAGCATGTTCACTCAAGAGGCACAAAGGACCACACGGCTGAACCGGAGGAAGATGGGGAGGGTGCTCTGCATTGGTTCTGGGAGTTGATAGGGCTGACCCTGGAGGACCTCCGAGGCCATGGGGAAGTCCTGCTGCTAGTCCCAGAACAACAGTGCATCCCTTCAGGGTAATAAAGCAGGGAACCCGTGTAAGCAGTGGTGCTGATGCTGGGGTGTAGAGAACAGTAAGGGACAGCACTGGTCCCTTCTCATGTACAAGGCTCACCTCCTCCGTGCACCTTCTAAGGACCAGCTGTTTCTGGTCCATCTATGCATGCCCCATCCTCACCCAGGCCTTGGGCCTAGCTGTAGTTAGGAAAGTGATCCTGGTTATATATAGGAGGTGTAACTGTTGCCCCGGAGATGTTCTGAGTCTAACAGGGGACACACACATACGGACACCAAAGTAAACACAACAGGAGGTGACAAGTTCCCCTAAGAGCCACGTGCTCCAGGTGCAAAGGAACCGAGAGGGGATGCATGTGAACCAGGTGTGTAGACAGATAGACTCAGAGGGAGCCCAGAGTGCGAAGCTGGGGGCGTGTGGCTGAGTGGGCTGGTGGGAGAGAGAAGCGGGCTGAACTAGAGGGAGAACAAGCAGTTGTGGATAAAATTCACCAGGAAAACAACCTATCATGTGGGAAAACCAAGATACCGATCTTGTTGGGTGTGGGGAACAACTGCATGATGACACGGGATGATCTATGCGGACCTCTGTGCACGGCACAAGTCTCAGCTCCTTTTGGGTTGACTGCACGAAGCAAGTCTCTTCACCTTGCTCATCTCATCTGTGAAATGTGAGGAGGAACAGCCCTCTCCTCGTGAGACTGGGAGCTCAATGAGTGACACGCAGCACTCGCCATGGTCCCAACAGGTGCAAGGAAAAGGGGTGTTCTCCTCGCCCTGCTCTCCCATCTCCCCGCTTGCAATTACATCTCCCCACTTCCCTGTCCTTGGTTTGTGACGCTGACATTAGAAGCTCTATGAGTGAGGGCTTCCTTAACCTTGCTAAAATTCCCAGAGTCCTTCAAGGATCCAGAGGGGTCCACTGGGCCCTAGTTTACATTAGGGAGACTGGAGCCAGTTCTCCCATCCAAGTCAAGGCATCCTCCAATCGTGGCCATCATTGTGGGCTCTGCACACCTGCCATAGAGTGAGACATCAGGTCCTGGAAGCCATTCTGGGCCTTCGCACAGAAGCTCTACGTCTTTGGATGATACAGCGATGATTGTTATAAGTGTGGCTGCTGCTTTCAGAATCGGCTCCCTCTGAACCAAGTCAAGTGGATCTTGAGCAGCGTGTGAAAATATCATTTCCTCTGTGCCCTTCCTGACCCCACTGCACAGGAACAGCCATAATGCATGACTCCCCAGAGCTCTGCTGGCTAGATTCCATCAGAACCCTGACCCATGAGATGCTTGCTAAATGGCAGGAGAAGGGGTCTCGCGTTAGCCAGCAACTGGCACCCCTCGGCACCTATGAAGATAGATCACTCCACTTACTCTCCACCTGATCTACTAATTTTCCAGGCAACAATGACACTTCATTGTTCAGAGCACAGCACATTAAAAAGGAACAGGAAAATAAAAATTGGCAAAACAAACCCCCAGTCTGTCCAAAAGGCATCACAGTGATCACACCTTTTGCTTAGGCAAAAATTTTCTGATTCAAAATCATCTCATAACTAATCGACTCTTGTTTGCTTATTTAATGGGGTCCAGATCTGTCACTAGCATCAGGGAGACACGATGGCTTTCTAAACCTGTTCCCTCAGTTCCTGAGTCAGTACTGACCACGCAGATGTATAGAGCAGAAGCTTGGCGCCTGGAAGAAGTCTTGCTATTCAGGGGGTGCCCAGGCTTGGCACAAGACCACCTGACTCACCCAGACAGATGACTTGGCTTCATTCCTACAGTGTCTTCTGGGACCAGAGCCCAGCCCCACCTCCACTGGCTCAGTGTGGTCTCTGAAAGTGTGCACAAGGTATCAGAACCCAGCTCCTAAGTCTTCTTTGAAGTATTGTTTCAATAAACTGAGACCAAAGAACTTCTCTAGAACCCAGGCAGATTCCCCACCTAGGTTGGGCTGTGGGTTACAGGATGCTATATGTGTTCTTCAGGGAAAAGGAGGGTGGTATCAGCTTGGCAAGTCATCCCCTGTTGGAACACCCAACATATGCCCTTTCCTCTCTCCATGACCTCTGAAGAATGTGTAAAGAATGATCGGGAAGCTCTCCCCAATGCATGGCACATATAGCTCATCACCAACTTACTACACCGGCACTCATGAAACCTAGAACCAAAGAGCTGGAATCAGGCATGTGGAAGCAGTTTGCTTGTTCCATGGATATGTTTGGAGCTCCTGTTCTGTAGACCTAGGCCTGAGATGGCACCTGGGGGAAATGTGGAGCTTTTGGTGCTAAGATGGTTTAGAGAGGCTCAGTCCAAGCTGCAGGTCATAGATAGTAGAGAGGACTTGTTAACAAGGTCAGCCACTGACAGTACAGCCAGACTCAGCTCATTGGCCCTCTCTAGGACTCCCCCTCCTATATTCTCAGACTGGTATACCCATGCATCCCTAGACAGCCAGATACCCAGAGGAAGGCATTTCCCCCAACCTCCCTGCCTGGCCTGTTGGTATATAACAACAAGGAAGACAAAAACAGAGTAGCAAAGGCAAGGTGTGTGCTTCTTGGGCAGCTCTGTCTGTTCACGCTCTCACCTTCCTGGAACCAAAACACTGAGATATGAGAAGTCAGGTTCCATTCTCAGACAAGCTGGGAACTGCTGAGCAGGGGAAGGTGTTTCACTGTAGCCTCTGCAGGCTGTTGTGGGTGGATCACATGTGATTGTGGCTTAGGCCTGTTATACAGCAAGCTCCCAAGGGCAGTACCTGCTTCTCACTGAGGACTATATCACAGAGCCTCACCCAGAACCTGATGGAAAGAGTTTCTCCCCATCAACTGGGTGTGGCATCAAGACACCAAGGCAGGAATAGACCTCGTTGTAGTGGCCAGCTAGGTGCGCTGCAAGAACCCAAGGTCAGCATGCAACCTCCTGAGAAGGTTCTAGAGGTCCAGCATGGAACTCCCATCTGAAGTGGACAGCCTTAGCTCCAGAGCTCCCCAGTGGTCTGCCCAAGACTTCTAAGAGTGGTTCCAGAGTCTGTAGCTCCTCCCACTCAACTGTCCTTCCGTGCCTCCTCTTTCCATAGGTATGGGAACAGCGCCATGGTCTGAGCCTTCATTCTTTTATTAGTATATGTTCACTGGACAGAGTGAGATGCTTCTAAAGACATCTCAAATCAAGCACATTATGTACTTTGGCCAGGCTCGCCATCTGTGCCCCCTCTATTCTATCCTTGTCTCAGAGCCTATTCTTTCATCTCTCACAGGTATAACCTGATATTTCTGACACCTACAGATTACCCCTTGCCATCATCCTCCTGAATAAAACTCAAATGGCAAATGTCCATGACATCCATGTGCTCCTCTATATTTCTCAAATTTCTTTACAATGAGGGGGAGGGCAGTAACTATTTCTGGTCAAAAATAAAGGACCAGAAATCATACATGCTACTTGCAAGTGAAGGCGATTAAAACACAATTCACCTATGAGATACCAGCGCACACAATGCCTTCCTGAGGGTTTTTCTTGACACAGCGTGAAAACAGCCTGTATCCCTTATGTTGCTTCTTGGATGAGAGTCAACAAGAAGGGCCTCTGACACACAGGACTTGGAATTAAATATTCAATGGGGATTCCAGGACTCATTTGTTCCTGCAGTACCACCCTGCCTACCCTAACAGGAGACATACTTCCTGAGTACATATTGGTTCAGCAGCACTGTTCCCATTGGTTATCTTGGACATCCCTCTCCTAAGTACCCTGCTGGGATCTTGGGTCTCTGTGTGGGATAATGTATTCTCTGTGCCTGTCAATAAGGAGGGCCAAATGCATGAAGAAGCCCCTTTAAAGACAAAGTGTCAAAGGCCCATGAAACTCTAGCTCAACATTAAACCTGCACCAAACAAATTTACCACTCCCTCTCATCCCTTTTCTAAAGGAATTTGGGGACAAAGAAGGTGCGTCTGTGGGTGCCTGTCCAGACTGAGGAATTGGTGGAGGATGAGTATGGTGAGGGCATTGCCCCATTTGGGGGATGGGGATTCAGGAATTGGTACCGGTGGGAATTACAAAAGACAGAACCAACTTAGTAGCAAAGGTCACTCTGATTCAAGTCGCCCACGCCCTGACATGAGAAGATAGGAGCCCCCGGGGAGGTAGTCCAGGCAGACCATCCCACAAGACACCAACTCATCCAGGTACAGTTGAGTTCAGCAACCACTCACTCGGGCCCCCAGCATGCCTAGCTCTGCCAGCCCCCAAGAATCAGACTGGCCCTGCCTGCAGGCAGCTACAGCCGGCGGGGGTAGGGGGGTGAGGGGGGAGGACACCAGCATGACTGTCACATGAGAGAAAACAAGAGCTGTGCCGGAAAGTGAACCCGATGAAGTCTTCAGTGTCTGCACCCTCTGTCCCCAACACCCTTCCCAGCAACGATGTCAGAAAACAGTGCCTTGTGTTTACATCGTGTTTGAAGCTTCCATATGTATCTTATTTCTTCCTCCAAGCAGCTCTATGTGGTCAGCATAATGATGTTCACACTGTGCAAAACTAACACTGTCGTAATAATATGACAACAACAAAATGGCAGCCCTCTCTACATCCTGAGCATAGACTTGGCTGATGTGCAACCCTCTCGCTGGCTCCTTATGCATCTGATAAGTAAAGAAACGGGCCAGCTGGCTTGCCAGGTCTCCGAGCAGGTGAGTAGCATGCAGACCCCAATCTCCTGACCAGGAGCCTAGCTTCACTCAACAGGTATCAAGTGAGAGAGAGAGGGAGGTGTGGAGGCAGAGTGAGGACACCAGCCTGACCTCTGTCCCTTCCTTGCCTGTCTTCTATCAGGGACAGAGTTGTCAAGAACATATGTTCCTCGGGGTCACTTTCCTCTCTTGTCCAGCTGGCACCATGCCACACTTTTCCTCACTCCTCCGTCTGCCTCTGCCTCTCCATCCCAGTTGAGGCCCGGCGTTTCTCCTACGATACAACAATTTCCAGGTCTCCAGGCTTACTCCAGCCAGTCAGCCTCTGCTTTCCTACCAGATCACAAAAGCCCAGCTCCTCACAGCCCAACCTTCTTCAAGGCGGCACCCCCACCTCCCACCCCCGGCTGCCTTTCTTCCCATAAGGCCTGGCCTCGGGTACCACATCTCACACCTTGCTGCCTCCATCCTTTAACCTTGGGAATCTTCCCTGGGCCCGACCTTCACTTCCCCTATGCCTCTGCTCTCTGTGTCTGTGTTATAGTCACCACATCCAAGCCCTCCGCCAGAAGTCTCTCCAAGCACACCCATGATTGTTTTTCCTCAGTACTGTTAAGTCTGTTGCCTCTTTTGTCGGTTTTGCATTTCCCATGAGCCCACAGGTGCAGGAGCAGAAGGAGGTCACCAACCTGACCTCTGTCCCATCCCTGCCTGTTTTCTATGAGAGACAGAGCTGCCAAGAACATATGTGGATACCACCATCTGACCCTCCTGACATCCACACCCCTTTATCAGTCTCTGATTTCCTAGTAGGTCCAAATTCCTCTCCACTCAATATTCCTGAGATTGGGTGCAGCTGACCTCATCTTTCTCTCTCTGATTTCATGACAGGTCGGTACATGGCACAGGCCTGGCACATCAATGCCATGTGATTGGCTAGGGGATAAACTCATGACCCAATTTGTGCCAATGATATGAGCCTAGAACCTATGTTGGAGTGTTGGGAAGACACTATTATTCATGCTGGATTTCCTGAGAGGGTGCAAAGCTGCAGTTGTGTGAGGCCATCTGCCACCACTCAGTTCAGCATGCCTCACTGTGAACTAGCAAGGAATCAGAGCCAAGACCCAGAGAAGAAGGGCATTTTAAAGATCTCGCTGTGCCTCTGGATACAGACGTACCTGAACACAGCTCACTCCAGGTGTTGCTCAGTGATAAGAACCACTAGAATTTGGGTTTCTACAATGAAAGTCCTAAGGCTGGCATTTCCTAAAGGCTGGTCCATGGGACTACAGCAGTTCAATGTGAGCCTAACCTAAAACAACTCAGTTCATCCCTCCCTCCCCAAGTAGAATTGAACCCAGAGCCTAACACATGCTGGGAAAACACTTATTTTGAGACAAGTTTTCACTAAGCTGTCCAGGCTGGTCTGTAATTCATTCTGTATCCCAAGCAGGCCTTGAACGTATGATCTTCCTGCCACGTGCTCTTGAGTATCTGGGATTATAGCCTGTGTCATCAGGCTCATACCTATCTGTTTTCATTTTTATTAACAGCTGCATTCATAGAACTCACATACTATTAACATTCAGTCTTTGGGAAACTCAATTCCTGAATTTGTAGTATGACGCTCAGTTGTGAAGGCATCTCCACTCTCATATTCTATCCTGAGCTAAAGGTGTCGAAGATTCTCTTGCTCTGCCCTCTATCTGCTGGTCACTACTCTCAAGCTAAAGCTTTGGCTCACACCTTTCCGTAAGCACACACCTGCTGAGCTGAGCTCAGCCTCCTGAGGAACACAGACAGCTTTCAGCTGTTTGAATCCCTCATAAAACACAAAGCAGGGACCAGGGATATGGCTGAGAGGAAAGAGATACTTGTCACAAAGCCTGGTGACCTGAGCTCAATCTCCAGGACCCACACGGTAGAAGAAGGTAAATGAGTCTCTTAAGTAATCCTCTGATTTCTACATGTGCACTATTCCACACATTAAAAAACAAGTACAGCACATAAGAGAGTAGGTAGCTAGCAAACCTGCTCAAGAAAAAGACATGCTCTTCAATCATTTGTGTTGGGCTTTCTAAGCTGGATCCCTGCATCATCAGCGTGAGCTTCCTGAGAGCTAGCTGCTAGCTAGGTTATGTGTCTTTGATTTCCAGAACTTTACTTTGTTCTATTACAGTTGTTGTTGTTGTTGTTTAATAGTAACAAGTCAGAAAACAAATTCAATGGCAGGGAAATGATGAATTTGTGTTCATGGGGCAGAATAATACACAGCCACTAAAAATCATATTTACAAAGTCGATTTGAAGACATGTGAAATGCACATAATCTAATGTTAGCTGAAAAAAAGAAAATATTAAAATGCACATGGAGTAGAATCTCAGGTACATAACACAGTAAACACTGGCAACTGGAATAAATAATCCTACTTATTAAATGCAATAATTTTTGTAAAGATGGATTATGGGCAATTATTTTCTTTATGCTTTTCTATATCTGTCAATTTTTCTCAAATGAGCACTAATTAGATCAGATCCACAGCCATTATTTTTAGGCATACTCCTTGACTATTACTTTCTTTTACTAATGTGGCTACCAAAGAACTCAGATTCTTTTAATCAAAAATATAAGTAGTGTAATCCACTAAGTTCATTTTTGTATCTAGACTGCTTTCAGAGCAAAGAATCCAATATTCCAAATGCTACACCCAGCTGTATCTTAAGGTGTGGGTTTCGAAGCCTCCACAGAGCTTCTGGTGCTTCCTCTTGTCTACCTGTTCAGTGCCTTGCTTGTGTTTTTATTATGCAAGTCCTCCTGGAACCCATAAACAAGTGTTTGCTGAAGTGATTCAATGCCACACCAAAGAAGCAGAAGCCCGACAGTCCTATGATCTGTTGTGATGCCTCATTGTTACACGACCATGGCACTGACAGAAGCCTTGAAAGTTTTCAGCTGGGCTTGGAATACCAGTTACAGAGATGCTGGTACAAGGTCAAGGCCTGTCTGGGCTACAGAGTGAATTCAAGACCAGCTTGGACAGCTTATGGAGACTCTATCTCAAAATTAAAATGTAGAAAGAGAGCTGAGGATATAGTTCAATGGTAAAGCCTTTGGCTACTGGGTTCAATCTCTAGTATTGCAAAAAGGAAAACAGAAAGTTCTGTTTTTTTCATTACAAGAGAGACACAACCAACATAAACACACGCAGGAGGCAGGCCGGCCTGTGAGATCAGAAAACTTATGCCTGGCCTTCATCCTTTTTTACAGGCGGTGTGGACCAAGGTCCATCCTGGCTTCCTTTAGTCATTGGCCACTGAGGCCATTGACTGACATCAAACATCAACAAAGCCAGGCACACCCATCCTGCATTCCAGTCTTCTAACAATAAATGACAGGCCAGCAAGTGAGGAGGCAACTCTCATAGTCCACCAACAGCCATTGCTCACTCTGAAGTGTCAAACACCTTTCAGATTGCCCTGGGTCCACTCCAAATTCTCACACTGATTTTCCTTCACTCTGGCTCAGAAAAAAATTTTAAAGGCAAGCTTACTTGGGGGGAAAAAAAGTAATTATAGCCCTTGGGCACTCTCCCAAATGTGATACCTCGTGCAAGAGATGATATATTGACTGTCAGCCAGAATTCCCTTTTCTCATGGTAACCTCCCTGACTCTCTTAGAGATTGTAAAACCAGGCAGGAGAAAGACGCACTCTTAATATTTCAGCAGTGGCTGAGTTATCCCACCTAAAGCCACAGAGTCTTACTCGTGGATCCACATCAGATGAAAGTGCAGGAAGGGAGGCAGAGTCATTTATTGAGTGCTTACGGCATGCCAGACAGCACTGGCAGAGTGGAGCCTGCCAGCACCTCTCTGTCAACCCCAGTCGCCACCGGACAGAGGATGTTGAGATATGGACACCTTCATTTAGAGAGATTAGAGATTAGGTGCCTGGTTCAAGGTCACGGGTGGGCAGGATAGGAATGGGAATAACCTATCTCTGAGTGTTCACCCCTAAAGCCCCAAGTCAGGCCCAGTTGACACTACGCTGAAATTGTCACCATGCTCCTCTCCTGTTGTCTCCTAAATGCTCCCACCAACTGAAGCATCCTTGCCTCATTCACTTGACTTTGGGCCATCTCACTCTGAAAGCCACCAACATGCACTTGAAAATAAAATAAAATAAAATATGAAAGCTTTGGCCGACATCCTGCAACCAAGCACCCGTCCCTCTGCTACCACGAGTGGACGAATAGGAGACTTCTCAGGAAGCCTTTTGAAACATTCTACAAGACATAGTCATGATGCAGGCAGAGCTGCCCTGTCTACAAATATTTTTGTCTTCAAAGAACCGGCCTTTCCTTGTCCCTTCCAGAATGTGTGTGGAAGCCACAGGAAAGGGTGCCAAGATATGCCTCTGAATAAATGAATAGCGCTCTCGATTTGAGTGTGTCAGACCAGTACCCCTAAAGAAGTTGAAACGCTCAGGAAAAAAAAAAATGAGGGCGCCAGGAACGTCATTCGAAAGTGATTTCACACACGGTTAGCCGTGTACAGCCACCCAGCGTGCCTCTTCCCGAGGCAGAGGACGCCTCTCCGCCTGTAGCAACCTGCGCTCACTGCCACCAACTGCCACCGATTCCTTCACCTTTTATTTACAGAGCAGAGCAGCAGGCTGCTTCTTCAGTGAAGCGGGGGAGGTGGGGAACGAGATACAATCTACATTCTGCTCTTTTCCCGGGATTATAAAAAAAGGGTCAGGCCGGGGAAGAAGCCAAGCCCGGGCTACACCACACAGCGGGATGCTCCTTCCCTGAGGTGTCTGTCCCGGGGCTCCAGCAGAGGCATGCTGGGGGAGCCCGGGAAGCCAGGGTCAAGAGCTGCACCTTAGCAGTGCTGGGCAATGCAAGAGGCGCCAACCGAGCTCATGGTAAAGGAAATCACTGCCCCCTTCAGGCCGCATCTCCCGAGGCTGCGACCGGAGAGTAAGGGCTCTCTGGGTCCGGAAAAACTCGCAAAACCGCCCTTGCTCCTCCAGGCCCTCTCTGCGTCCTAGTCTCAGGGTGGGCAGTGAAGGTCTAGGCTAAGGCTTTTTGGAAACCTACACAGGGGGAGTGAGAAGGAGCCTTGGAATGGAAATGATTTGGTTCTCCAGCTCTGATCAGAGGAGACCGGAGGGGAACCCTCTGCTACACTCCAAGTCAAGGCTTCCACGACTTGGACGCCTCAAGTGTACACCTTCTCTGCCGTGCTTGCAGCTGCCAAATAAAAGTGGCAGCGCAGTCGAGTCCCGGGCAAGACTGTCCGACCACTCTATGAGCAACTAACCTGAGGCGGGGAGGGGGGAAGAGTCTCCCCAAACCGCTCGAGCTACGGCTAGCGCTGGGCAGATCTAGGCAGCAGCGCTGCAGAGCCCTTGGCCCCAAGACTGCCCGTGGCGCGCGAGCTCTGAGCTGCAGACGCGCACCACACGACCAGTCCTGCCAGGAGCCGGCCCCTAGGGTCCCATTGCCATTTGGACCTTAAAGAGTGTCTTGGCTTTCTTAGGGTCTGGAAACAGGCCCCATAGCCGGTCCAGCTGTGGTTGGCCCAGTTTATAGTCAATGCGCCTGTTCTTTCCACATGGCACCCCACGACCCTAGGAACGGCATCTGGACAGGGACAACCACCACAGGCCTTTGGGGGTCCAGTCTCTACGGTCTGTACTCCTCCTCTGACCAAAGAAGACCCCATTCTATACACACCCACACACACTCCCAGGGGTGGAAGGTTCTCACAGATCAGGGTCCCACCTGCACCCACCAAACCCAGTGGGACCCTAGTGGGCACAGCCCGAGGTGCCTTGGGCCAGCGAGGATCAGACAATCGCGGCTCTGCCCCTTCCTCACTGCCCCCAGCGCTGACGGTACGGGCAACCGGACACTCACCTCGGTGTCATAGAGTCGCAGGTCCAGGAAGTAGGGGCGCAGAAGTGACTCGTTGCGGATCTGCTCGATGGCTAGCTCCACGGCGGGGAGCACGCCGCGCCCGATGCTGCCCTTGGCCACCTCCTTGGTGAGCGGCATGAGGCCCATGATGGAGAGCGGCGGGCTGCTGGGCGGCGGCCGGGGGGCGCCCCTCGTCCAGCCCCAGGCCCCGGGCGCCAACGACAGCAACAGCGACAGCAGCAGGGGCAGCAGCAGGCGCGCGGGCGGCGGCGGCGGCGGCGGCGGCGGCCGGAGCTGCCCGGAGCTCGGCGGGGAAGCCATGCCGCGCCGCGGGCTGCGGGCGCCAGCTCACTCGGCCCGCATGGCCTGGCCCGGCCCGCCGCCCGGCGCCGAGCTCTGCCCGCGGCTCCCGCGCAATGGCGCCGGCACGGGCCCCGGCTCGGCTCCGGCTCCTGCTCGCTCAGAACGGCCGCGGCGGCGGCGGCGCCCGTGACGGATCAATCACGCCGGGAAGGGGTGGGAGCGAGCGGAGTGCGGGAGGCGGGGAGCCAGAGAGCGAGCGAGCGAGCGAGCGAGCGCCGAGGGGGCCGAGTCTCCGCGCGCCTCTGTACAGCGCGGCCGCCCCGCACCCGGCCGCCTCCTCCCGCCCCCGTGCGCGATCGCAACGCTCTCCTGCCCCGAGCCGCGGGCCGGCGGACCCTGGAGCCCAGTCGGGGGAGGGACGATAGCGAGAGACGAGCGAGGCGAAGGCGAGGCTGCTGAGCGGCGGCTCGGGCCGCCTCCGGGGACAGGGACGGGCCGTGCGCGCCGGGGGAGGGGGAGGCGCCGGCGCTGCGGCGGCCTCGGGGAGGGCCGTGCTCCCGGCACACGCACACTCGCCCCCCGGGCGCTGCGCCGAGCCGCCCCGCCGCGGCCGACTGACCCCTCTGGGGAACCTGAGCTCCGGAGCACCGCGGTCTCGGGAATCGCGACCGGGAGCTGCCACGCGCGGGGGACGCGGCCGCCTCGCCCTGCGCTTCCTGTAGCACCTGCAAGGTGGTTGGGTACTGCTTCTTCCAGGTCTGGGCGGGCGAGTCAGGGGAACGAATGTACCAAAAAGGTGTCCTAGGGGCATCTGCAGCCCGCGCTCTCCTGTGCCTGCAACCACTGCACCTGGGGCCCTCGATCCAGCCTGGAGTCCTTTGCCAAGCCCAGACCAGGGCTGAAATCCGAGACCTACGTGTACTACCGTCCCCTCCAGGCATTTGACCTCCCAGTGTCCCCAATCCCAGAGTGCCCTGACTTAAAATTCTCCCCTGGGTGGGAACTCTGTCCTCAGGCCCAAGAAGCAGTGCACATCCCTGGACCTGGCTCGCTTTCTCTGCCAGGTGGCATGGGCACACTGGCTAACCTCAGGCAGAGCAGTCTGGGCCAGATGAACCTGAGTGACCCCTAGGTGCCTGCCCATGAACCATAGCAGTTGTGCACACTAACCTGCAAAATCTCAGTGTCTGATTAATGAGAGAGTACCTTATATTAGAAAACAGCCCATCCAAACACTGTGGACCATACAAACGACCTTGTAACAAGGGTGGGAGTTTAAGCCTTCCTTCAGAGTGCTTGCTATCTGATGCATAATGCAATACTCAGAACAGCCCTATAAACTTAGTAAACTGAGTCTATCATCTCTACTTTACAGAATACACTGGTGGGGTCAGTAGCTTGACAATACACATAGCAACACTAGGGAACTGGAATGCACAGCCACAAATGACTCTTCTGCACCCTGATGTTGGAAAGGCCCTCTGGAAGGAGGGCATGGTACTCTCAGTAGCTCTGGATCCAGTTCCTCCACACATTTGGTAAGGGGTTAACTAAGTGGGGTCTGCATGTCTAGAGTGAGCGACGAAGCCTGGATTATCAGATTGTAGAGCCCAGCCGGAGCTGTGAGTATGGGCAGTACCTTGGACAGCTCCAGGGACCGTGAGGCCAAGTCAGCAGGCCCTTCCACCTCTTTCCAGGCATCTGTGTTTCCTTTTTCCTGGCTGGAGGTTTGTGCAAAAGCACAGATCACCCAACTACCCCCATCCTCCAGCGCCCCCCCCCTAAAAAAAGGTTCAGAAGTAATAGTGGCCTCAGCCACTCTTGCAGGTGTCTTCCTAACGGAAAGAGAGGTACCTCCCTGCCCATCTGTCTGGCTCCAGGCCAGGTTGTGACCTCATGTCGCACTTTGTCTGTCTGGGTATCCCTCTGGCTCTCAGTTCCTGCCCTGGTCTTGAGTTGTATTGTGCACACCTGGGTTCTTGGTGTCCTCCCTGGTTCTGAGTTCCTGCCTCAGTCATCAGGCTAGAATCCATGTTCTTACAGAGGTAGAGCTGGGCAGCTTTCAGTTAATAACCATTCCTTCCTTCTGCTACATTCCGTTCCAAGAACCCTCTTCCATGCTTGGCAGGATAACACAGAAGTGAAGAAAGCAACCCCAGACAGTGTCCTTGTTGAGTTGGGGCTCTGGTTGAGAAAGAGAGGCAGTATCTAGGAATAAGAGGACATTTCAGGGTGTGGGCTTGAAGGAAAACCCATCGGAGGACAATGCAGCAGGAAAGAGGATTGAGACAGGCCAGGCTAAGGTCCGAAATACAGAGTTCAGGGAAGTGCTCACCCCAGCGACTCCTTAAGCAGAGACTTAAGGGAAGTAAGACAGGTAGACAGTATCCCATGAAAAGAAAGAGCACAGAATATGGGGCAGATGGGAGCTTGGCATGCTTGAGGACATGTCAGGAGCCAGGGTGGCTGGCACAGAGTGAACAAGGAAAAGAGTGGAATGAGCCAAGGTCAAAAATGGGGGAGATTATTTGGAGCCTCGGTGCTGTGAGGACATTGGCTGCACTTGACAAAATGGAGAACTACAGGAACCGGGCCATGATTTGAGCTATTTGACCAGGCTACTCTGGCAGCTGAGTGAAGATCCATTAGGCAGAGGAATGGGCAGAGGTAGGCACACTAGCTATTATGTTCAGGGCATGGCAAGAATCAGGGTAGAAGCAGAGGAGGTGGAAAAGGCTGGAGTCGTAATTGTTCTTATTATTAATGGGACTAGAATGCACTGGCCAAGTCCCAGGACTGTGGAAACACTTGATGGTAGTCCTCTCCTTACAACAGAGAAAATCAATAAAGACTCAGCAAGTAACATGCCTGAGGGCACCCCTCCAGCACCAGATGGGTGTCGGTGTCAGTGGGGGGTCTTCAATGTTGAAAGTCTCATGGTCTTTCCACACCCCATCTTCTCAGCTATCCTTTCACTTCCACTCTCCTTTACAAATAGAGGTTTGTCTCCAAATCCCAGCTTAGGTGTGGGGCTATGCTGAGATAGACCTTCACTGGCTTTGTGGGACCTGTGAGCTCTGAGGTCCATTGGCTATCGGGGGCAGAACATCCTTCCTTCTGAGCAGGATTCTGACACAGGAAAGTAACCACCCTCCACTCCACCATCTGGGCATCCTTTGCCACCTTGGTTGGGGGAGTTGGGGCTGCCCAACTCTGTCCTAACAACTGTCTTCTCTAAGACCTGGGTCTAAATTTCCCACCCCCTTCTCTCTCCCACCAGCTGTCCATGCCTGCCTCTACTCATCTCCCAACAGCAGCAAGGCCTCCTTCCACTCTTCCTAAACACTTTTTAAATTTAAATTTTTATTGTGTATACACGTGTATACATGCACACACGTGCACAAGTGTGTACTATAGCACACATGTGGAGGTCAGAGGACAACTTGCATGAGTCTGTTCTCTCCTTCCACCTTGTGGGTCCCAGGGAAATGAACTCAGGCCATCAGGCTTGGTGACAAGCCACCGAGCCATCTCACCTACCCACCTCTCACTCTTCTTCTTTAAGAAATATTGGCAAGCCACCCTTGCAAACATCTTCCATGGATTTGTGTTTACATTTGGATATTTCTTTCAATCAAACAATTCAGCTGTTTTTTTTTTAAAAGCCTGTTGTTTTACATTTCTTCTTCTTCTTTTTTTTAATGGAGAAGTTGTGAATGATGTCTCTGAAAAAGATTCCCTGAATGACTCTCAAGAGCTCATTCCTTTTTTCCCAAGGCATGTTTTTTAAACTGAAAAATTGGGTTTCAGGCATCAAATGTGGTCTAGTGACATCTTCGAGTAATAATAATAGCTGCCACTTACATTAACCACCCACCTGCTCTGTGCCAGACACCTTGGTATGCATCATCTGAGTCTTCATGGCTGCCTGGAGAATGGGTGTTAGCATCTTCATCTGTGAATAGAGGACTAGGGGCTCTCTTGACTCAGGGGTGTCCTAAGGGCAGAGACACAAGCTACCTATACATCCCTGTACTTGCCTCTCTTGCACTCACCTGTCTCTGAGGACACACTTCTACATCTGACCAGGAACAGTCTAAAAAGGTTAAGAACACTGTTGAAGGGCTGGGGAGATGGTTCGGTTGATAAGCACCTGTTGCACTAGTATGAGGACCAGAGTTCAAATCCCCAGTACCCACATTAAAAGCTAGTCATGATTGTTAGAGAGATGGCTCAGCAGTTAAGAGCACTGGCTGATATTCCAGAGGCCCAGGGTTTGATCCCCAGAACCTATATGGTGGCTTGTCGGTACCTCTGGTTCCAGGGGATTCAATGCCCTGTTCTGGCTTTCAGGGACTCCTGCACACATTTGGTACACAGACATGTATGCAAGCAAAACACCTACACATATGAAAATAAACTGAAAAAACTTAATAAATAAATAAAAGCTAGGCATGGTGATACACATCTTAGTTCTAGCAAGATAATCTTAGGGGCTCATTGATTAGTCCATTTAGAAAAATCAGTGATCTCTAGGATTAGGGAGAGAGCTTGTCTTTAAGAAAAAAAGGTACAGAGCGATGGAGAAAGACACATGACATGAACCCCTGCCCTTTCAAACACATGTACGCACATACATCCCCATGTGCACATGCACAGGACATCTGAAAGTCAACATTGACAAGTAGGAATAAGAGCTGGCCAGGGAACTCTACTGAATGAAGGATGGGTCTGCCTCCCAACCTACCTAAGATGACAATGACCCCATTGCAATGGCACCAATGCTTCAGCAGAGTAGCGCCCTGTGGCTGGATCTCTCATCAGGTCCAGCACTGGGAACTGCATTTCCAACACACACAGTAATTCTTAGTCCGATGATTTCCAGAGGGCACAGATTGGCAAGAACCCCTCTCATTTAGAAGTTTCAAACATAATAAGATCTTTGACAGTCGGGCGAGGGTGGGGCACGCCTTTAATCCCAGCACTTGAGAGGCAAACTCAGGTGGATCTCTGAGTTCAAGGCCAGCCTGGTCTACAGAGTGAGTTCCAGGACAGCCAGGGCTACACAGAGAAACCCTGTCTACAAACAAACAAACAAACAAACAAACAAACAGCCCTTTGATGAAAAGAACTATGGCAGTCGAGAGGTATGCTTTTGCCACGAAGCCTCCAGTGGGGAAGATGCTTAGAAAGCCTTTGATGTAAACACCCATCCAATGTTTGAGTCCCTCCTTACCTTCAGGGGCCATGGGAACTTTGGAATCAGACACTCCTGGGTCTCTGCCTTTCAACCTTAGCGCTGCAACCCCAGGTCAACCATGAACCTCAAGCGCACTGGTTCCCACCCTGGGAAGCTGGGATAATGGCTTGTCTTCCATAGGGTCATGATAAGGACTCAACAGTAACAACGGTTGTTACTGCTGATCCTGACATGCTGGTTGCTGTTTCTAGTGAATTCCCTCATCAAGCGCGAGGATGCATCTGTAGCACTTAACACAGCTCTCAGCACTTATTAGACAAGAAATAAAGAATAATAATGCCACCAGAGATGGCAAGACCCATGCCTGCTGAGGGTCCTACTCCGTTACTTGATTAACGGTTTTCATACATATGTTTCGCTTGGGCTCCACCAAAGTCAGCTTCCCTATAGCTCTCTCCCTGCTGGTACCCAAATGTGTCACTGGCTTCTGTGTTACTCTTAACTTTTTTCATGGTTAGCTGTAGCCATCTCCCCAGACTTTCTCTCTCTGGAGAAATGACCCTGGATCCTTTAGCCTCTCTTGACCATCATCCATCATCCCAGGCTTCCCTTCCTTGGTAAAGCCAGAACTGACCACAAACCCTCCAAACAGGCCCAAGAAGCACACAGTGGAGTAGGGCCAGCCCCCAGTGCAGCCACAGGACTGCTGTCTGGTTATTCATATTTTACTAATGACTACATCACCCTTGGGTTCCTAGGAAGTTCATTGTAAAAGCCTAAGCTTGTTTTCTATGAGGCTGCCACGGCTGCTGTTTTCAAATAGCCAGACTTCTCCTATCCAACTTGTCAGCAGTTTTGTTTGGAACCCCCAAAACAGGAGTAAAATGTTTCTCCAGTGACCCCCCCCCCCACACACACACACTGTCCTGCCCTGCTGAAGTTGTCCTGCATGGCAGATCTCCCATTTGTCACACTTGATATCTCTTCCAGATAGTGACACTGTTATCAGGCCACCTGACTTTCTTGTCCTAAAACCTTGACCGGGATGGTAAACACGAGAGAGCAAAAGCCGCAGCTGCAGGTGTGCCCACACTGGGCATCATCTCTTACTAGGACTGAATCTCATGACAACCCCACTTCCACATCTCACAGCCTGCATTTCCCCACCTCAAACACCAGAACATGACCATTCTTGATGCACTTGATCAAAATTCTGGTACATGCTCTCAGGGCTTCTCTGATCTGCCACACTACCAAGGCCGTGAATCCAGGTGACTGTGGCCGTCTGGGTCTTGGTGAACACACACTGACTCCTAGGAAGCTCTGCAGTCAGCTGTTGTGAAATACCACAGAGTTGGCACCTGAATCCCTCCCCCCCCCCCTATTGCTGAGAACACCTGTGAAGGATAGGAGAAACACGACCCCAGCCACAGCTCCACTGCCTGGCCCTTGCTGCCTCTCCCCTTCTGGGGTTCCTTGTGCTCTCTACGTTGGTCTGGCTGGTCCCTCCGTAGATGCTCCGCGGAAGCATGGAACTGCCTTAGGAGAGTCTCCTCCATTTTCCTTTTGATCATACAGGTTTGGGTTTCCCACTCACTGGTCAATTTCTACCAAAATCTCGGCAGTGTCTCTGTGACAGGCCTAGCAATTGACAAGGTCTCCATTCTTCTGTTCGCCCACCCTGCCTGCTCCATGTGACCCACCCGAGCTCCTCTTGTGTCTGTAACCTTCTCTGGAATCCTCTGCTTGTTCTGGAACTGAGTGCCAGCAGGGCAGCTCTACCTCCATTTCAGACTCTTCCTTCCAGGGTCTCTCATGGTTCTCATATTTCCGGTAAATGATGAGATATGCTCTGAAAACCACACAAATGTTAAACCTGGGGTTCAGTGGATTCACACAAACCAGACAGGCTCACAGAAGCAGCAGAGAGAGCCAGAGGGGTAAACAGGGACCTGCAGCCCCGGGCGGCCTCTTCTCTCTAGAGGAAGACAGTGCACTGAGCTGAGCACCAACACCAGAGATTGGTAGAGCCTCTTCTTGGACCTGAGCTAAATTGTATCATTGTCTCTCCTGAGTCAGCAACACCCTGTAAGGTTCATCCATGAGGTCATATGTGTTAATAGCTCTGTTTTCACAACCATGTAGTGGCCTTGGCTTTTTACTACCCAGCTTCAGCATACAGATCCACATGTGAGGTTTTGTCTCCACCCACTCCAGGGCCTGGCTGCTTGCCACAGTCTAACTTGTAAAGCCTCTCTTCTAGCTCTGTTGTAGCCGGGTCTTCAAAATCCTACCAAGCAGGCCCACCTGTCCAAAGCTCAGTGTCATTCCCAGCTTGAAAACTCCTGGGTTTCCCAGTGAGCATGGGGCACCCACTCCTGAGCCCAATATTATAACTATTTACAGTGTGGCTTTAAGCTTCCATCATTAAATAACACTACCAGCTTCTCTCCATGCACCATCCAGATTCCAGCTCCTTACACTGCATCATGCAGTCCATCTCACACTGCATCAGGAGGTCCATCTCACACTGCATCATGCAGTCCATCTCACACTGCATCATGCAGTCCATCTCACACTGCATCAGGAGGTCCATCTTACACCGCATCAGGAGGTCCCTCTCGCACTGCATCAGGAGGTCCATCTCACACTGCATCAGGAGGTCCATCTTACACTGATCAGGAAGTCCATCCTACACTGCATCAGGAGGTCCATCTCACACTGCATCAGGAGGTCCATCTTACACTGATCAGGAAGTCCATCCTACACTGCATCAGGAAGTCCATCCTACACTGCATCAGGACCATAGCATGCCTGCTCTTTTTGATTTCACTGCCTGATCTTACATTCCTTCAGCCCAGAATGCTCTCCCCACTCTTTCTCCCACTGGCAAAATTGGCAAGACCCAGCTCAGGTGTCACCTCCCCTGCAATGCCTCCTCCAGTCCCTCCTAGGAATAATTGTTCCCGTTTCTCAGCGCCCAGGCTAAGGCTCCTTCATGCTGAGAGATAACACTTATCACTTCTTTAGGAGTTAATTACCACATTTTGCCATCCTGAGACAGGTATTGCAGTGCATCTCTGGGATAAGGGTGTACTTTTGCCCTCAGTGGTACCTTAGAGTAGGAAGTGTGGCGGTCTGGGGGCTTTTGTTTTTGTTTTTTCCTTTCTTGATAGCACATAAAACCCTGGCATCTTAAGAGTCAAAAAATAGAACATTTATCCTTATGTCAGCATATTCTAGAATGGCTTTTTGGCATCACACTGCCTTGAAGAGTCAGCTGTCTGCAACTCAGGATCCTTCTCTGTGTGCGAGGCCACAGGCACACCCAAGGTAATCAATATACATTTGTTGAATGGAGAAGTGTGCTCTGACTGATGCATTCTCTTCATCTGCTGTTGAAGCGGAGGGAGGGTGGAGTGGGGAGGTCTCTGCAGGGTTCGCCCTGGAGCTTTCCCACCTGAGAAGCGGGTGATGCTGCTGGCAGGTGACAGCAGAAGTGGGGGGAAGGGCTGTCACACATTGGCTCCATCTTTCGCGGGATCAACAAAGCCAGCTTCAATCATAGCGTCATTCCTAGGGAGTAAATGTGATTTGCTTTTCGGGGTCTGAATCCCAGCCCCGTCTTCAAATGCACACTGTGGTAGGGCACAGCCACATTCTGTGACACAATTCGTGTTCCAGGGCACCATCTTTGAATAACAGCAAGTCTTAATTTACTTTTTCCTAGTGACATCAGCTATTGCTCGTACCCTGCCTCTGTGTTATGCCACAGGCCAAAGCACAGCTAAGATGGCATTTGACCTTGGGTTATTTTAGTTACTTTGTGCCCATTTCTTATGACGCCCAACCATTCCCATTTCGCAGAAATTTTAGTGAAGTCCGGCCATACTGGTTTTGGTTGGTTTAGGCTACTGTAACAAAATACTTGAGGCTGGGCAGTTCAGAAACAGAAATGCTTGCTTATAGTTTTGGAGTCTGGGAAATGCAAGATCTAAGCACCAGCACAGCTGATGACTAAGAAGGGCCAGTCTTCATGGCTGGTGCCTTCAGTATCTGTGCCCAAGAGAAGGCCCCCTCAAGCTTCCTTTCCAAGCGCACAAGTCTCACTTCTGAAGGTGGCTCCTCTGCAACTTCACCACTGTGTGAAGACCCCACATCTTAACACCACTGTGATGGGAGTTAGTTCAATGTGACCTTGAGAGACATTCAGACCAGGCCAATGCCCTGCCATCTTTTCACGGGCTTCTAAGATTTGGAATTCCAACATAAACAACCAAAGGTCTTGGGACAGTACATTTTATGTGATGAATAAAAATCTAAGGGCTGGAGAAATGGTTCATTCAGCAAAATGTCTGCTGCACAAGGCCTGAGTTTGCATGTAGAAAGCCAGGCACGGCTGGACACATCTGTAATCCCCATGCTGGAGGTGAGTCACATGAGAGGCAGATCCCGTCCAGCCAGCCAGCACAGCTGATCTGGTGAGCTCCAGGTTCAATGAGAGATCTGTCTCAAGAGAAAAGGGGAAGAGCCACTGTAGAAGACACCTGGCATGGACCTGTGACCTCCCCATGCTGGTGCACCTCACATGTGCACACTTATCTGAACACTATGCATACATACACCACACACACACACACACACACACACACACACACACACACACACAAACTCATCCACACACAACAAAAAAGAGGCACAATTTATTGAGATTGCAACATCTGCACAAGACTGTACAATGTGTGGTGATCTGCAGCTGGTTTGGAAGAAACTTCATTCCTGAATTGCTTGGGGTGTGCTGAATCAGCTTTACGGGGTGTCAGTTTGTGTGTGCTGTTTTTAATATGAGATGCTCCCCCGCCCCAGACTCACGTACTGAACAGTTGATCCACCTGGTAGCACTATTGTAGGGGGTCACTAGAACTTCAGGAGGAAGAGCCTATCTGGAAGAAGTGGGCTGCTGTGTGGAGGCCTTCGATGTTTACAGCTGTTCCCTGGTCACATTCCCTTTGCTCTCTGCTTTCTGTTCACCAAGTGAGCAGTCTGTCACACGCATGCCTTTACTGACACCACGACCCAGAAGAAACAGACGATGGACTGAAACCTCAGGAGCTCTGGGACCAAAGTAACTTCCTCTCTTTAAGTTTATGTGAAGCATGCTGTCACAGCTCTGAAAGTTAACGTAGGTCGCCTCCAGTTCTGCCGTTCCCTGAAGAAGGAGCCGTGTGTACCTGGTCTTGCTTCCTGTTGCATGGCTTTCCTGGATGATTGGACAACCCAGGATTGCCAGGCTGCAGAGCTTGATAAAGTTCAATTGCGTGGCCCTCTGGACTTCTCTTGGGGAATTTCTTTTACTGACATCTTTATTTTGTCAGGACTGAAGGAGTTGCTTAATTCTTTCATAGATGTTTGTTTTCTTTTAGCAAACTAGATGCCTCTGGGAATTCTCTAAATTCCATCTTCTTGTTCAAAAACTGGATGCCATCATTGACAATGTGAAAAGAGCCGATAGAAAGTTTCTGGCTAATGGGAAGCGGGGTGGGTACAGTAGGAGGGGTGGGGAACATTTACTGTTCTGCTTTACAGCTCTCTACACTGCCGATCATTGCTGTGGTTACCGTCACCGCAGGCCTGCACTTGGCTATTTTGTTACGATTTTTCATTTGTTCTCCCATTTCTTTTCACTTTGTATTCAGAGGATGACTTGGTTCCTTCAAAAACAGCAAAAACAAGACAAATAAAAGATGAAAAGAGCTGATATGGGGGTACATACCTTTAGTCCCAGCATTCAGGAGGCAGAGGAAGGCTAGCCTGGTCTACGGAGCGAGTTTCAGAACAGTTCGAGCTACACAGAGAAGCCCTGTCTCAGGACAGGGACAGGAGGCGGGAAGATTAAAGAGAACCCACCCAACACCTTGCACTTCGTGTTTATTACTGTTCTTCTGTGCTTGTTTCCTTTTTCTCTCTCTGCTCTGATCATTTTGACATAAGATTGAAAATTTCAATAGAAATAAAAGAAAAATGTGATGTCAGCATCGTTAAAACTTTAAGTGGGCAGTTAGGAATCCTCTAGAAAACCTGGGCATGAGCTCAAGTGTGTGTGTGTGTGTGTGTGTGTGTGTGTGTGTGTGTGTGTGTGTGTAGGCGCTTTGAGCTCCCCCAGCTTCTTCCTTGTCTCTGTATCACCTCATGTAATTATCATCAGATCATCAATGATCCTGGGAGTCATTTGGATACCTGCTCCTCAGAACAGGAAATGGGATCTCAGCTCTAACAATTTTGTCAAGAACACGTGAGTGAGACAAGAGACAAATTCAGAATTGTAATTCTGGATTTGAGGAGTCAAACAATCTTTTCCAGCCGGTCTCAGCTTCAAGATTAAGTAAACTTCCAATTTTCTTACACACACACACACACCCATTGCCTGTTCTCTGGGAAATGTTCCCTGCTGGGTGTGCATTTCCATGGAGCTTGGTTGACTGTTACCAGACAGACCAAGCCTGCAAGCCTGGAAGCTGTTAGAAAGTATGACATTGGCGATCTCTCTCTCTCTCTCTCTCTCTCTCTCTCTCTCTCTCTCTCTCTCTCTCTGTGTGTGTGTGTGTGTGTGTGTGTGTGTGTGTGTGTTTCTCTCTTTCTCGTCAGCACCTCTGGCCTGTGGCGGTTCAAGCCCTTAGGGTGGAGAGAGGGAAGAGGGAGAACTGTATAGGAAGGACAGGCAGAGGGGTGAAGGAACACATGGGAAATACATTCTGTCTCCCACATGCTGATACTTGGGCAGTCCTTCAGTGTCTGTTTAAAATGGGTGAAGGACAATAGGGAAGCTGTAACAAAACTATACTGAGCACCAACCAGGTGCCCAGCATCTGCAGCCAGCCAAGGACAGAGCTGAGGGTCTAGCTGGAACCTGGAGGTCTACACACCTTCTACCCTGCCTCTTCCTGTGAAAACGTCTTCTGTGTGTGCAGCTTAGCAATTTTAGCTGAGACATAGAGACTTTCCCTCTCACTGTCCCCGGAGGTCTGAGTAGCATTGGTTTGGTTTAGTTATGGAGTCCCCCCATTCCTTTTCTTAAATGACAAATTACGTGTATGTCTGAGTATCCAGGCATGTGCATGTGAGTGCTGGTGCCCAATAAAGCCAAAAACATCAGCTCTCCTGGATCTGGAGCTACAGGAAGTTGTGAGCAACCTAGTATGTGTTCCGGGAATAAAGTCTGGCTCCTCTGAAAGAGCAGTACCTTCTCTTAACTGCTGAGCCATCTCTCCAGCCCTAAGGGTTTTGCTGTTGTTGTTTTTTGTTGTTGTTGCTGATTGTTTTTTTAAAGACAGAGTCTCACCATGTAACCCTAACTAGCCCAGCAACTTCTATCTCGGTCCCCCAGGGGCTGGGATTCCAGGGATGTGCCACCACCCCTGCTTTTCTGAGCTGCTCTACCTACAGGAAACTCTACCACTACCACTCGTTGGCTTGGCACCGTAACCTGGTCTGGGCTCAGCTGGGCGGCTCTTCTGTTGGTCTTCTTCATCACTTGTGACTATATTCTGCTGTTGGGCCAGTGGGAGACTGGGCTCTGCTGGGGAGGTGTGGACAGCCAGGACTCTCTGGTCTGTGTGTGTGGGCTCTTTGGCATCTTCTTCAGCAAGATAGCCAGGGTTAACCGAGAAGTCCTGGGCATCTAGAGAGCAGAGAAGTCTGGGCTGCCTCTATTGTGTCTTGTTGGAAAGTGAATCACAGATTGTGCTAGTTACTTTTCTTGTTACTGTGACAAAATCAGGTCAGAGGGTTTATTTTGGCCCATGGTTTTCGAGGATCCAGTCCATCATGACAGGGAAGGCATGGTGGCCAGACTATGAGGCAGGAAGCAGAGAGAGGAACGCTTAGCTGGATTCCTGCTTTCTGTTCCATCTGAGATCAAGTCTGTGGGATGGCACTGCCCACATTTAGAGCAGATCTTCCCTTTCAGTTAAGCCTTCTTGGAAATATCCTCACAGACGTGCCCAGAGATGTGTCTCCTAGGTGATTCCAAATCCAGTTCATTGTCAACAGAGATGAATCATCACAAAGACGCAGCCAGATTCACAGAGAGAGCTTCAAAAGGCATGAATTCAGAGACTGACATGTCAATGTTCCCATCCTTTGACCAAATACCCAACAAAAGCAACTTTAGGGGGAGGGGGCAGAGTTCAAGACAAGGCTTCTCTGTGCAGCCCTGGCTGTCCTGGAACTCCCTCTGTAGACCAGGCTGGCCTCCAACTCACAGAGACCTGCCTGCCTCTGCCTTCCAGGTGACTGGGATTAGAGGTGTGTGCCAGCACACCTGGCTGACAATAAGGTAGGGGTTATTAATTTTGGCTCATGGTTAGAGAATATGAGTCCATCATAGCAGGGGAAGCACAGTGGCTTCCAAACAGTGGGAATGTGATAGTTACATTACATCTACAGTCAAAAAGGAAGGAAGTGAGGGAAGGAGAGGGGGAGGGGAGGGGACAAACCAGAAGAGGAAACCATTTATAACCTCTAAGACCCAGCCCCTGTGACTCACTGATGGACTGATAGACAACATCTTCTTAAGGATCTATAGCCTCCCCAAACAGCACCACTAACTGGGGACCAGGGGTTTAAAAACGCTATTTTTAATGCTATGTCCCTATGTATCTATGTGGGAGTGCCTGCACATGAGTGCAAATGCCTTCAGAAGCCAGATAACAGATTCCTCCAGAGCTGGAGTTGCAGGTGGTTGTGAGCCACACAATGTGGGTGCTTGGGAATCCAATCAGGTGTCTTGGGAACACAGTACATGCTCTCAGCCACTGACCATCTCTCCAGTTCCCAACCTGAGAACAAGTCACACCCCACCACAGCCCAGGGCTGTCTGTCAGTCTCCTCCCACATGCAGGGCTCCTTAGGGGCAGGGCTGTGTCCCTAGGCACTAGCACGGGAAGGAGTGGAAAGAGAATAGTCCCTCCCTCCCTCCCTCTCTCTCTCTCTCTCTCTCTCTCTCTCTCTCTCTCTCTCTCTCTCTCTTTTTTCTTTCAAGACAAGGCTTCTCTGTGTAACCCTGGCTGTCCTGGAAATTACTTTGTAGACCTGGCTGGCCTTGAACTCAGAGGCCTACCTGTCTCTGCCTCATCAGTGTGGGGACTGAAGGTGTGCACCACCACTGCCTGGCCCTCTGCTCCTTTCTGTTTCTGGCTACCACTCTCTTTCCCATGCATCCTTTTGTTTAACTCTCTGCAGCAGGGGCTGACTTCCTAGCTCCCCCATTGGCTGACTTCCTAGCTCCCCCATTGGCTGACTGACTTCCTAGCTCCCCCATTGGCTGACTGACTTCCTAGCTCCCCCATTGGCTGACTGACTTCCTAGCTCCCCCATTGGCTGACTTCCTAGCTCCCCCATTGACTGACTTCCTAGCTCCCCCATTGGCTGACTGACTTCCTAGCTCTGCCATTGGAAGTGCAATTGGAGATGCCTTCGCCACACAAGGTCCTTCCTGCCTTTTTTTTTTTTTTTTTCCTAAACCTGACTCTTCTCCCACCCTCCAACATGGCCACTCCTCCAATGAGCCTAATGCATGCCATACATGCTATCCATCCCTGAGCTGGGGTGTAGCTCAGTTGAGAGAGGGCCTGCCTGGCATGAATCCAGAACCCCCTCACAAAATGCTGTGATGGAACACACTTGTCATACCAGTATTTGAGAGGGGGGAAGCAAGAGGCTCAGAAGTTGAAGGTCATTCCCAGTGAATTTGAGGCCAGCCTTGTTACATAAGACTCCACTTAAAAAAAGGGGGGGGGGGCTGGAGAGATGGCTCAGCAGTTAATAGCACTGGCTATTCTTTCAGAGGACCTGGGTTCAATTCCCGCACCCACATGGCAGCTCACAACTGTCTGTAACTCCAGTTCCAGGAGATCCAACATCCTCACATAGACATACATTTGGGCAAGACACCACCAGTGCATATAAAATGAAAATAAATAAATCATAATAATGTTTTTAAAGTCTCTGTGCTGCCTCCTGTGCTCCATGGACACAGCATCTTTTGGTACTTGTGTCCTTAGGAACACACAGGAGTTCCCCTGAGGTAGTGTGGCCAGCATTGGGGATGCTAGGCCCCAGGTATTAATCAGTCTAAGCAGAAAACAGTGTTTACCACAGAGGGCTGAACACAGGACACTAGGGACTGGAGGCATAGAAGGCTGAGTTGCTTCTGGAGTGCTGGAGGAAGGCGAACTGTCCCCAGCATCAGCAAGAGCAGAGGTAACTACTGTCTCCCACTGGGGACCAGAGTGACAAGAGGTCATCTGAGAAATCTAGACGGAGCCTGCTGCTTCTGTCCTCTGGCAGGTTCTCAGTGTCCTACTTTACTTCTCCTGTGGGATGGCAGTCCCAGCTGCACCCTTAAGAAAGCTCTGGCCCCCAAGAGAGCTCAGTGCAGTATTGGTGGCTTTTCTCTGGAGGAAACCTGCTGAGGCCACTGGCCAGAAGTCAGCTGACAAAGAGCCTGGGGAATGAGACCTTTGGGAACTAGTCCTTCATCACACAGAATAGAAGGAGAAGAATTAAGAAACCCCTCAGAACACAAGGCCTGGGGCCAGCACCACAGGCTGCTACAGGCCTGGCTGAAACATGTCTTGGGCTAGACTGTATCTCAGTTGGTAGAGTGCTTACTGAGCTACACAGAGCCCTGGGTTCAATCCACAGCATTTCACAAGTCGATCATAGTGGTACACAACTGTGATTCCAGCGCTCAGGAAGTGAAGGCAAAAAGATCAGGCCCTTAAAGCAGAGCTGGAGAAATGGATTAGCCGGCAAAGTGCTTGCAAACAGGTGGACCTGAGTGTGAGCCCAAAGCCAATATGAAAGTTCCAGCCATGGTGGTATGTGCTTGAAATCCCAGTGCTGAGGAGGCAGGGACAGGATGATCCGTGGGGTCACACTCAAGGCTGACCTCTGGCATCCACACACATCTACACACACAAACACACACACACACACACACACACACACACACACACACACACACACACACACACACACACAATTCAAAGTAACCCTGAGCTGAGTCTGAGAACAACATGGACCACATGTTACCTCAAAAGAAAAAACAAATCCAAACACCACCACCAAAAAACAGCCCGCTTTGCAGAACTGACTGTGCCAGCTGTTACAAACCACATCTGCTTCCCACTGAGCCTGTCTGCCCGTCTACCCTTCTGTATGAAACTGACAGGTAAAGAGTGTTTGTGTCCTCTCTCACGCAGGAGGCTAGACTTCCCTTCCCTTGGACCTGGCTCATTATGTCTCCTAGGACAGCCCCCTTCCCTGGGTGCATGAACATTCCTGTATCTAACTGCTCACCTCTATGGGCTCCTGCCAGATGTGGACATCACAGTTCACTTTGTGTCCTTCCTTTACATCTTTAACTCCCATTCCCCACTATCTATCATTATCATTACCTTTCTCTGGGCTTTGGGATGTTTTTGGTACCTCGTCAAGGAGTCTGAGATGGGTGGCATATACCTGTGATGCCAGAATTGGGCGAGTTGGAGGGCTGAGGCAGGAGGATCACGAGTTTGATCAGCCTGGGCTACGTAGTATGAGATTCTATCTCAACAAGCAACAAAACAAAAATAGGAGTCATTCCCCACTGGGCAGGTCAGACTGTCCCCTCAGTGCCCTGGGCTGTGTTTCTCTAAGCCCCAGGGAACTGTGGGAAGAAAGTAGGAACTTGTCCCTCCAGGTTTCCTGCTCGCTCGGCCCTGTGTTGCCCCTTCACTCTGGGATGATCTCTGCCTGTTTCCTGGGTTGAAGGCTCTTCACTCAAGACTCAGTTTTCAGGAGCATCAGTTTCCCAGAGACCATACTAAACACTGTCATCACCATCGGCACCACAGCTGGAAATAGCAATGCTGAACAGGAGGAAAAGACATGCATTGTGTGAGGAGCACAGCTGGCGTCCGAAGCAGGTCCCTTCCAGGAAACTAAGAAAACTGAAGAAAAACAGAAAGTGGGTCCATCTGCTCCCACCCCTCAAGTGTCCTATCTCAAGGGCGTGTGCACACCTCAAGTTCATTTTCTGCCCTGCAAGTGTGTCAAAAGGTTCACAGTGTGACTCATTTCATAGCTCTAGAGGCAGTAGAGCACAGGGTTCAGACACATGCCAGTGTGAGAGAAAGCCGAGGGGGTCTGCACACAGAACCCCACCTGCCATGTCACCTGACGGCAATGCGTGCACCTTCCCTGAGGATGCTTGTGTGCCAGTGCAACTGAAGGGCTCCCCAGCGTTCAAGGAATGGTTCGTTTGGTCAAAAGGTTTCCTATTGTAGCTCAGGCTGGCTATGAACATGTGATTCCCCTGCCTCAGCTCTCCAATCGCTAGGATTCTAGGCATGCTGAGATAGCAGAGTATAACTATATAATCCAGGATGGGCTCCCAGTTGTGATCCCCCTGCCTCTGTTTCCTGAGGGCTAGGATTACAGGTATCCAGGGCACCACACGTTAGGCTTTTACTGACTGCTAAGCGCCTACTTTGTGGTATGTGCCAGGGACACCTTGTAGCATGAATCTTAAAGGTACTTATTAATAAAATCAAACCTGAGGCCAGTTATTGGGGTGAACGCTGGAAGATCAGAGAAGCAGAACAAGCCACAGCCACCTCACCTCGCCAATTCCTCAGATGATCCTGTTTCCTCAGACTGGAAGCCTCTGAGTCCTTATCCAAATGAATCTCAGCTGAACTGCTTCTCAAAAGCCTGAATGCTTAACCAGCCAAAAGCTTCTAGTTTCTGGTCCTCACGCCTTATATACCTTTCTGCTTTCTGCCATCACTCCCTGGGATTAAAGGCGTGAGTCACCATGCTTGGCTGTTTCCTTAAACACACAGAGATCCAGGTAGATCTCTGCCTCTGGAATGCTAGGATTAAAGGCGTGTGCTACCACTGCCTATCCTCTATGTTTAATATTGTGGCTGTTCTATTCTCTGACCCCAGATAAGTTTATTAGCATGCACAATATTTTGGGGGAACACAATACCACCACCACACCTTTTCTCACTTAATCCCCCCATCATCACAATAGGAGGGACTTATTCTCCCCACTTTATGGAGAGACACAGAGGTTCCAGACTGAGGTAGCATTGCTGTCAGGGAGGATGACCATCCTTTCTCCTGGTTGAGCTGAGTCGTGGAGCCATTTGATTTGTCTTGAGGCCTCTCATTGGCCTTCCTTGTGATCTCTCAGGCTGCTCCCCATCCTCCCCACCATTTTCTTGGCCTGGGAACCAGATGAACAGCAGTCACACATAGCACTTTCCAGGTGCTTTCCACTCTGCCACGGCTTAGGCTGCACTCAGAGCTCCGGCAGCCCCAGGGATCCCCCATCTGGCTGCTGAAGCTTGCAGTCTCCTGGGAAGTAGTTCCTATAGCTTCAGGCAGGTGCAGAGGCCTGGAAAGACCTGTTGTTCCAGGGCTGGCAAGTGAAAGCCCCAGGAGTCAGACCTTCCCATGACAAGTGAGGAAGGTGTCACTGCTTTCCCTGAGCTGGGGGAAGAAGCTGCCTATGGCCCCGTGGATAAGGTGTTCGGGCAAAGTCTGGGTGTCAGAGTATGTAGTGGGATGACCTGGAGCAAACACAGCCAAGTGCTCAGCCATAGCCCCCTTGGTGACAGGTTAGTGTAAGGGGTCTAGAGTTGCATGGGCATGATGGTCTCAGATTACCCCTTAGTTTGAGAGGGCAGAAGCCAATTTCCTCTAAGACTCACTACCAGGAAACTTCTAGAGCCCAGTCAGCAAGGGACTGAAGAGTCTTTAAACTCTGGTTGGTGTCACTTGATGAACAAAGCCTCAGGTGATTCCAGGAGCAACAAGTTCTCAAGTCTGAGCCCTTTAGACTGGAAGGGACACTCCACAGCATGATCTTATGTAGAAAGCAGGCTCAGAGAGGGCAAGCAAGGTTGTACAGCACAGCCAGCCACCTTGCGTCCACACTCCCAGTTATGTTCTCTGCTTAGGTGGTTCTTGGAAGTCCCTGTGATAAAAGTCACCATCAGTAGGAGTGCTCAGCCTGAGGACTTGTCATAAAAGGGGCTGTTCCCCTAGATTCCGAAAGCTCTAAGGAACAGCCCTGTTGTTTAAAAACTATATCCAGTTTATTTTAGTGTGTGCACATCACAAAGACATCACTGATGGGCCAGCTTTCCCCTAGCTGGATCCCTGGGAAATGTAGACTCAGGAAACATTCTGCTTAGAGCCTATGGGGAGCCAGAGAAGTCCCAAGCCTAGTGTATCCCAGGGAGCAAGCTGCAAGGCTGGGGCGATAGCAAAGGCAGGTGTGGTAAGAAAGTCACAGGGAATTTATTCAAAATGTGACTTTGTCATTGACCTGCTGTGTGACCTTGGGTGGGTGCCTCCCCATGCTTCCTCAACACTGTCCCAGCATTGGGGCTGAGATCCTTGTTCCCCCACTGCTGTCCCTTCCACTTTTCTTCTTCCCTCGGGTTTGCAAAGGCTGGGAAAGGGTTGGGATTGAGATGGAGGTTTCTCTCCCATTTCAGCTCAGGGTTACTGAGTGACTTAGTCTCTGGATGTGACAGCTGGTGAATACGAAGCTCCTGAGGGGTTCTGTCTAGATCTGACCATAGCCAGCAAGTGAATGACAAGCCATCCCCTGCTCGCTCTGGGCTGACATGGCAGCCAAGGATGCTGTTAATTTTGCTGTTTACAGAAAGAAGTCCGGTGTGAGCGGAGGCTTTTTTGGTGTTTAAAGCCAGATGGTATTTCCTGCCTTGATCAGCCTCAGAGCTTTGGTTCCCATGGCAACCCTGAAGTTCCACCTACTGCAACTTCCTCATTCTCCAAGCTTCTTCCTCTTCCACCAGTGTCAGGGGCCCAGGAGAATAAAGCCATTAACTGGTGTGTTGCATTGCACTTCACAGCTGACATACGTTCGAGTGTTTATGACCTCACTCCTCACCGCAGCCTTGCCACAGAGCATCTGCTGTCTGTCTGCTGTGCATAGGGAAACCCAGGTTCTAGAGACAGGTGACCTGCTCCATTTGCTCTTCTTGATGTCTGGCAGGACTCCAACCAGGTCTGACGTCTCTGGACCTTTGGTAGGATGAGCATACCCAGCACACCCACGGCTGTGCTTACAATTTTGTGCTTACAATTCCTTGATTCCTGAGTGGTGGATTTCTTTTGTGAGCTGGGCTAAAACCAAGGTGTGGCATCTTTACCAAGTTAACTTCTCTGAACCTCACTTTATCTGCAAAATGGTAATCACAGTGCCTCTGAAAGGGTGGGGAGATTACACATGGATACATACATAGCCACAGTATATGCCTAGTGGATTTGAAGAGGACCTAAGATCGACCGTAATTACCCACAAGACACTGGGCTTATTCTGCTTGTGGAACCTGACTGATGAAAGTCTGAGAGGTCTCCAACTTTTAGACATTGCAGCATGATGTTGTCATCTACAGATGTGCTGGGCCACACAGCTATGTGATGCATGCAGCTTGCAGCCGCAGGTTGGGTATGCCTGTGAGGTAACAGCACTCAGTGTTTCTTTGCTGTGATAAGAGCAATGGACAGCTTCTCACGATGCAATGGACATGCACATCTCTGAGGACCTGGCAGGGATTTGACTTATGAATGACCTTAAGGAGCATGACCGTAGCTTATGAAGCACTTTGTGAGTGTTCTGAATGATTCATTGTGCAGAGAGGCAGGGCCCTATCTGTAGACTACTCCAGAAGCTTCGGGGCTCTCAGAGTGTGGGCAGGCGCTGGTGTGGAGTATTCCTCCAGGTATCAGATTGTTAGAAGGGCACCTGCTGCTGCTGCTACCTAGGTTCTGCACATCTGGGACCCCGTGGGGCCTTGGCGGCAATTATGCCTGACCTTGGGACACTCGGTAAAGGATGGAAAGATGTCAACAAGCCACGTCTCACATGACAAAAATATACTCATTGATAATGACTTGACCAAATCGTTTGAAACAAAAGTTTCTTAAAAAAGTCATCCTTTCTCAGGAATGCCAGAGGACACATTTAAGCTCGTGACAGAAGGGAGATCAAAGTGGAACTGACAGTCGGCACCTGGTGCTGCTCTTTCTGCCAGCTTTCTTTGCTCTGTATTCTGTATGACTGTGGTTTGCAAACTGAATTATGTGCATTAAGTTAATTGCTATCCAATTAACAAATATTTTCCATTCATTCTTGCAATCAGTCTGGCTGGTACATCCCATAACCAGCTCTTTTGCCTGTCCCCAGCTCTGTGGTGGTCAGCGTGGCGGTGCCAAGTGGCTGATGAATAGTTATGTGGCTTGACCCCCCACCGGACAGGAAAAAAAATTACTGGGAACTTGTGTGCCGGGGTGTGCTTTCCTTGTGACGAGCCCTCAGACGGCCAGTTAAGCTCCACACCTGCCCCTTGAGCCAGGACTGTCATTATTCTAGAGGATGACAAGCAAGGCAAGGACTTGGCTTGGCTCCCGGGGCTTCCCCGGTGCCTCTCTGACAATGCTTGGGCCACGGCAGATGAGCTTGCATCCCAGTTCCCACAATCCCTAAGGACACAGTACAGTCAGTCAGCTTGCCCAGGAGCTTCATATACAACGCTCTCCACCTCTGGACCCTTTCCACTGGTTCCCATGCTGCACGGCCCTAACCCCCCTTATTCTATGTGGGTTCCAGGAGGCAGACTCTACTAGTGCAGAATGGCTGTGTGGTCTAGTTTTAGGTCAACTTGCCATAGCTAGAGTCATCTGAGAGGAGGGCCCTCAACTGAGAACATGCCTCCAGAAGATTACAGGCTTTATAAGGCACTTTCTTAATTAGTGATTGATGGTGCCAACCCTGGGTCGGTGGTCCTGGCTTCTATAAGAAAGAAGGCTGAGTGAGCCTTGAGGAGCAAGCAGCATCCCTCCATAGCCTCTGCATTAGCTTCTGCCTCCAGGTTCCGGCTCTGACTTCCTTCAATGACTATGTTGTGGAAGTGTAAGCCAAATAAACCCTTGCCTCCCCAAGTTTCTTTGGTTATAGTGTTTCATCACAATAGTCACTATAATTAAGACATTGGCATCCAACCTTTGAATGGACTCTTGCAGACAGGGAAGTGGGACTGGGTGGTGAGAGAGGAACAGAGGGGACTAAAAAGCACATGAGGGGCTAGAGAATCCCCAGGCTGGGTCTCAATGGCTGAACAATGGCTGAGCAGATCCCGGAGGGGTGGGTGACCATGCATGTGACAAGCTCTGAGTTCCACATTCATCTGCTGATGAGCAGAGACAATTGCTTTACTGAATGAACTGCAAGAGCATCAGCTGAGAACTGGAGAGAGGGTGTGGAGAATGGTGACTCCACCCCATGGGACAGTCTCACCTCAGGAAGGGGGCTTTGGGGACACTGGCTTGAGAGTCTCAGTATGCTTAGGTCCCTCTGAAAAGTGGGCCCATGTATATGAGAGAAAGCAACCCCAATCAGGTAAAGATCTCCTGCAGAGGTGAGCAAGACCAACTGGAAGGGTGGAAGGCCACGGGACACCAGGGCCTTGGGTGGCCCCTCCCATCTCCTATATCTGGTAACTGAAGCCAAAAGCAAAACTCACCCCTGTAACCACTGCGGTAGAATGCAGGAGCGGAGTCACACCCCTATAACCACCGTGGTAGAATGCAGCAGCAGTCACATACCCCCATGGAGTCACACCATGTGGCGCCTGCACAGCCTCTAAGGACCACCACCACCACCACCACCCCCAGCCTCCCCCCCCCCACCACCCGGTCAGCAATCATACTCCTCTCCCACTCCAGCCTGGCCACAACCAACACGCTCTCTATCTCTGTGGATCTGACATTGTGGAGACACTGTGGTCTTCCGTCTGGTTTTTTTCCTTAGTGCCAGTCTCGGGTTCATCCTGGTCAAGACATCTGTCAATTGAGTAACATTCCTTTCTATAGACAGACCACATTCACACATTGGTGGACACCTGGTGTGATGGTTATGTTACTGTCAACTCAACACAATCTAGTCACCTGGGAAGAGTCTCAGGGAGGGACTGCCTAGGTGAGGTTGGCCTGTGGGTATGCTTGCAAGGCACTTTCTGAGGTTATTGAGGTGGGAAGGCCCACCCTGAACGTGGGTGGCACTGGTCCCTGAGTCTGGCCTTGGACAATGAAAAGGGGAGCTGAGCACACATCCCTGGCTCTGACTACAGATGTGACCACCTCCCTCAAGCTCAGCCTCCATGACTCCCCTGCCGAGGTGACTGTAACATGGAAAGTGAGCCAAGTGAACTCTTTCCTCCTCAATACACTCTTGTCAGAGGCAACAGAAGAAAGCAAGGCACCAGGGCACCTCCACCTCTTGCCTACTGTGATGGTGAGGTCTTGTTTGAACGTGATTTCCAATTCTTTTAGAAATATGCTGAGGAAGTGAACTTCTGGGTTAGATATACACTGTGTTTATACTTTTTGGTCCTGGGTTCAATAACAGGGTCTTGAAACTCTAGAGGCGAGCACTCTACCACTCAGCTTCATCCCAGCCTGGCTGGGTGGGCACTCTGTTTTACTTACGGAAATCTCTCTCCTGCTTCCTAATTTCTCATGGTTATGGGGGGAAATAAGACCTAGAAAGGAGAGTGTTTTTGATATTTGGATTTCAGAAGTCAAACTGAAACTGTCATCACTCTACCCTCTTCCCAAAGCATGGCGGACTTACCAGGGTCAAGGCTAACTCATCACCTGGACTTGCGGCAGGGTAACTTGCTAATGGACATTTGCTGCTGTCACCTTTACCTACTACTGACGCTGGGGATCACCTGCCAATCCACCCCCACTAATCTGAATCCCTCTAGTTACCTGACACATGGGGAACCTCTGTGCCTGCCTGGGTGGAACTCCTCCCCTGGCAGCTCTGGTTCCTGAGTGTTCTTCCCCACCGGGAGTTCCCAGCCTGTCCCCCCGCCCCCACACACACTTAAACACCACCTTCTGTTTGCCTATGCTCCAGGTGCTGAGGCACCAAGACCAGGGCTGAGGTAGAATTCTTTACAGAAACAAGGCGAACCTTCCAAGCTATTTATAGCACTTAGCACCCCCTCCCCACTGTAGACAAACTACAAGGAGGAAGTGACCAAATGTCGTTTGTTTGCTTGGTTGTTTGCTGGCTGGGTTACTTATTGCCAACAGGCAGTCAGACATCAGAAGATGGACTCTGATGCTGTGGATATTGCTCTGTGTAAATAAAGTTCTGATTGGCCAGTGGCCAGGCAGGAAGTATAGGCAGGACAAGAGAGTAGAGAATTCTGGGAAGTAGAAGGCTGGAGAGACACCGCCAGCCACCGCCATGAGAAGCAACATGTAAAGACACTGGTAAGCCACAAGCCATGTGGCAAAGTATAGACTAACAGAAATGGGTTAATTTAAGATAAAAGAAGTAGATAACAAGCAGCCTGCCACGGCCATACAGTCTGTAAACAATGTAAGTTTCTGTGTGCTTTCTTGGTTGGGTCTGAGCGACTGTGGGACTGGCGGGTAAGAGAGATTTATCCTGACTGGGCCAGGCAGGAAAACTCTAACTACCCTCTGAGGCGAGACCTACATTCAAACAGCGTCCCGCATTCGCTGGGTTTGACCTTCCTAAGCTGGTTACTATCAGTGTGCCAGACACCAAACTGACAGGAATGGAAGGTTCCAGCTGCCTCAAAGGTTGTTGTGGAGATGGGGTAAGGCGGTACAAACACCCTGCAGCATGCTATGCCCCGAAGAGCACAAAGAGAGCAGACACATTCCCCATTTTTAATATATGCAGTTCGGCAAGCAAAAAGTCTTTCCAAGAATCAAGTCTCTACGTAGAAATAATGTAAATCTGATGTGAAGAAAACGGAAACCAACCGCAGGGCTGAAACACAACGGTGTCATGATCTCTGACCAGGGGGTGCAGCCACCCTAGAGTGGCTTGGGACAAAGTAACACTCCAGCCCTGCCACCGGGGTATCCTGATGAAGATGGCTGGGGCTGTGTCTATTGGTCTTGGGGGGGGAGGCTCCCGTGGGAAACAGGACCCCGCTTTGAGGTGATCTGGCTGCACTCCGATGGGGCCAGAGTAGCTGAAGACAGGGGAAGGGCTTGGCACTCTCCTGGATGCTCCTCCTCCACAGCTTCTCCTGTAGCTTCACCTCACCGACATTGTGCTCTCAGCTGTGCTACAACCACAGGTGTGTCCAAGTCTGTTCCTGGAGAGCAGTGCCCCAAGAGCAGGGGGAGCCTGGCCAGCCCTCCGGAAGGAACCAGAAAGTGAGTGGGAATCCCAAGGGTCTCGGCACTCTCCCTGGCATCCTGCAGAATCTGGCACCAACTTCATTAGGGACAGCATTAGGCTTCTTCACATGTTGAACAGGACCCGCTCACTCACTGGTGATTGCTTAAAAACGAACAAGGAGAGCCACAGCGGGGTGCTTCACCACGCCTTCTGCAGGGGTTCACCTGTATGTAGCATCTTTTCTGGAAGGGTCCCAAGGCCTTGAAGGCAGCACCTTCTTGGATGCAGAGGTTAGGGTTCTTATCTGCAGCCATGTGGACTCCATCTCGACCTGTACATTTTCAGGCCTCTCCAAAGCATTAGCCAAGAGAGGGGCTTCCCAGGCTGCATCAGGCTGCAGCTCTGATGATCTGGCTGGCCAGCCTTCTTTCTGTCCACTTGCTGTGAGTTCTGGGAGGAAATAACCCAGGGGCAGACACAACGGAAGGGCAGCTTCACTGCTCCACCTTGACGCCCCAGGGCTCCGGTGCCAGCAGAGCCATCAAGCTGCAGCTACCTCTTACTCGACACTGCTTCTTCCGGCCTTGCCCATCCAGCCATGGCTTGTGTCGTCGTTGTAGAAGGGCAGATGGAAGAAAAAGGGGAAAGGGGGAAGAAACAGACTTAAAAGACGCAACCATTTTTGAGATTCCTACCATCTATAAGGCCCCAGCGCAAAGGGGCTCTCTGGACTCCACTGACTTTGGCCCCTTGGGACAGATGTTCCCTGGTAACTCCAGGAGGGAAACTGAGGCTCGGGAGATGAAGCAACACGTTGTGTGTTACTTAGTGAACAGCGGCTAAGCTAGGTCCGCTCCATATGTCATATCTTTCTAGCGCTTCCACTCACTTCAAAAAGGAGGTAAGTAAGGTGATGAGTGACAGAATGGCTATACATACTCTGTGGACATAATCCAGTCAGAGTACCTGCTGCCACTCACCCACTCCCATACCCACAACTGTGCCATGTCCACATCTGCCTACAGACCAGTTCCTGTCGCCTGGGGCTACTCAGGTGGAGCCTGAGGCCTCACTGATGACTAAGTCCTTGGCTCACCACACGCGGGACCACCCAGGTGGAGCCTGAGGCCTAAGTCCGTGGCTCACCACACATGTATCATACATCCTGCCATGACACCACTGTCTGGCATGTCATGGGCCAAAGTGAGTCTTTCTGTGGTCTCAGAGCCTAGAGGGTCTGGTATGGGGCAGATGCTCAATAAATGTCCCAAGAGAAAAAGGATAGAAAAGGAGACTTTGTTCTTACAAATTCTGCCAGCCTTCTTGGAATGGTGTAGGGTGGAAAAAGGCGGCCAGAACATGGCAGCAGGATGCTGGGCAGCAATGCCTCCCACTGTGCAGTGGACAAAAGGCCACCGAGGAGGGTTCCTGCCAGCTGAGTCAGGGAACTCCCTTACCCTGATGTCCTACTAACAAGCAGGCCACTTCTGCAGGGCAATTAAGAACAGAGTCTGAGGACTCCGGCCTGGCTCAGACTGAGTGGCCCCTGGAGTTCGCAGCTGTCGCTGTCCAGATGAAGCAGGGCTTTCTCAGTGCTGTCCAAGGGACCCTGGTCTCACAAGAACACCTTATAAAAGCCACCATGAGAAATGGCACCAGCTCTGTGGCCCAGCACAATGAAGGTACTGAGGTGTTTCGCTGCAAAGACAATCTCGCATCTTGGCTTTGACCAGTGTTTGCCAAACCTTCCTGAGACAGAACCTGACCCAACTTCCACAAACCCTCCTGTCAAAACCTAACATCTCGTGGCACTAGTGTTCCAAGAAATGCATTCTGGGAATTACTGGAAGCCATGGAGCAAGGGATGCACTTTTCGTGGAGGGCGGGGACAACCATGAGCAGAGGAAGGGTCCTCAAAAGAGATGATGATGGCCCAGAAAGGATGGCAGGACTTGCCAATCAGCACACTGCGTGGGTGGAAAGGGCTCAGAACCATCAAGTACAGTAAAGGTAAGAAGGGTGTCACCCAGAGCCTGCCTCACATCAACCCTGTTGTTCGGCCCTCGGTCCTCAGTCCCGGAGGCCTGTCCCATAGAAGCCAGCTCTGGCACAGCACCTGTCCCACAGGTCTCCCACTGAGGGCAGTGCCAATAATGTAGATACACAAGATGGGGCACAGCAGACAGCACACACGGAGCCTCAAGCTCTACTGCAGGGGGGTTTGAACCTCAGCCAAGGGGAACCTCTAGGACACTGGTTACCCGCAACAGCAAGTAGCATCCACTGCATCCGACCCCAGAGGTGGACAGGATGGGGAAGGCCTGGACGTGGAGGCCACCCACTTAGACTCACACTCAGCACTGCTACTTCAGGACCGAGTAACTGGAGGGCTGCTTTCTGCCTCCTGGGTCTACTTCCTCGTGTACAGTGTGAGGTTAATCAGTGTGGAGGATGGATGATTGTGCCAAGAAACTAGGGCACGTAACAGGTACTTAGCAAGCATGTCCCCTTTAAAGCAGTGGTTCTCAACCTATGGGTCACAACCCTTTTGGCAAACCTATTTCTAAAAATATTTACATTACAATTCATAACAGTAACAAAATTACAGTTGTAAAGAAACAACAAAAATAAGGTGTAGCAGGCAGGGTTTACCTTCCACCAAAATGCTCACTCCCCTATCTGTGGTTAGTATTGCTTAAGCCACTACAGGAACTACATTTCCCAGCCTGCTTTGCATCCAGGTAGAGCCATGTGATCACTGGGGACCAATGAAGCATGAGCAAAGGCATTTAGGAAGAAGTTGGGTCTGTCATGTCCATTTTTTAAAGACTTTAAAACCCTTGGGGATGGTAAGTCACCAGGGGTAAATAGTGGGGTCCCCTGAGTCACTGTGTGAACCCCACTACCAACCAGGAACACCCAAATGTCTCTATACACTGGAGTCCCGTATAGTGCAAGGATCACCAGGGCTGTTCTGGTGGAGGGGACAATGAATGGGCCAAGACAGAACATGGCAGCTTGGGGCAGCAGCTTGAGCTCTGGATGTGTGAAGGGGTACTGACGTTCAGGGTGCTCACACTGACGGTCACAGCAGAGACTCACGTACAGGGGCTGTTGCCGGGGGCCCTGGTGTTGCTGGCACTGCTCTCAAAGGAAGAGTGGAAGCTGTGGATCGTTTCCTGTAGAATCTGCCTCTCACGCCCCTGTGGACGGAACAGACACACACACAGAAGTCCTCTTAGATCTGTGGTTGCTCACTCAGCTGACCGTGGTTGAGGCTCAATGCACACCGAAAAACCCCAGTGTTCTGGAGGGAAACAACCTCCAAATTGCCAGAGTACCAAGTTCAGGAAAACCAGACTGAGTCAGAAGCTCCCAGTGCCAGCCCACAATTACAGCTGCTGAAGGGAGACAGACCCCAGGGTGCAGGGGCCTTGTCTTAGACTGGGGATCCTCACCTGCCCAACTTCAGGAATGCAATGGGGTCCCCCACAACAAAGCCCCTACCCCCCAATTTTAATGTGGGAAAAGGCAGAGGTGGCTGTTTCCTCAGCCCTAGGAGAGCACCTCCCCCCACAAAGCCCAAGTGAGAAAGCAGCAATAGACACACACGGTTAAACATGGACTAAATCCCAGGTGTCCCATTTGCCTCTCCACCTCTCTGGGCCCCGCTTTCCTCATCTGTAAGTGGGGCGAGGATAGTAGCTCGGCAGGTAGGTCCCATCGTGGGACTCTGCATGGCAGCAGGGAGGTCCTAAGAAGGGACAGCACTGTCCGTTAGACTGTATGTTCCAAACTATGAAGAGATGCGGCCAAAACTTAAAGCAAGCTACAAGTGTATTCTCAGCTGGACATGGTGGCACACACTTTTGATCCCAGCACTCAAGAGGCAGAGGCAGGAGGATCTCTGAGTTCAAGGGCAGCCTGGTCTTCATAGCAAGCTCCAGAATAGCCAGTGAGTCCCTATCTAAAAAGAGGGGTAGGGGCATTATCTCTGGCAGATTGTTCTCTGTGAAAGTGCCCATGGAGTGAGGTCAGATTCAAAGGTTCTTTTTGAACTTTCATGAACTTGCACCAGCTAGAAGTGTCTGTCTCCAGATCCCAGCGTGGGGGCCTCCTGTGCTACGGAACAGTGAGAGCTGCCCTTTACGGCAACCTTGCAGATGACCTCAAACAGCTGTTGGTATTAGCAGGGGTAAATGGGCACATGGCTGAAGGCTGTTGAGCAAGGACCAAGCACCAAATGTGAGCAATGGAACCAGAAGCCTTACTCTACCAGTGACAAGCGGTGCCCTCCAGATCTGGCCTGGTTCCCCTGAGCAGTATCTGTAAAATGGGATAATGCAACCTGCCAAGTGGCAGGGGACATGTGGTCTGATTTGAAACATCATTTTAGCCTTAATTCCCTGAGAAATAGGTCAGGGGCACCCAGGCCTCCGAGTTCTGTTTCCTCACCTCAAGAGGACACCAGATATTCAAACCATCATCACCAGGATGGCAATGACAACATCCCCAGAAAGAAAGAGCAAATGACCAGTGTGTGTAGGCAACAGCTCTGATCCCTCTAGCAGCTCAAGAAATGTAATTAAAACCAAGGGTATGTTTGGGCCTACAAACACATAAGGACTAGAAGCCGCACCAAAGGGCCATTGAGATGGTTCAGTGCATTAACACACTTTCCCCTAAGTCCCAGGGTCCAAGTTCAATCCATAGGACACACATGATAGAAGTTGAAATTGATTCCTGCAAGTTGTCTGTGATTTCCACATGCACTCTGTAACATGGACACACACACACACACACACACACACACACACACACACACACATACATGCATACATGCATACACACACACACACACACACACACATTCAACTTTTAAAAATGCAAACTAGTAGTGCTCAATAACGACAAGGCCTCCAGGGAACGGAAGTCACACCCACAGGTAGTAGGGTGTCCATGGTGCTTTCTACAAAGAATTGGGATGGCATACATGTACTGTGGGTCTGGCTCTTTGAGTTGCTGACACCTACCCTGAGGATACCGGGGAGGCTTCACAGAGAGCTGTCTGCTGCACCCCCCACATGTAAGGAGCCACATACCAACAAGCAGGGATTTTAAAAAGCAATTTTAGTAAATCTATGTAAATTTATATCAGTAAGAACTCTGCAGGGCACAGTAACATATTCCTGTCACCCTAGCACTCACTCTGCAGGCTGAGGCGGGAGAACCCTAAGTTCAAGGCCAACCTGGATTTTATAGCAAGGCTCCATCTAAAAAAAAAAAAAAAAACCAAAAAAAAAACCCCAAGAGAGTTCTTAGCAACATGGGTAACTACATAGATTTCATGCTAAACAAAGGAAACAGGATATAAAATTATAGATCCAAATTTATCACAGTCGTGTTTAAAAAAAAAAGCCACCTGGCAAAAAATAGTGCAGAGCCATTTGCCCCAAAGTGAATAGTGTTAGCTTCTGAGTAGCTGGAGCATGATTTCTCACAAAAAGATCCTCTTGGTCACTTTTGAACCGTACAAATTTAGTTAAAAAAAATCATCACAAAAAGACAGACCCCAAAGAAACAAAGACTTAGAACCCAGGAGGGTGAGACAGAGACCATGGTTTCTGCTGAGCCTTCTGAGACACAGAACCCACTGGGGGATTCATGACCTAGCAGCAGACTCCAGACTCTAGTTCACGCTCACTGTGGTGACCTGGCCCGCAGACACAGGGCCTATGGCACTCTACTAAACGGTGTTATTAGGCTGATAATACACATTTAACATATGTATTCCTCGCTCGAGGCTGGCTTGAACTTATCATGCAGGTAAGGATGACCTTCAATTTTTTTGGTTTTTTTGGACAGGGTCTCCTGTATCTCAGGTTGGCCTTGGCCTTGCTATGTAGGTGAGGACGGCCTTGACCTTTCGGTCCTCTGGGAGTGTTGGGATTACAGGTACATACCACCATACCCTGTTTTATGCAGTGTTGGAATCAAAGTCAGGACTGCATGAATGCTAGGTAACACTCTCTCAACTGAACATCTATCCTTTGCCCTCATTTAGAAACAACTAGGTTACAATGCTCAAGCATTTCTTTGAGTAAGAGGTGTGTTTTCTATCAGGACTCACAGCAGAAAGAAATCCCCATTCCTCCATGCAAAGCCTACTAATGGTCCCATTCCACTGCATTTTTAAAAAGTGCTTCTCCAGGGGCTGGAGAGATGGCTCTGCAGTTAGGAGCCCTGACGGCTTTTTCAGAGAACCCTGGTTGGATTCCTAGCACGGCAGCTTAAAACCTTTAACTCCAGTCTCAGGAATCTGATGCCCTCTTCTGGCATTCTTGGGTACTACATGCATGTGGTGCACAGGCATTCATGTAGGTAAAGCACACATACACACACCATATATATAAATTTTGAAAATTAAACAAAGGACCCTTTTAGGCCCACTCAGTTGATTCTCCACCCCCCACAGCATGCTGTGGACCTGGGTGGCAAGAAGCTTAGGCCTCCCTCTGGCATTTCAGAGATCCAGTCTGTGGTGGCTGTCCTCTTGACTGAGCTAAATGTCAAAAGAAAAGCCTGACTGTCAAAACAAGTTCTCACTCAGCCCCAGTGTGGATCTGGAGCCTCCAAAGAGGGCCTGGCAGGGCCTGCCCTGAGCAGCCAGGTCCAGTGCAGCAGGTCTGGATCTGAGGGCTGCATCTGGCTCCAGGAATCACGCTCCAGTCACTACGTCGTGCTAAGAACCTGGGTGAGTGGCACTGAGCAGGGAGTGCAGCTGAAGGCCAAGTTTTCATGTTAAATTTTTCCCCATCACACCTTCCTCTCGGACACTGTGGCACCGCCCCTTTCCAGTACACTGTGCCTAGTACCATTTATCCCTAGGGCAACAGGGTCTTCCTCGGCAATGACTTAAGTGGGCTGCTGCTGAGATCACCTGGCTTGGCATGTGGGCTTCCAGGGGGAAGGACACAGGTGCTCTTGGCCCAGCATCTCAGTTACACAGGGGGTTCTTCATGTAGAAGCTCCAAGGAGGGTCACCCAGCTAATCCTTCCACTTGTGAAGGAGCCTTGCTCAGAACGGAACGCAGCCTGTGCTAACCAGACAGCAGGAGGTTAGCTTGGGAGAAAACAGGATGGTCCACTCTGCAGTTGTGAGGACGCCTGTGGGGTGTTGGTGGATATCCCATCTACTCTGCTGAGGGCAGTCACCTTTCCTGAGGTTGGCACATCTTTCTATTTGTCTTCCTGGGCCAAGGAGCCTATGGCTACACAGGGTAGAGGTCATCACAGGGCATTAGCCACTGCCATCTCCATGCCACCTCCTGTGGTGCCCACTCCCTACCTGTCCTCACCATCCATGTTTAGAACCTTCTCTGGTTCTCTCCCTGAACTTATCAGTGGCTTTCCTGTTGTCTTTCTTTGGCCACATGTCCACCCTCTAGGCTCGGAGGACGGTAGAGACCCCAACTCCACAGCCTGCCAACACTCTGCCCTTTTTCCAGATCCTGCCCTCCCTCACCTGGTCACCCCACCATCCAGCCTCTGCCCCCTAGCTTCCTCCACACACATCCTCCCTTTGGCCTAGCCTATCCCTGCCTTCGACTCCCTTATCCAGTGCCTCCCATCAGGTCTGCCCTCCATCTCCACTTCCTCAGGAAGGTCTCTCCAGGCCCTGCCTGCCCAGCTCCACTCTACCCAAAGGACCAGGCATCTCATGCCCGCCCTCCTCCATGTGTACCTGTGGTTTACTGACACTGCTGAGACATGGTCACACCAGGTCCCAGTTCAGGCCAGTCTCTGCCTCTTACTGGCTGTGTGGCGCTGCACAAATTCCTCCAGCACTCTGTGCGTGGGGGCTGTGGGGCATTTCTCAGCAGGGTGCCGGTCTCAGAGCAACACTCAGCTCTCAGAACTCCCAGGGTACCCAGGACAACACAGATTCTCTTCCATGACTAAGCTGGTGCTTCAAAGCCTTCATGAGGGTTTGGCTACCATTACGGACTGGCCAAGGGCTTTTCTTCCCTAGATGACACCCTTCTTAACCAGGGAGACATGCCTCCAGCCTGCCTCTGCTTCCTCAGTCTCCACATTTAAGAGTGTAACAGGAGCCTGGCTGGTGCCAAGGAAGTCAGGGTCCCCTGCCCACCTCTGAGCTGGACTCCGTTGTCTACCCATTGAGACACTGTCAGGGACACCAACAGGAAAGACAAGGAAAATGTCAGCTCTGCAATGCCTGCGTGGTGCTCACTCACTCACGAAGGGCCACCCAGCATGAACAACAACAGGCATTGGCCCAGGCCTAGCCATAAGGCAGACAGGAAGAGGGTGAGGCCAGAAGCCCTGGGTTCAGGTCCTGCCTCAGATGCCCAGCATGGAAGCCAGACACAGTCCAGTCTGGGAGTCTCTACTCCCTTGCCAGGCAGCTGTGCAGACGCCGGCTTCTATCAGGGCTGACTGACATGTTTGCTGAGTGACTTGCAGATGATAAAGGGTGGCATGAACATTTCTTCCCTGTGGGTACTGTTCATCACCCACTGTTGCAGAGCATACTCCCCAGGGCAGAGAAGGAACCAGAAGCCTGGCCATGCTCCTGCCTCACCTCACATAGTGTGGCACCACCTGGGAACAGCCAAACCATCAAGCAACAGGCAGAGTCATATTACCCTGGCACACTGCTACTGCTCCACAAGTGGGAAGCTGTGAAGCAAGAAAAATAGCAGGTAAACAAGCACAGTGGCTGCTGGGTGAGCGCTTGATGGGAAAGGGGCAGCGGGTGCAGGCGAGAGCCTGACAGCAGCCACGGCCAGGGTCTGCATGGTGTGTGCCGTGGAGTGGGGGCGCTGCTGATGCTCACTTTGAAAGTGATTTAACACGAGGCATCAATGCAGGGCACAGTACAGATAATGGTGTTTGACAGCCTTGGGTGCCAGGGGCTCTGCAATGGTCCTAATCCTCAAACTATGGGCAGGACAGTGCAGGGAGGCCCAGAGAAGGAACGCCATGTCCTGAGATTCCACCCAGTTAGTCTGATCCCAGGGCTTTCATCCCACAGTGGCTGCAGTGTTGTCAAAGGCAATACCCATCCCTCACCATTGAAACTACCCTCGGAGGTACAGGTACGCATGTAAATTAGAGGAGCCACAACCTTGTGGAGAGAGAGGCATCTGCAAAGGGAACAGGCTGCATGGGGAGGTAGTGGGCTCTCAGTCATGAGAAGTGTGCAAGCAGGCCTCCTGTCACCTGCCAGAGGAGACACCGAGGGACCATCATGAAGATCATGGTGGTCTTCAGGGTTTGAGCAAGGCGGGTGGGAAGCTAGAACACAGTACCTTGCCTGCATTCAGCTCGGAGATGGCGGCCAGAATCTGCTGCCGGGAACCATCCGTCTTAATACCCAGCTCCTGCAGGTCACCGTCAGTGAGCGTGAGGAAGGCTTCCATGTCCACCTGGGGAGAGAAGGGCTTGCCACTGTCTGTGGGACACTCTCCCCTATGGCACATGTGCCACAGGAGGGGCTGTTGAGCCTTTCTATATGAACCGGTGATGACTCACTACTTCCAGGTCCGGCCTGACACTGAAAAATGGCCAACCCTTCACAGCCCTAGTTCTTGGCTTTCCAACAGAGGCATTGTGGGAAGATTTAAAATGAATAGAGGAACATCTTGGGGACAGGGATCTGAAGGACTCGATGTTCTGCCACTAGGAAGGGAATCCCCATGTGACTGCATGTGGCCATACTGGACCCTGCAGAGCAAACAGGGTACGTGGGAGTGTTCACCGTACCCCCGATACACAGGACAAGAGAGACGCACACTGGGGAAAGAGAGCAAAGGCTAAGCAGGAGGCAGAGAAGGACCATGGGGAACTGAAGCAGAGACACCACAGAGGCATGTGCCACAGTACCCCTTGTTTGACAGTGACACGCTGCTAGCCCTGCCTACCTGCCTGGGTGTTGGAAAGGAATGGCCCTGCTCTAGGAGAAAGGCCGATGGGCCTCTGCCCCAGGAAGGTGGGGCTGAGAGATGGTCAAAGTGGCCTAGGTAAAGACGTCCCGCCACCCTGCATGTGGGCCAACGGCAGCCTGAAACACAGCGGGTCAGGGACAGGCTCCCATCCCCAACAGATCCAGTCCTATGCACCCGACCCTGCACAGTGTGGGCGTGATGGCTGGAGCTCCAGGAGCCACAGAACTGGGGATGAGGGTCACACACCTCATGAAACAGAAGCGAGGTACACTCTGAGACACGATCTATGGACACGTCAGAGAAGAGCAGGCAGCAGCCAGGAGTCAGGAGACAGTTCTTGGAAACGAGGAAACCTCTGCGGAAGTTTCAAAGGCCGAGGAGAGAGACAGGACGTGACAGGAGGAAAATGAGGAGGAAGAAGGCGGGACACATGTGGGTCTCTAGAAGCTCGGTGGGGATCAGGAGTGCCAGTACTCAAGACAGTTGTCATGTGCCAAGCTGTCAGCAGACTCCTAAACCAGTGATCACAGCCCAGGGCTGGGGCCTGCAGGGAGCCTTATTGGGCTAAAACAGTGGATTAAACTTTCTATTGAGGTATCACGCACCTGCTCTACAATTCTCCAAATACAGCTGTGTTTAGAGTGTGTATCTGGATTAGTGCGCTACGTGTCAGGCCATTCCTTCTGGGGAAAGGGTCTTAAGTACCCCAGGCTGACCTGGAACTTCCTGCCTGCCTCCACTTCCTGGATGCTGGGGTTGTGTGCACAGCCAGGCCTGGTAGGTGCCGTGCGGGGAATTGAAGCTAGGACTTCAGGCATGCTAGATGAACAGTCTACACCTCAACTACTCCCCAGTCCAGTTTTAGGACATTTTCACTCCCTGTGAGAAAAGCTTGTACCCAAAGGCAGTCCCCTGGATTCAGCCTCAGCATTTCTCCCTAGCCTTCCCTGCCCTTTTCTCTCTCCCTCTCTCTCATAGCCTCCATAGAGTCTCACTCTAGATCAGGATGACCTGGGACTTGTAGCAATCCTCCTGCATCCGCAATCTGAGTGCTGGGATGGCAGGCATGAGCCACCGTGCCTAGTTGAAATGTGGTTTCTGAGTGCTTGTCGGGGACCCCGATACTGTTTCTAGATGCTTCGGATTCACATGTGGCTTGTGTGAAGTCCGTACAACGAAACTGCTTTCAATACAGAGAAGTGCTCACAGTTACAGACTGCCATCACAAAGGAGAACTCAGGCTCCGTGCCACCGGGAAGGACTCAGACGTGACGGGTACCACTGGACTGAAGGGAGCTATACGTGCAAAGCCCATGTTTTGATGATAAGTCTTAGTTGACACCCAGAAACAACACCCTTACCTCTTGCTCCTCGAAGATGGGCTGGTATTTCTCAAGTGATAACTTCTTAAGGATTCCAGTCAGCTCATCTTCGTGAGAAAGAGATGGAGATTAAAACACACACACACACAATACACACACACACACACACACACACACACACACACACACACGCACTCACACACACATTTTGGAGTTTGGTAACACACAGCAGGAGTGGATCTCACACTTCTCTAGAACATTAGTAAGATCCCCCAAGAAGCCGTGGCACAGAGAGATACCTTGGCTGTACCCCTGGTGACTGAGGTGAGGTGTGCTCAGATATACTCTCTCTCAGGGCAGGCCCTCAGCTCTCTAGGGAGCCAAGATCAGCCTGTGAAGACTAGGGTGGCCTAGGCCAATGGTCCCGGGACAGCAGATTTGGGGAGTTCCAGCTACTATGAATGAAACCTGCCTTGCAAGAGCACACACTCAACGCCATGGCTAAGGCCAGAAGTCCCCAGCTGGTCTGAGGGGTGGGCTCACATGCAGGGGGCCGATGGCCTCCCCAATGCAGGGGTAGCAGAGCCAGAAGGACTTAGGTCAGAGTATGAAGGTGGGCATCAGACCAGGTAGGATGAGAAGGGGACACAGAACAGTGGCTGGGACTAGAAGAGATGCAAGGACATGCTCAAGAGGGCCTGATCAGACCAGACACCAGCTGGAGGACACACAGGCTGAAGGCAAGGCAGGAAGGAAGGAGAGAGCAGGGTGGGTGGATGACAAGAGCAAGGTGGTGTCTGACAGCGGGTGGCCAGGGCTCAGTGTTCCCTGAGACATCTGACATTAGATGAAGAACGATCTATGCACATATCTGAGGACACAGCACTAGGCAGCATCTAGGGAGCATGAGCATCAGGTGCAAAGGTCCTGAGGTAGTGAATGAGTTCAAAGAAGATAGCGGAGAATGGGTTCCTTCTTCACTCACTCAGCAAGCAGTGACTATCAGTGTGGCTACTTCGTGCTAAGAATTCATGGGTGGGGTGATTTGTGACCTGGACCCCGGGGTTTTCCCTTGGACCCACTGAGAGAGTAGTGTTCCTTCAGCTGGCTGGCAAAGTCAGCACAAGGATGAAAGAAGTGTGAAGCTGCCTGTTAGCACTGAGGTCTGCCAAGATCTGGAGAAAGCATTCCCAAGGTCCCTGGGTCCACACTCACCTGAAGCCTGCTCCAGACCTCTCCATCATATGAGCCAATTGATGTGTTTTTAAGCTGGTTTGAATAGAGGCCCCCCTTCCTTCCCCCCCCCACCCCAGTGGCTGTAGGATGCTGACTTGTGCAGTACACAGGGAGATGGAGCAATTGCATTTGGAAAGGCCTTCTACAGGTGTCTGTGCATTATCAGCACAACAGCCTATACTCAAATCCCACTTGAGTGCACTTACAAGCAGGGAAGGGAAGAGATGTGAGACCTTGGCTGGTACCACACGGTTCTGTGCTACCAGGCCACCGTGGTGGAGGAACGGGTGTGGACTGGGCCCTCTGGGGACTCACCCTCGTCTGTGATGGTCCCACTGCTGGAGCCCCCACTGCTCCTTGACTGCCGATGGGATGACGAGGAAGACACCGAAGGATTCCGCAGCGTGGCCTTTGGGAGAGGGCGAGGGTGTGAGGGTAGGGGACGTGCTTTTAGAGGTAGCAGAAGTTCCAGATGGAGGCCGCTTGCTGGGGTCCAGTTTCTGCACAGGGCATAAAACAAACAGTGAAGCCATCACCTGGTAGTTGGGGAAGATGTATCTTGGAACACGGTGGTACATACCCCACAGCACGTCTAGCTGGGACTGTAACGCCTGTTAACACAGACTCAGAGATGCACAGTGGCATCAAGGTCGGGAAGCCAGGGCTTGGGTACCACTCTGTAGCTGCCAGGAGGGTGGGGTTTGTACCTAAACGCTACTGAGCCTCCCATGTCCTCACAGAGTTAAGCTCCTTAGATTTACCAGTGTTCCATAGTTTTCAACCTACAGAGTCTACACATTTTACTAAATTTAAACAGATTTCATTTTCATATAATCTTATGTAAATGATATTTATAAAATGTCAAATTAAAAATTCTAATTGTTAGGGCTGTAGAGATGGCTCGGTGGTTAAGAACACTTGCTGCTCTTGCAAAGGACCCAGGTTCAATTCCCACATGACAGCTCAGACCCATTGGTAACTCCAGTTCCAGGGTGTCCTACAATCCTCTTCTGACTCCTGTGGGCCCTATAAACACATATGGTACAGATACACAGATGCACACAAAAAGCTCATAGACACAAAATAAATTGAATTTTTTTTAAAACTGAAATTGTCTACTATTAAGTATAAAGAAATACAACTGACCTCATATATTGGCCTGTGTCCTCTGAGCTCCTATTCTGAGCTTGCGAAACTAGTTTATCAGCCCTGATCCTCCACAGAGATTCCTTACAGTTTTCTGTCTGGCCAGACACGCTGCCTAAGGGCAGCAGGGGTGTGGCTTCTTCCTTTCCACACTGTCGCTGGGGGCACAGGTTGTAAGCAGCAAGCCCCCCTGGTCTGACGGCATCCTAGCTCCCATCAGGGGAGTGCTTGGTCTTCACTGGCAACTGTGATGTCACTCTACTTATTTTACACGTGATTGAGGAAATCCCTTTGATAGCTGCTTTGTGTTTTAGCTTCCCTACACCCCATACACACTGGTGTCCTAGAAAGCCAGAGGAGGGCATGGATCTCCTGCGACTGGAGTTACAGCTGGCTGTAAGTCACCATGTGGTGCTGAGAATCAAACCCGGGTCTCCTGGGAGAGCAGCCAGTGCTCTTAACCTCGGAGCCATCTCTGCCGCCCCTGGATTCTGTCGTCAGATGCTTTTCTGTGTTTCTTCTTCCACCTGTTATACGGTGTGTCACAGTCACTGACTTCCTGACGCTGAATCCAACTTACATTAACGAACCCCAATTAATTAGAAGGGGCTTTTGTCCACCCCTGGGTTTGGCTGTGTGGGGATTTCTTTCTTGCAATGTCATGAAAACTCACCTTGTCCCAACCACAGGGGACAAGGAGACATTGCATCATAATACAGGGGTCATTAAGACACAAGAATCATCCAGCATGGTGGTGCACATCTTTAATCTCAGCACTGGGGAAGCAGAGGCAGGAGGATCTCTGTGAGCCTGAGGCCAGACTGGTCTACATAGTGAGTTCTTGCCTCAAAAAACAAACAAAAAACAAAACAGATCCACATGTTTGTAGAACTTTAAGTGAGGCAGAAAACGATAGACCTGAAAAGAGAGATAACTTATCCCCTTCTCATAATTACAGATGTTCTCACTCCTCTGGGAACAGATGGAGTTGGAGAATCAGTATGTAGACCATGGACCACACTGCCAGCCAACCGCTCCAGAGTGACAGTCAGAGTCCCCTCCCCAGAGACAGCGAGAGAATACACGTCTTTTTCTTAAGTGGCTATGGAAGTTTCACCAAGATAGATGACACTCCGGGGCATAAAACAGACATGGACACACTTACAGATGGGGAGGGGAACCACAGTGGAGCCGAGCTACCACTCAGTAATAGGAAGATTCCTAGAAAGCCCCCCTCAAATGACTGAAAAATTACAATAAAACAAAAACAAAGATGTCCAGACTCAGCTGTGCCCAGTCACGGATGCTCCAAGCATGAACCTTAGCTTGATGGTGGAGGAGGCAGCTGACACCTACAGAGATGTGGAGGTGGCCTGCTTGCCCCACTCACCATCTGCCTTCCCTGAGGTTCGGGTTTCCATGATCAGTGGGTGAATAAGCAGAAACCGGGCCCATGCATACCTCACCATAGCAGTGAGCCTCCTGCTTTAAAACAAAGTACAAAATCCAGATCCAGGAGGCTCCACACTAATTTCTATTCTTCCTAAGGAACTGCTGAAAAGCACATCTCTTCACTTACTACTACAGCCAGGAACAGAGAGGCCGTTTCTCACTGGGGCAGTGGTTTCTAAGAGCCCTGGCTGAGATGGACTCTCTGGAGGCAGAAACATTCCCCAGACCCCATCCTGAGAGTCAAGAGCAGCAGGGTAGGGTGGAGAGCTGTTTCTACACCAAGCATCAGGAGATCATGGAACCGGATCTTTCTCCCGATGACTGCTCCCGGGGTCATCTTTTAAAGGACAGCTAATTTCTTTTCATCAGAATATACTTGTATGTTGTTATAGTTGACAGGTATGGCCAAGTGAGGCAATAGTTAATAACTTACATTTCCAACACCTATAACAGAAAGCTAAGTGATAGTTAATACAGTTAATACAACCATCAGAATGGAAGAGAACATTTTAGACAACAAAGGAGAAAACTATTTCAAAAGCTCTCAGCTAGTAGACTTATTTTAATGAGTAGCTGTGAGTAGCCAAGGAGAAAATGTGAAAAGAGAAATACACCAATTATGTAACTTTTTGTATCTGATAAAGAAAATGCATCAAAATATCAGGAGGAACTTTTTTGTCTATAGCCGAACTCTAAAATAAACTTAATTATATAGGTCCTTCGCATAAAAAATTCTGAACAGAAATACATTTATGTGTTAGGTAGAAACTTCGGGAACTAAATTATAAAAGAAACTTAAATTATGAGGTTTTGCTGAGTTGGGGTAACAGAAAGTTGTAGAGCCAGTAACAGTGGGAGAAACAGCCTATTTCTCTCACGTCTGCTGCGACACAAACCTAAGAGCTGGGCTGTAGCTCAGTGAGCTGAGGTTTAGTTCAGCAGGCTGCCCCAGCCCTGTTAACCCTCTGCTCTCAACAGTGAATAGTGTGTGCAAGGTGGATTCAATGGACACATGCAAGGTGTGCACATGGGCCCCTTTCAACATCCCCCAAACCCCCCCCCCCCGCCACACTGAAGAAGAGGTGGGGTGAACACAGGCTTGCAGGGGGCAGATTCAGACCTCTGCAGGAACCTTAGAGTGGCCATAACTGCAATGCCACCGCGGCTCCAACCCCCGGTACCCCAATTCCACATGTGGGTCACGGGAGAACAATCTACAGGTGCCACAGGCATCCAGAGAACAAGCACCTTGCTGCTGGAAGTGCCACTGGCAGAGCCACCACCACTGCCCACGAGGGAGGCTGGCAGCTCAGGCGGGCTGGAGCCGGGCGCTGGCCCCACAGGACTGGACCGCTGGCTGGGCTTCTGCTCAGACAATCCAGCTGCCTTTTTCCTCTGAGCAGCGATCTGGGACAAGACACTGTCTACGCTGCCACCTGAGGAGACAGAGACAGGCGTGAGCAGTGAGGTTAGGGTCCTTCCGGCCCCATGGTGGATTGTGAGCTGTCTCAAGGCTCAGGCTGGTGGGAGGTCTACACGAGGGCCCAAAGGGGCTGAGGTGGGGCTAACTGTCATGGTGAGAAGCAGGGCAGGTAGGAGCCAGCTTGCCTCTGCTCCCCCCAGAGCCAGCATGTGCAAATGCCTAACTCCACAGAACTGCAGGCACTCTGCCTCTAACCGCATCCTAACTGACATGTCCCCTCTCAGCTTCCCTGAATGCACTGCAACCTGGAGAGGAGTTGGGATGGACATACATCCACATGGACACACAGACACTTACTTCCTGGGGCTGTTCCCAGGAAGCCACTGGCAACAGGTGTTCATGGAGCATTGCGGTTGGCCACCCCCTGTCAGGTGCCCCTGCCAGCACTTCACACAGAACTGGAAGACGGAGCTTACTGACCAGCTGGCTCTAGAGGTGCAGGCCTGGAACCTAAGCTACTGGGGAGGACCGAGGCAGGAGGACTGTGAGTTCAAGCCCTGCCTGAGCAACTTAGTGATTGCCAACCTCATAGGAAGGAATGAAGAGTGAGGGGTATAACAAAATGGTAGAGAGCTTCCTGGCAACGAACTAACTGCACTGACTTCTTTAAAAGGCAAATAGATGACTCAGCTATGGAGCTTAGGTTATAGAGATCACTCAATGGGCCTCAAAGTATCACCCGCAGCCAGCAAGATGACTCACTGGCTAGAGGCCCCTGCCAAGCCTAAGGACCTGAGGGAACTCCCCAGGACCCATAGGGAGGAAAGAGAGAACTGTAAATTATCCTCTGACCTCCACTCTCACGTGGGGCACATACGCACCCCGCCCCCCCCCCCACACACAAAGTCACATCACAAAATAAATTTAAACATTTTTAAATTTTGGGAGGCATCACTGGCATAAGCAAGAATACAGGACAGGGTTCGCTAAGAAGTGGCCACACCAGGGGAGAGCTGAGCGCAGGGGGGACGGGGGGGGGGGCGGGGAGAGTACCGAGGAGTAGCAGCAGACAAATGCACATCCACCTCAACACCAGTGACAGGGCAGACCCCCTAACACCCACATCCACCCCCACTCATCAGGACTCTGCAGCAGAGTGCCTGGGTTCAAGTCAGAGGCAGAGGAACTCAGGTGAGTCACTGGAACCCCAACTCCCTCACCTGTAGTATGCAGAGAAGATAACATAAAGGAATTTTCAGGGACCCTTTCAACGGTTCAGCATCGTGCCTGGCACAGTGTTCAACAAATCATTCTGACTGTATACATATTCATAGGATGTGCAAAATAAAACACTGCAAAGTTACAGCAAAATGCTGATCATGAGTGAGCCCTTGTGGGTGAGCTTACGCTCCTTACCCGGCCCCTTTTTCTTTTAGCTCATCTGGTCTTCAAGTTTACTTTTCTGTCAGATGCATGTATGCCTTATGCAGTGGCATGCCACGGATGTGTCCCTGTAAAGAGCTGGCTTTGGCTAGTCCTCAGGATCTCTGGGAGGACTTGGAAGCATTCTGTGGCTTAACTGTGGGGTCCCCCGCTTTGACCCTGCCTTGCCTCCAGCTTTCTGGGTAAGTCTGGGTATGTCTCTTTCCCACTCGGAGCTCCGGGATCCTTGTCTGTTCAACGGACGGTAGAACAAAAGTTCCCTGAGCCTTTAAGAAGTTTGTGTACCAGGAAAATCCTTAGCATTTTTCTCCATTTCTTATAACACTTTATAAGAAATAAGAAAAACATCCGGCTTCATTTCAAGAAAATAAGTGAAATCAAACCCTAAATCATTAGTTCACTGACAGCTGAACTAACTAAATAGTGCAGCCATGTCTGGTATTGAGTGTAGATGGAGCTCGGAGCCAGTGAGTAACCTGGCCAGGGACCATCCCATCTCCCTGAGTGGCCTCTGGCTACTCACCTGAGCGGTTATGCAGCTCCCCACCCAGCCTGCTCATGCCCCCAACACCACTGGCACCTCCTGAGGAATGAGGTGAGTGGTTGAAGTTCCCAGAGCTGGCAGGGGAGGTGGGGCTTCGGGAGATGCTGGGGAATTTCACTGGCCTGCCAGCAGCCTGCGAATACAAGGCGGAACCAGTCAGGACTGGGCCTATCTTCCCGGCCACACACAGCATAGCAGCACATGCATGCCTACCACCCTGCCCACCAGGGCCCCCCCGCCCCACTCTGTGGGAAAGAGCTTACTTCCACCTGCTAACACCCATTGTCTCAGGCTGAGCCCCAGAGCACCATCCCAACACTGGCCGCTTGACTTCAGTCTCATCAACTACAGTGCTAAGGAGCCCATCCGCTAAAAGCCGGGGAAAGACACAGTATATCCAAGACAGGTCTACCTGGGGTCTAGCCTTCCTCTGTCAAGCTACCTCTGCTGCTGAAACATCTCTGACTTCCTTCCAGGCTAGGTCCACCAGGTGCCAGTGGTCTGGCCGCTCCCCCTCCAGGGGGACCTGCTCCACGCTGTGGCACAGACTTCCTTGGCTCCCAGGCAGTCCCTCTGCCTCAAGGCCCTTCACCAACCATCCTCCTCCCTCTTTATCATGTCCAGGGAGTCCAGGCTCAGCTCCTGCTGTACCACTGTTCCCACCCCAGCACCCCAGACATCCATAGAGTCTGACCACAAACTGGGAGTGCAGGTTTACTCTAGACACCCACCTGGGTGACCCTTAACGGCCTGCTGGCCACTTGGACCTGCCCTCTTCTCTACGGCCTGTCCTCAGTCCTGGCCTGGGCATACTGGACTCACTCAGAAAGAACAAAGGCTTCAGTGGGCTGGATGGTGACCCCCCAGAAGGCAGGCAAGTGTCCTCATCTCTAGAACCTGTGAATGCTAACTGTCAAGGGCCACCACCTCAGAGGTGCTGGTCAAAGGTGTGCCAACAGGGAGAGGTGGCTCAGAGATCGGGAGCACTGGCTGCTCTTTCATGGAACCTAGGTTCAGTTCCTAGTACCAACATGGTGACTCATAAGAGTCTGCAATTCTAGCTCCGGGGGATCTCTTCTGGCCTCTGCAAACACTGTACACAAGTGCAGGGAAAACACTCATGAACATAAGATGAAACAAAATCAGAACAGAACAGGGACTTGCCTGGGTCACCTAGATGCTCCCTAAGTACATTCTCAGGACCTCTTGTGACACAGGGTCTGACAGAAGAAGTCTAGTGACCACAGAGGCAGGGGATGCCCAGAAGAGTCCATGGAAGTGTCACATCACTGGGGCAGAGTCCCCTTCCACCCACCCCACACCGTGAGCCTCAGCAGCGGGCACAGCTCTACCCACACATGCTGCAGCACACATAGCACTGTAAGAAAGCATCCAGCCTAAAGTGAGCAGAGAAGTGAGGCCTCACACCTACACTCTCCCTCCGCTGGGTGCTCCTGGAGGACTTCCTGGCTGCCCACCCAGCTCCTGGAACATACACTCATCTTCTGGGTGCACAGACATCCCTTGTAGGCTCTGTGCCGAGTGTTCTATGTGCCATGGAGGAAGGGGGTCAGTAGTTACTTACATCAGTGTTGACATGGCCCCTGGGGTTAGTGACATTTTCCAGAAAAGGCAGCCATGGGAAGAGATCTTAGGGGATGTTCTGACTAACCATCCCCCTCACTTCTCACACCCAGCACACCCCTCCCTGTCTCCCCTAGGACCTGGGAGTGCCGGCCCTGGGACAGTCCTGCCACAGACACTGTGAAAGTCCCAGGTATATGCAGTCACTCAGTCACCAAAGCAGCGGGGCCTGGCCTAAATCCTCATCGCAATATACCACTGACTGCAACCACAGTGCAGACAGTCTACACAGCCAAAGACCACCTGGCCCTGCTGTCAGGGGTCACAGTGGGTAGCTCAGAAACAAATCAAGGCCTCCAGGCTAGACACCACTTGGGCAAAGGACAGGAGTCCCCTCCCACAAATCCACCAGGAGCGCACACAGTGCCCCACCCCCCAGCACGTACTCTTGGTCACAGCCCTGAGCTACATGATAGAATCCATGAGAAGCCATGAACTGATTTCTGACCCACCCTCACCAGGCCAATGATAGTCAGAAAGTCATTTCCCAACATACTTTCCTGGCTGGGGCCTACTTTCCACACCAGCTGAAAGGTGGAAAGCTCCAGTGAATCCTTAAACTGTGTTCCCCAGAGAGGAGCTAGGGCTCCAGAGAGGACAGAGGTCCCTGGCCCCACACACCACCCTTGCAATGTTTTAACCTTCCACGTGCTCAGTTCTTTGGTAGGATCTACTTAGACTAAGGGACAAGGTTCACTTTAAAGAAGAAAGCGGCTGGGACCCAGGGTCCTGAGGCCCCTCTGCTTGCCACAGGCCCGGATCTCTGTGAATAGTCTCATAGCCCAGCAACTCGATGACTTACGGTGTCTGTGCCCACAAGGTGGGCTCTGCTGGTTCTTGGGGGCAGCACAGTCTTTGTGGGGTCTGCCTTCCCATTGCGACACATGCGGGACCTGCCAGAGCTCCACAGCTCAAAGCTGGACGGAGGCAGGAAGGGGGGGATGACGGCCTTCAGCTTGTCACTGGGGAGCCGGGGGAAGGGAGCTCCATTCCGTAGCTGAAAAAGACAAGCCAGGATTAGATGGGCCCAGGAAGCTCCCACACTGGGGGAAGGATCCAGCTTTCCAGCACTGTAGACGATGGTACCCCTGCCTACTTCTCCACTGGAAACAGGAGCCCAGATGGCATTACACTGCTTTCCTCCCAGTAACCCAGTGCACCGTGGCAAGATGAGGGCACGGGCAGTGGACAGAGAACCAGAGAGATGAAGAGATGCCAGAGTGGGGAGCCAAGGGGATGGGGGACCACTCTGCAGTGGCAGAGAACTGAGCCCAATGGACGGTGCAGGGAAGCTGGAGCAAAGAACATTCCAGGCATAGGATGGGCAGGATGTAGGCAAGCCTGGAGCCAGGGGTACAGAAGAGGCTGCAGAGCTACAAAACCAGCTGAAGGCGTAAGGGGCAGAGGCTGAGAGTTCCAAGCCCAGCCACACTCCCTCCATGGCCTGCCCATGCCTCCACACTGACATTTTCTCACCTGTGACTTAGTATGAATCTGTGCTGGGGCCAGTATAAACCACACAGCCCTGACAGCTGGATGTGTGCAACAGCAGTCTCATGTCCACGATCATTAACTAAGAAAAGGCTGAGCCTAGTGCCGTATGTTCCTCCCTGGAGATGGATATCCCACGGCCAACCCTGCCTGGGGGTGGGCGGGCGGGAGGGCAGCCAGGAGGGCATCTTGGCACCAATGGCTGCAAACATCTACCCTGGGTCCAACAGAGTCATGGACCAGCAGCCACTCATCATGGGCCACCAAGTGGGCACACTGGCGCTCTCTGCTGCACACAAGCAGTGAGACAGAAGAGTACCAAGCCTGGAGGCAGGCCCCCCAGGCTTCCCTCACTGGCTAAGATGCTTCTCTGCCAGTCAGTGGACGGGTTCCACCCTCTCTGGAATGGACAAGCTTCCTCTACCCGAGGGGAGCTGGGCTAGATACTCAGGGCAGCCAACCCACCACAGATGGGCACAGTTGCTGCAGCCCTTCTGGAAGCCAATGACTTCCACATCTTTGCCTGAGGAATAATTAGGAAGTGGAGGAGATGGCTGGGTATGGATGTTCAGCAGAGCTGTTAAAATTACAAAGAGCTATAGACCAACCCCCCAACTCCCGTGGGTCTGCCTTGGGTGAAATCATTCTATGATAGAATGTCCTGTCACACGGCTATTAAACATGATATGGCTAAACAAGGTTTTAATGACGTGGAAAAGATCATGGTAAATTGTTAATAAATCAGGTCCAATACACCAGTCTTGTGCGGTTCTGGGAAAGCTGAGTGAGGATGTGTAAAGAGCTGAGCACTTACTTAAGAAGTGGTAGGGTATTTGCTGTTATTAGTATAACATGATTCCACAATCTTCAACGCTAAAAAGGCTTAGGAAAAACCCAGAAGGGATGAAAACCATAAAAATGCCACCATGACTCACTCTGGATGTGTGATCTTGATAATCCTGAAGGCTGTCAATTACACCTGGTGGCCAGGCAAAGTGTGGACAAGGGCCAGGACCACTCTGCTCTGCCTCTCTGGCCCTGTCGCCTGGCAGCCTCTTTGCTCAGGCTCGCCTGTCCTTGACAATACTGCCCCCTGCTGGCCAGAACTGGAGTCCTAGTGCCGAGGTGCTCTAACCATGAGACTTTTAGTGCCACAGAACATCCGAGAGGTATGATAACACAGTCAAGGTCACACAGTGCTTACTCTGAGCCAAACACTAGGCTGAGCTTCCTGGGGGACAATCTCATTTAAAAATTTATCACTGTGATGACAATCACCCCCTTAGTTATAGAATGCAGCTTTTCTGAGGGGGTCTACGTACCACATCTCTTAAGCAATGACATCTCTGGTCAGGGACTGACCACCTGGACCAGCTTTCTGTACAGTGTGCCCTGCCCACGTGACTAAACTGTAACCCCTCTGTCGTAAGCAGAAGTGACATGTGGGATCCACTCTCTCTCACTACACGGACTGAACAGTTTTCCTTTACTGTGACATCCAGTCATCACAGAACCAAGAGATCACAGGGAGAAAGCTCTAGAACCATGAGTCCTCAAAAATCTTTCTTCCTTGTAAGTTGTACCCCAAAGGTTCTGTCTTAGCAGTGGGAAGTCTAACACAGGCTGTAATGGCCAAAGCCCTGGCAGCCCCTTGGACTGTGAGGTAGCCTACAGATGGTGGCTCATGCATGGGGAACTACAAATAGATGAATCTAGGGTCCCAACTCCACAGAGCTGTCTTATTGTACCACTGTCACCTCGGGGACTTCCAGATACTCTTAGCTTAGCCTAATTCTAAGCTTACAGATCAGGAAACTGAGGCCTTTCCTAGACTAGAGACACCATTTCCTCAGTTCCCCCACTTAACCAGAATGGTGATTCTTCCTGACCAATGCTAGCCATCAATCTATCCCATTAGTCCCTACAACATGGCCAGGACTTAGATTTGTCCATCAAGATCTGGGGATGAGTCTCTACTTGGAAGAGTGTTTCCCTAGCAAAAAGGCCCAGGTACTGTGTAACTTGGCACTTCAGGAGATAGATGTGTTGGGAGCGGGGGATCTGAGGGTTAGTCACCCCTGACTACTCAGCGACTATGAGGCCAGCTTGGGTTGTGCGAGACTCTAAGTGCTCATAAGGCCTCACTCACAGTTCGGGCTGGCATCCGCTCTGATCCCTAGGAGCCAGCGCTTCATTCACTGGTGCCCATTCTGAGCACCATCTACCTGTGGCCACCACGGAGGCAAACGCTCACACTCCTCCTCCTCAGTATCAACCAGCCAGGGCCTGGCAGTCACCATGTGATAGAATGTAATAGAGTGGGCAGCAGTAGCCAGCACAGAGGCCCTGCGTCCTGGTTCTTCAGTGCCTGCTAAGGGACCACAGGCCAGGCACTGCCTCTCGTGCCTTTCAGGCTTTTAAGGCCCCCACTCACCATGGTTGTCAGTAACACATCTTCCTTCTCTCTTCTTGGGCTCCCAGGACCTGCAAAACAAACAGAAGCTTCCTGAAATGCCCCTCCCCATGACCACAGATTGCAGAGTGGCACTGGGGGCCCAACATCCTGGAAATCCAGCTCTCCTGGGGGCTTAAATATTTAATAACAACTGGTGTTCAAGACACTAACAGATGGAAGGCATTTAAAGTCATCCCAGAGTGTGTTTTCAGCCTCTCCAGAAGCCGCGGTCATACTGGGTCAGACAGCAGCATGCCCACTCAATAGTCTGTCTCTAACAGCCGTGCCAAAGGAGTCCATCCAGGATGGAATCTGACTGTTGGAGGGATCTTCTCCAATCCACTTGCCTTCCAGTGTGGAAATCTCCTCCAGCAACCTGGCCAGGTTGTTCAGTCTGTTGAATGCCCCTCTTGGTGTGAAGCTCACTACCTCACTGCAGGGACTCACTGTATTTCAGACACTTTCAGTACCACAAGCCAATCACACTGGTGTGTACAGACACCAACCATCAAAGGCAAGAGTGCCTGGCCTGTGGTCCCTTAGTGGGGAGGCAAAAACCGGAACACAGGGCCCCTGTGCTGGTTACTACTGCCCACCTTATTACATTCGGCATGGCATCTGCCTACTTCTAGTGCCTCCCAGAGCAGCCACTGCTCCTGTGTCCCATCCCCACACCATCTCATGGCCAGCCGCTCAGGGAGTGGGACCTGGGCCTTGGTGCCTCCGCTGGAAACTACCCCACATTCAGCCCTTCTCACCACTCTCTTTGGTCACATGGGCTGCCTCAGGTGGCCCAAGGTGGCTAGTCCTGTCCTGGGGGGGTGCCCGCATGGTGGAGTCCAGCGCCAGCTCAGGCTCATCAGAGAAAGGCAGAGGCTGGTTGGCAGCCAGTCCACGTGGCAGTGTCTGCATAAGTTTGAGCTTTCGGAACCTGTTGGACATTCGGCTCCACCAGGACTGTGTGGGAGGGAGGAGACAGAAGTCAGCTGCAGAGACAAAAGAACAGGCCCGGGGACAAGGGTCCTACTCCATACAGCTTCCTAGGTGCCAGGCAAGGGCTGCCAATCAACCACAGCACCCTTCCTTAGCGATCACACTGCTTGCCAAACCCTTCCCTAGCCCTTCCAAAGAGGAAGGCAAACCTTCAGGCCTCCCTTGTCATCGGGCAGCATGGGGATGCTCCAGGGTTGCCTGGCCTTCGAGTGGGGCAGGGGTGGTCGGTGGCTGGCCCGGCCTCGGTCCTTATTCACCTGCATGCACACAGATGCCAGCAGTCGAACAAGTTCAGTGTCTATGGGTACAAATAACAGTGTTTGACGTGTGAATACATCTTCCTGGCCCTGGGGAGGGGCCCAAATCTCCCCTTTTCAGTTTTAGAACTCAGTTCTGCAACACCAGGGTGCCCATAATCCAAGTCCCCAGCTCAAGCTCCTCACCCCTCCATTTGCTGTTATCAGAGACCGGCTCCTTCCCAGGAGTCAGGAGACAAGGTGGTGAAAAGCACAGGATCTCAGCCAGACTACAGCAGTTCCTATTTGGTCTCTGTCCTAGCATGGCTAATGGTAGGTAAATTACACAGTCTCTCTATGTGGTTCATAAGGAGGTGGCATTAACCCCCAGCACATAAACATGTCTTGAGGATTTCAAGGGGATTCTTTGGATGCTCAAGGTGCTGGAATTCAGTATGCACTCAAGAGGGTTTTAAATCACATTAGCACTTCCTGTAAGCACCTAGGGCATCCTATGAAAATGGCTCACTCTTCTTTTGACCCAGAAAACCCTATAAAATCATGCAAATCAAGAGGTTCAAATCTTCACGTTCACTTTAAGGATACCTGCGAAACTGCCCAGGCCATCAGAGGTATGCAAATCTGAAAAGCCACCAAGCATCCCAAGGATGTCTTTAAAGAACTGGTGTGTGCCATTCCAGCAGTATAATGTGGGAGTTGTCGGTAGGAATGCCTAGGCCAAACAGTAAGGCTGGGCACTGCATCAGTGACCCCCAAAACAGTGCTCAATCTTTTCTGTACATGCTTAAAAATGCAGAGGTTGGTGCTGAACTTAAGATTTTGATATAGATTCTCCAGTCACTGAACATTTCTAGATGAGTCAAACACCTAAGATGCATAGTTGAACTTAAGATGCACTGTCAGGGGAACCCACAGACACAGCTGACCTGAGCTTGTGGGAGCACATGGACTCTGGACAAACAGTTAGGGAGCCTGCACAGGACTGACCTTGGCCCTCTGCATCGGGGTGACAGTTGTGTAGCTTGGTCTCTTTGTAAGGCTTCTAGAAGTGAGATCAGGACCTGTCCCTGGTGCTTAGCTGGCTTTTAGAAACCTGTTCCCTGTGCTGGATTACCTAGCCCAGCCTTTATGCAGGGGGAGGAGCTGGGTCCTGCCTCAACTTGATGTGCCATGCTTTGTTCAAGCCCATGGGAGGCCTGCCCCTTTCTGAATGGAGGTGGAGGAGGAACGGATGGGGTTGGAGGTAGATGGGAGTGTGTGGGGGTGCGGGGGATGAGAGGAGAGGAGGGAGGGGAAACTGTGATCACTATGTAAAATAAATGAAAAAAATACTAATTAAATAAAATTAAAAAGATGCTCTCGTGTCATTTTAACCCACAGGTGAACTCCCCTGCCTCCCTGAGCTGACCCCACTGGAAAGGAACACACGATCCCTTAAGAGGCTGCATGGAAGCAAACCACATCCCAGGGGAAACTGCAGAACAAAATCTTTTGGCACCAGAAAAAAATCAGCATAAAATAAATGCAAATTTAAAAATTTAAGTGCACTTTTAGTTACTGTGAACTCAACTGGATTTTTTTTTTTAAAGAGTGTTGGACAAGATTGTGAAGAAAGTACTCAGAGCTCCTGGGCTGGGGATGCATCCACATGCAGTGAGGAGGGCCTGGGCTGGGGATGCATCCACATGCAGTGAGGAGGGCCTGGGCTGGGGATGCATCCACATGCAGTGAGGAGGGCCTGGGCTGGGGATGCATCCACATGCAGTGAGGAGGGCCTGGGCTGGGGATGCATCCATGTGCAGTGAGGAGGGCCTGGGCTGGGGACCACCTGGACTCACCTGCCACTCTTCTATCCATCTATCCTTTCCAACGCCCTTTATGATGCAGCAGTAAGTAAGAAAGACAGAGAAAGTGCCAGCTCTCTAAGCATTTGATAACAGACAAGTGTCTGGGTGAAAGTTGACAAAATGTTCACTTAAAAACCTGAGGCTGGAAAAATGGCTCAGCAGTTAAGAACACTGACTCCTCTTGCAGAGGACCTGGGTTTAGTGCCAAGCACCCACATGGCAGTTCATACTAGGCTGCAGCTCTAGTTCAGGGGATCCAATGCACTATCTGGCCCCATGTAAGCAAAACAATCATACACACAAAAAATGTTTTTAATCATAAAAAAGCCCCAAGCCCTAAGAATAGGTATGTAACATGCCCACATGCCTAGTCAGGAGGCTGAGTTTAAGGCCACCCTGCTCTATACAGTGAGACCCTGTTTTAGAAGGGGGGGTGGGGAGAGGCTAGGGTGTAGAGATGGTCCAGAGGGCAATGGCACCTGCTTCCAGGCCTGACACGCTGAGTACAATTCCCTAACTCCACATGGTGGAAAGAGAAAACCAGCTTCTCCAGTCATCCTGACCATATGTACACCATGCCGTGCACAGAGCAAATGCAGCTTTTAAAAAGCCTCCATTCCTACAACTTGGGGTTGGGAGCCCAGCTCAGGCTCAAAGTCTATGGCTCAGGAGGCCTCTGAACACATCCATCTCTAGACTGAACCTCCAGGACAACCAAGATAATAACAGGCCAGAGAGACCCAGCAGCACCTATTTGGAAGCCCCAGGCCTTAGAAAAGGGCCAGTGAGAGCAGGGGAGGCTGGAGGGGAGCAGCAGGGCCATGGACAACCCAGAGAGGGAAATAAAGTGGATACACTAGAGCAGGACCTGGGCCTGCAGCCCCTCACACAGAATAGAGTGGGGCTCCTCCTCCACTTTTCTTGTCAAAGGCCCTTTATGTTTCCTGCAAAGTCACTTAGCATTTCTGGTTGTGACCACAGAATGGGTCTAGGTCCTAACAGCCTACAAAGCCACATGCCCTTGTCTGCCCTCTCTCCCCAGCAACTCCAGTGGCTGGTTCTAGAAGAAGGCTAGCAGAGAGTATCCCAAGGGCATCGGGTGTGCCCTTGACATCTGAGACTGTTTCTTCTGCAAAGCAGCATAGGCTTCGTATAGTCATGGGAGGCACTGTCTGGTTCCCAGGTGAGGAAGGGCATGGCGGCTGAGCACTGTCTGCAGGCTTACTCACCAGGATCGTTCAGCAGCATCACCAGGTCAAAGGCCGTGTACCCATTTTTGGCCCGAAGAGCAACATCAGCCCCTTGATTTAGCAGATACTTGACAATTTCCTTATTTCTGGGGAGCAAAGAGGCAGGCAGTTAGATTTCCTATTCTCATTTGGATATTGATGAGCTTACAGCCCATATGCAATTGCTGGATCACGGGAAGGTGCTGTGGACCATTAGAAGTGGGGCCGTATAGAGGCCTCCTGGTCACTGTGTATGTGCCCATAGCGGGTTATGGACCTCTGCCTTTGCCCTGGATTGAGCACTTGTTTGGACACTTGCTCCTTGCCTGTGGTAGTTTGAACGTAATTGGCCCCCATAAGCTATGGGGAGTGGCACTATTAGGAGGTGTGGTTTTGTTGGAGTAGGGATAGCCTTGTTGAAGGAAGTGTGTCACTGTAGGGGTGAGCTTTGAGATCTCATATATGCTCAATCCACTCCCAGTGTCTCAGACTACTTCCTGTTGCCTATGGATCAAAGATGTAGAATTCTCAGCTCCTTCTCCAGCACCATGTCTGCCTACACCGCCACCATGTCCCACCATGATGATAATGGACTGAACCTCTGAACTGTAAGCCACCTCATTAAATGTTTTCCTTTATAAGAGTTGCCATGGTCAGGCCTGGCAGTGGTGGCGCACATCTTTAATCCCAGCACTCAGGAGGCAGAAGCAGGTGGATCTCTCTGAGTTCAAGACCAACCTGGTTTACAGAGCGAGTTCCAGGACATCCAGGGCTAAACAGAGAAACCCTGTCTCAAAAACCAACCAACCAACCAACCGAAGAGTTGGTTCCTCTCTCCAGCAATAGAAACCCTAAGTCACTAGCTATGCCAGGCTCACTTTCACCAGAGGTTGGAAGCCTCAGGACTGCTCCAACTTGAACAGCAACCTCTAGAACCAGGAGCCAAAACAAACCTGTTTCTTCATAAATTAACTGCCTTGGGCATTTTGTTAGGAGTGACACAACATTGGCTAATACACCAAGTGACAGGAAAAATGTGGCTATGTTCCTAGACAACAAGCCTGGCAACATTAACCAGGCACACAGTCTCCAGATGTTTAAGCAGGGCATGGGCAATCACCATTGTTCTCACAGGCCATCTTGTCCTATCACTCAGCAGATCTGGGGCAAATGTGATTCCTATCTGTCCTAATGCTCTTCCTAAATGATGATAAAAACCAGGGCCTCTGCCCCAAAGTCCTCAGCCACCACTCCTATGTCTCAGAGACTTCCTTCCAGAAGCTTCTGCAGGGTCAGGGATTTTAGGCTCATCAGATAACATAGCCAATGAAGGAGTGCGATGTGGCCAGCTGAACCAGGCAAGAAGAAAGCCCCAAAGGGGAGCCAGGACACTTAGCAGCTACAAGATGTCCCCAGAGGGGCCTGCAGGAGGGAAATAGCCCACCTGGCTGTGATGATCACATTTTAAAGGGGGGCAAGATGATTCTCAGAGTCTAAGGTCATGAAAAGCCCAGGCATGTGTGACCACTGCTCCTATCACGGAGGGGATGCTTAATGGCAGTCTCTGAAATGGCAGTCTCTGAACTGCCACGTGAAAACTCCAGATGAACCAATCACACAGTCCAGCTGAAAACAAACTTGAGAAATGCATCTTTCTACCTATGAAACGCCTGCTGTGTGGGTTTCCACAGCCACCAGGAAATTCCAAGGCAGGCTAGCACGTGCCCTGCATGGAGACAGGAGGCTGGCTGAACTGATCTTTCCTGCAGGCCTCAGTGTCCCCACAGCCCTGGGCTACAGGGCGCATCTCAGATCAGAAAACCCCACTCCCCTGGCCAGAGCACCTGCTTGGCCTCACGTGGAGGGGGCAGGAAACACAGACCCGTGGTAGGTGGCCTGCATGAGGGCTGTCCAGCCGTGAACACTGTCCTGCTTGTCCATGTCTGCATGTTTCTCCACCAGCAGCTGTACCAAGGGCAACTGCCCTGTGACAGCCGCCAGCATCAGCGGGGTCGCCCCGTCACTGTTGACCAGGTTCACGTGGTTGGGGTCTTCATCAGCAATCTCCTTGACCAGCTGGAAGTTTCCTACAAACAGCAGGAGTCCAGGTGACCCATGGCTCTGGCACCACAAGCTCATGTATCCAGTTGTCTCCCATGATGAACATTTGCTCACTCTGCCTCTACTGTGGTCACAGGGGCCACCAAGGTGGGTCAGAGAGAGCCCCACTCAGATCCCTCTGTCTATGACAGATGGAGACTAGCACATGAGCATCAGAAGTACTTCCTGTGTCTCAGGGGGTAGGGAGAGTGAGGAAGGGCCATAGGCCTGCAGAGGGAAAATACAGGTCTAGATGGTGAGTAGAGATTCAGGAGGGCTGCCTAAAGGTGGTGTCTGTATCAAGAGGAAACCTGGGGGTGTGGGAGATGGGCCAATGGGTAAGAGGGCTTGCCGTGTAGGCATGGAGACTTGAGTTCGAGTCTCCAGCTCACAGAAAAGGCAGATACATGTAGTAAGAGTATTTGTAATCTCAGTGCTCCTGCAGGGAGGTAGAGGACAGGAGAACCCCAGCAGCTTGCAGGTCAGCTGGCCTGGCGTATGAAACAGAACCATAAGAAAAACCCTCTCACGGTGGAAGGAAGGGAGAGGGATGGTAACACCGGAAGCTGACCTCTGACCTCCCCACCGGATGCCATGGCACACATGTGGCACATTGTCTCTCTCACACACGGACACTCTGGGATAAAGGACCCTTCTGTCATAACAAAACTGCGGCCAATAGAGAGAGAAGCCAGGGTACAGCTCAGCATCTAGCTGGTGGGTAGTAGGGACATGGGGACAGAGTGTTCTAGAATCTGTGGGTAGAACGCTCTAAAAAATACGGCCCCCAGGGCCCACACTTCCCTGGGGAGAATGAGCTATAATCTCACAAAAGTAAAAAAGAAAAAAAAAAGCCAAACTGTGTCTCTTTATCAGATTCCTTGTGTCCAAGGGCAGGCCTGAGGGTGTGGCCTCCGGCTCTTCAACATCAAAGCCGCTTGCTGAAGGACTTACCCATCTTCAGTGCGTGGAAAATGTCAGGTCGACTCTTCTCCTCATCTGGGCAAACAGAGATTTTCAGAATTAGCAGAGGAGAAGTTAGCACACTGTAAAGCTACAGCAGTCAGAGCCCAGGCTAGCTTTCTAAAGGGCCGAGGCTAGGGCCAGTGGGCTGTGTGTCAGCCCTCCTGGGCAGCTGTCACCACCAGCTTCTGAAAACCCTGCGGGAATAGACCACTGCCCCAACTACAGGCCAAAGAAGCTATCAGATCCAGGCACTGAAATTTTGGGGGTGTATTTACCTAGACTAATTTTAAAAAGCAGGGTCTAAGAAAGAGTCCATTCTATTTGAATTGGAAAAGGAAACTGATTTTTTTTTTTTTTAACTTCTAAAATCTAACAACAATGAGTACAAGGTCAGAGGACCCTGTGACACTGTGTAGCTGAGCTCAGGAAGTCGTTGACCATGGCCCCAGAAAAGACAACAGCACCTTTTTCTTTCTTTCCGAGCACTAAGGGCCTGAGTGTCCTGCCTGGTCTGTAGACAGCTATCTAGACAGATAATCATTAGACATCCTCACTCTGGATTCCACTCCTTGAGCTGGTGCTGAGACTCCTGCCCACCAAGAACCCACTCAACATAAGCCCCTCCCTCCACACACCCATGCCACATCTGGCCCACCAGGGTCCCTGTAGTTTGTCCACAAACAAGGACTCCTTAAAGCCAGTCTGCATGCTGGGTAGCATGGGCAAGACTCCTGCCAGCTTCCTGAACTCCAGGAGGGACACCTATGGCTCTGGGCTACCTGGGAGGAGCAGTGAGTCTGGGCTCCATGTGAACTAGAATGTTAGAATGTATACTTCTGGACAGGCTGTCCCATCATCACCAGCATGGAGACAATATCCACACCACCAGGTTGTCACAAGGCATAGGAGGGAGGTGCTTCAGAAACATGGAGCCAACTCAGTGCCAAACTCCAAAGGGAGCTGCTACTTTATACGAATTTTGAGTGAATTGGTCCTTGGGGATTTGATGGCCAGCACGTCATTCCTGAATAGTGGGTACCATCCTAAGCTTGGGACCAACCTGTCCAAAGTCTGTCTCTGTACTCAGCATAAGGCCACATCTACTCATTTACATTCTAAGTGTGGCTGCTTGCACTCTAACAAGGGCCAATAATCATTGCATCAGCACCTAGCTGGGCCAGGAAGCCTAAGTATTCGTGATCTGGCCTTTTACAGAGAAAACTGGGCTGGCCTCTGTTCAGGAAGGATCCTGGGACCACAGAACCAGAGTCAACACTTAGGGAGGAAGGCCTCACTCTACAAGTTCACAGTCTCTTCCCCAGAGGACCTGGTCAGGTTGACAAATGGGTAAGGCCTGTGTGTCACAGGCACTCATAGGCAGTGTATAGCTCAAAGCTCATGGCCTGCCTGTCAAAACTCCTATTTCTGCACACTTTTTTGGGTGGACAAATCCTGGCTCATGCCACCTAAACACTCCTCTGTGAGATCATAGCAGGGACGGGTGGTGGGTATTTTGGCCTGACCTGTTTTCGGCCTGACCGTGGTCAGGGGGTCCAGGTAGTCAGCCAGATCCCTGTGCTTGCAGTCAAGGGCAACCTCGAAGGCCGTCTTCTCCAGCACACTGAGGTGGTCGGGGTTGGCTCCCTTCTCAACCAGCTGCTGTGCCACACTGAGCTTCCCAAGGAGGGCTGCCAGCATCAGAGGGCTCCAGCCCACGGTCCGAGCTGCGTGGTTGGGGTCCGCACCCCATTCCATCAGCAAGCGTACCACAGCCTCGTGCCCATGCTGCACGGCAGCCATCAGGGCTGTGATGCCCAGCAGTTCATCCCTGCTGCCTCCCATTGCTGGCGACTCGCCAGAGGGGTTGTGGGGGTCCACAACGGCACCCGCTTCCAGCAGCAGCTTCACCACACCTAGGTGGCCGCCCCGGGAAGCCACAGTGAGCACACTGGCACCTAGGCGATTCTGAGCGTTGACATCAGCCCCATGATCCAAAAGGAGGTGTGCCACGCTCGCATGCCCACACCTGCCAGAAAGATGGGAATTAGTGACACTGAACAGAAAACGCGGATAAGTGAACAGCTTTAGTAACATTCACCACTGTCGACTACTGCAGGTACAGGGGCTGCTTAGACGGAACGACCTTGGCCTGATGTGAGGTACCAGGATCTGGGCAACCATCCTCATCTGATGACAGAAGCCCTGTCTAGGTTGGAATCTAAGTCTCTCCTCCATGTGACACTGAGAAAGACTTTGTTTCTTTGTGCCTTCATTTTCTAATCTGTAAAATGGGGCTATAATCATACCTCCATGAAGGACTGCCTGTGGCTTACCAAGCATATGTGTAGAGAGCTCCTGGAACTGTGATTAGCCAGAGGAAGCAGGCACTCGATATTAGCTCTGATAATAGCAATGCATTTTCCACTCCACAGCCTGCGACAGTCACCTGCCTAGCTAAGGACCACTCCAGGATAAAACATCCAGCCATGGCCAGGCATGGTGATTGCACACCTTTAATCCCAGCACTCAAGAGGCAGAGGCAGGAGGATCTCTGTGAGTCTGAAGCTAGCCTGCTCACACAGTGAGACCCCTGATCCCCAAAATTGAAAGAAAAGAAACCCAATCCCGAGGCTAGGGTACAGGCACCCAGGCAAAGCGTCACACACATAAAGTAAAAGACATAAATCTAAAAACAGAAAACAAGGCGGACGTCCTATGAGGAAATACACCTGAGGTAGATGTGTGACCTACCCACACACACGCCCACATACACATACCCTGAAGTCTAAATCCAGCTGCCTTTACTCGTCCCCTACATCACTCTGTCCCCCACATCTGAGTTCTATCTACACTGCTTTATGGCCTGATAAACTGTCTCTGCCAGTACTCTAATTCCTTCACGGGCAAATTCTTGTGATTCATTTCTGCCCTTTCCAGTCCCCACCAACTCCAGCACAAGCCAGCTGTGACAGCTGTGCTGGGCAAAGGGACTCTGGCACCTCTGTGGAGGCCTACTGCCCCCTGCTGGCAGGAATGTTCGCTGGAGGAGGCTGTGAACCCGGCTAGACCAGAGGGAAGCTTCAGCATTAGGGACAGACTCCAGGGGAGGACAGAGGCCACTTCTCCGCAGGCTTATGTCCTAAGGTGCTCCTGGCTCACAGGAAAGAATGACAATCTCAGGGAAGGGGGTGTTAGAAGACCACAGTGCAGTGGTCAGGCTCACAGACAGGTGCTGAGTGGGTTGCTCAGCCCTCCTTTCTGGAAGTGGATGTTGTGCTTCAGCTAAATCTAGGGGCTGAACTGCAGGAGGCAAGGCCAGGGCTGAACTCTGGTCTGAGGCTCCAGCTAAATATAAAATACCTTCTGGGCTGTGAACCTTGACACAGCAGGCTGCCTCCCGCAGCATGTGAATGAGAACTTGGTGGCCTGGCACACCAGCCCAGGGTAGGATGGGGGCCTCTGCTCTGAGGCAGAGAGGCCAGTCTGGGGAATTACACCCACATGCAGAAACTGCAAACTTTGCAAAATGGAGGCCTCCCCTGTCCTGTCCCCTCCAAGCAGCCCACACACCTAAACCTCAAGGTCCCTGCCAACCGCCCAGAGTCAGGAGGGCTACCTACATTGCTAATATTTCCCAGCCCCTTGCCTCCTCCCTCCTTCCTTGCACTTCCAGCATGTCTGACTCAAGGCTCCTGCCATTCAGTCCTGCCAAGCAAAGGGCTCAGCCTCTGTCCTGCTCAGCCCCACCCCTCCCCCATCTTATCAGCTCTGAGCAGTTTCCTGGGCTCCCTCCCAAAGACCCACAAGCCTGCAGTTTCCCTCTGCTTATACCTGAACCCTTCTTCAAAAACCATGTCTCCCCTACCTGATTGTGGCTAAGGACAGGGCTAGGTGACTTCTCCGGCCGCTAACACAGGAGATGGCCCATATTATTCTGTCTAATGAATAAATAAATGAATGCCAAGAAAGGATGACAGGGGAGGGGAGGTCTGAGAGACAGACAGCAACCAGGGGCGCTGGTCTCCACTGCAGTAGAGTTAAAAGCTCCTGCAGGTTTGGGGAACACAAAATAAACTCTGGTGTAATCCCTAACTGCAGATTACATGATCCTTTCAGATTTTTATCTCATTTGAAAACCCGAGAGGAACACAGCCTCCCATTTCACAGATAAGGGGGTTTAAGATTAGTGCAGAGAGCAATTCATCTCAATTTGAAAGTGACAGGACCCAAACCAGTCCCAAGAATCTCAAATCACAGCTCCTCCAGCCTGCCCACTTCCTGCAGAGGAAGCAAAGGGCTGAATTCGAGTAGAAGTACTGGATTTGGGGATGTTTTCTCAACTCTCAGGTAGCCCTAGAGAGCATTCAATTAGGCTGAAAATACAAAATGATCCAACGAAGCCCAAGATAATTTTGTGGCTGTTCAATTTCTAATAGGTAATTACTAGAGATGAGGCTGCTGGGGGCTTCTGAGCAGGTGCTGAGACTGCCAATTAATTTCAGCAATTAACACCTGTGCTTTAAGAGCTGGCACGTGATCTTGCCACTCAGAGCACCTGGCGGCCACCCACATGCGTTGGGTAAAGACAGAAGCGGAAAGGTAAACAGGCCGAAGTGTGACCAGAAGACCATTCCATGCAGTCCCCGGCTCAGAGCCACCACCAGCTGGATTCACAGTTCTTGGGCCATCAGTCTCAGTGTGAGTTTTACTCTGTCACACAACTAGCTATGTGGCTATGGGCAAGTTACTTAACTCCTCTGTAGCTCAATGCCCTATCTGTAAAAGGTAGGGCAACAATACTACATACTTCCCGAGGTTATGGGTGGACTGAAGGAGCCAGTCCACTTAAAACAGTAAGCACAATGCTGGACACGAAATAGGTGCTCAAGAAAGGCCTGGCTGATGCAGGGAGATTAGGCCTGTTTGGACTACAAGGTAAGTTCAAGGACAGCCTGGGCCAGTCAGTAAGACTTCGCTTTAAAAGAGGGCTAAGGTGGTAACTCAGTGGTAGCATGCTTGCCTGCCAAGTGCAAGCTCCAAAGTTCAAGTCCCACTACTGGGGAGGGGAAAGAGGATCATCCATTTTGCAAACAGTAACTATTACTTGTACTTGTCCATTTAGGTAGACATGGGGACTGCCTGGAACACTGTCCAAGGATCCTGAGAGGAGCACAAGAATGAAGAGTGTGCAGGCACAGGCCACCCTGACCTGAGTGTGCTTCCACGTGGACCAGGAAGCAGAAGTGTGTCTCAACTCCAGCGCAGTGGAGTCACCTGTGAGGGACAGGGACCAGACCCTGGTCAACAGGCAGTTGTGAATTCTAATCCTTGTCTTACAGGGTACCCTCTACCTTGGCCTTGTAGAAGAGGGAGGAGTGTATCATACTAATGCTCTCAAAACAGCGCCTTTCGGGGCCAGAGATGGCTCAGTGGTTATGAGTGCTGGCTGCTCCTCCAGAGAACCCAGCTTCAATTCCCAGCATCCACATGCCTGCTGACAAGCCTGTGACTCCAGTTCTAAGGACGCTTGTGCCCTCTTCTGGCTTCTGAGAGTACATGGCACACAGACACACATAAAATAGTAATTAAAAAACAGCACCTGTGGCAAACTGAGGCACGAAAGGGGAGCCCAAAGCCTCTCGGTTAGGAACTGTCAAAGTTGGAGTGCTTGGACCACAAATCCCAGTTCTTTTACAGTACCAACTGAGGGGCTCTATCAGGCCCAGGTATGGTGACCATGGCGCCAACAGGTCTACACTCCTCCCTTCCCTCTCCCTTGCTGTCTGTTAGATTACATCCCTAAAGCTAGTCACAAAGTCTAGTCCTTTATCTGGCCACTCTCCTATGCCTGACCCAAACAGCAAGGTCCAACTATCAAAACACCACCATCCACAGTGTAGTTGGGCTACACCGACTAACAGGTCCAATCAGGACTCACCAACTCAGCCTAGCATAAACCTCCCCTTTTCTCCTTAAAAACCACTCCTGCAGAGACACCTGCTGCTGTCTCTGACAGATCCCCACCTCTCCCCTCCCCTTGTTCCCTCTGGGGTAATAGAATCTCTTTTGTGCCCACATTAAGGTACTGACATTAGTCAGGTGATGTGGACCATCCTGCAGAACTGAGCAGCAGAAACAGGTGTCCAGGGCTTGTTGGCACAGGTGTAAATCAGAGCTGCAATCCATTGCGAGCCAAGTTCCCTGGGACTTGCAGGGCCTCTCTGGTAGGTGGAGCTCAGAAATAAGGTGTATGTCCAGGGTTCTCAAATGTACGAAGCCATTCTGAGCCTCTTTCTTGTGCTCCTCCCTGGCCCCCATCCCTCTCCTCAGACCCCAGGCCTCCAGTCACAACCCCAGAGTCCCCATCTAGAAAGACATCCCAGTGAGTCTCTGGTACAGCCAAGGTTGGGTACACACAGGGAGGGAGCCAGCTGCAAGTGGATAGGCTTTCCTGGTGTGGTGAGGCCAAAGGCTATGGCCAAAGCATGGAGGGCTTCCTGGAAGAAGCGAAGCTTGAGAGTAGAGGGGCTTTGCTGAGGGCAGAAGAGGGAAAGCTCACCCTACGGGTTCTGCAGAGGGGCTCCCTGCCCACACACATTCTGCCTAGCTGCATGCTGGAGGCTCATTTAGCCTTCGAAATCTCAGGCTCTCTCTCATCTGTAAGGTGGAGAAGATGCTCTTGGTACAGAGTAAGTGCTCTGTGTTAGCTTTTTAAAAAGCACAACATGGAGGAGGCCTGGATGAAATCTTGGCCTGAGCTTAAGAAACCAGAAGGAATACAGGAGAGTCCGGACAGGTGTGTCATCCTGAGACTAGGGGACACTGCAGACAGGCACAACCACACACTCCTTCCAGAAAGATCTGGAAGCTCTTAAAGAGGCTCAGGCAAGGGCATGCTCAGAGGAAAGGAGCATGGCAGGAGACCTCTACAGAGATGTCTGTGGACAAGGGTGAGGGGATAGAGAGAAGGGTGTGGATTCCAGGGCTATCTCAAGCCAACAGGGGTGGGCTATCTCAAGCCAGTAGGGAGGAACATCATAATTGTCTGTACCTCCAGTTCCAAGGGATCCACCGCCTGGCTTCCTCAGGCACCAGGCCCCCATGTGGTGCGCAGACACACACACTCACACACATAACGTAAAAATAAATAAATCTTTTTTTTTTAAATGTATCTTCTCTTGCACTCTCCAGTTCAGTACATTTGTAGCCCACCGTCAGAAATCTGTAGAGATGGATTTTGCTGTCTCCCTCTCTCCTGACCCCTTCGCGCGGGGTCAGACAGCCACAAGCATCAACTTCAGTCTGGTCCAAACCACGATGCCTCTTTCCTGGGTTGCTGCCTTCCTAACTAGCCTTCTTGACTCTAGCCTATCTCTCCGCCCATTCGCACACGTGGTGAATGAGACCTATCCAAAACAAAACTGTGGTCCAGTCACTCTGCCCTGTGCCTTCCACTCTCCCAACACCCTTCTCAGCCCCAGTATCTGGTGCCTGCTTTCTTCTCTCCAATGGTGGGCTTGTTTCCCATTACTTCCAGCCCCTTCCGGGGCCCAGCATCCTCCCAGGTGTCTGACCCCTTGCCACCATTATGTTTGCACTGTGCCCTCCCACACACACGTTTTCCCGTCGTGGTTAATTCTTACACATCCTCGGGTCTAGACGTGGATATACACATCATTTCTACTAAAAATTGACCCCGTTCTCCCAACGGGGTCAGCTACTACAATCAGACCTTCTAGATCAAGATTGCTACTTTTATCCTCCACCCCACTCCTACCCCCATGTGGGGACTTAACAGGATCCGGGTTATCCTATCCCCCAAAGCCAAAGTGAGCAGACAGGTTCTTGGGAGACCCTTGATGCAAAAACGGAATGAATGAACGCCTGGAAGATGCACTCGGCAACCTCCAGACCGTTCAAAAGCCGAAGTTTCTAACATCCGAATCTTGTAGTTCTGAAACAGCCCTTCTGTTTCCAGCATACAGATGACCGAAAGGCAAGGCTCCAAGTCTGCCCTTCGCACTTTCACGAGTCCGGGACTCTCTCCCTCCCGGTCCCCGCTCACCTGGCCGCCTGCATGAGAGCGCTCCAGCCGTAGTGGTTGCGGCTGTTGACCGAGGCTCCGCGGCGCAGCAGGAACCGCACGAGTGGCTCGTGGCCACCGGCCGCCGCCAGCTGCAGCGCCGAGTTGCCCGCCTCATCCGAGCAGTCCACCGGCACCGGCGCTCCGGCCTCCGCCACCCGGGCCGCCTCGGGCCCTGCCTGCTCCGCTCCCGCCTCGGGTCCCACGGCCGGCTCGGCGCCGGGCTCCAGCAGGCGCCGCGCGGTGTCGGTGTCGCCCTGCTCGCAGGCGCGGAGCAGCAGCTGCAGGCCCGGGGCCAGCGCGCCCTCGCCCATCGCCCGCCGCCCGCTCAGCGCCGCCGCCCGCTCCCACCCGCGTCCGCGCGCGCCCGCCCGCCGTCCGCAGGCCCGCCCCCTGGGTGCGCGCGCGCCGCCGGGGACGCGCCTGCTGGGGACGCGCGCGCAGGGCCCGCCTCCGGGCTTTGGAGTGTGGGCATGTGACTGTGCGGTCACTTCTCAGCCTTCCTCCCCTGTGCCAGTCCAACCTTGGGGCCTAGCGGGTCTCGGAATCACCCCTGGTCCGCAACCCGCGGCTCCACCGACCCCAGATCGCCCTGCACTTCCTAAACAGTCGGGGACTGAATCGGGGCTACCTGTCGGTTCCTGCCCCATCATTTGCCCCAGAAGCCCCGCAGGGCTGGGTTCTCCATCTGTGCCAGGCTACCAGCCTTGTCTTTGACGTGTGGCTCACACTGCAGCAGTGACTTACATGTGACAGATGGAGACTTTCCAGCCACACACCAGAACCACTGAGTTAGAAACTCAGCGTGGGGCCAGGAACTGTTATTTAACAAGCCCTCTGGTATGTACACAAAAGGTAGGACCCACTGACTGATCTGCAGGGCAGTCCTGGCTGTCACCCTAGGGTCCAAATGATCACTCCAATCCTCAGAAGAATGGCTCAGGGAGGTCATATGTTGCTATAGTCTGCACAGATCTGCAGATGCTGCCGTGGGCTAGGACTCGGGCCCTCTGACATCAAGTTCAGCAATCTTTCCATGCTCAACAAGTATTTATTGGATGCCTGCTAGTGCCAGGCACAGCTCCACATGCTGAAAACATCTGAGAGGCAAGATAGTATCTCTGCCTTCCAGGAGCTGACCCACCCATTCCGGCTGTAAAGATTCGATGTGGAAATAACTTCAGAGAGTGCTGTTGGCACAGTAAAGTGAACGGGAATCCAAGCAAACCAGGGTAGAAGGTGGGGTATTTGTTTTATAATTGAGCCAGCAAGGAAATCACTGAAAATGGAACACTTGCAAACACCTGAAGGAAGAAAGTAAACCTCAGTGACATTTGGGGAAAGAGCCAGGCAAGCAGAGGGCCAGAAGAAGGTTCTCAGGAGCAGGCCTGCCCACAAGCAGTTCACACTGCACTTGTCATTAAATCATGGACACTTCCATGTGAAGGGACAACTGGTTTCCATAGATGGTTAATGGTGGAGCCAAAGCCCAGCAAGAAGCCAGACATACAGTCAGACTAGGCTGTTCCATACCAAGTCCCAGCAATGCATGACAGTAACAGCAAAACCATTAGGTCTGGGCAGGCATGAGTCACAGATGCAGGTCAGAGGGAGTGGGGCCAGGGCATCAGAGCTGCAAGAAAGGGCAAAGGATGAGGTGGGAAACTATGCAGTGCCCTGCTGCAGACTATGGAGTCTGCTCTGTGAGCAGGGAGCCCTGAGAAGTGTTTGGGTAAGTGAGTCAGGGGCGAGAGCTAACCACTCACGTACAGATGAACATCCTGACTCATTCAGCCCCAGTTACCACAGTCGGGTGAGGGTGGGAGACAACCACCTTCCGAATTCCTAAGGAAGCCATTGATTTCCCTGAAGATCTGACTTATTTTCTATCTTGTCTTTCATACATTTTCACTAACTATTGTTTCACTATGAAAGCAATATAAAAGTAAGAGATAAGGCTAAGCTCAGTGGTACATTCCTATCATCCCAGAATTTGGGTGACAGAGGCAGGAAGATCATGAGTTCAAGGCCAGCCTGGGTTACTTAGTGAGTAATCTTGTCTCCAAAAGCAAACAAATAGGGCTGAGAAAACCACTTCATTGGTAAAGTGCTTGCCTCGTAAGCACAAGGACCTGAGTAAAAGCTGTGAATGGTGGTGGCACATGTGTGTGTGTAACCACAGCACTTGGGGCTAGAGTTGGTGAGACAGGCAGATCCATGAAGCTCATCAGCCACCCAGTCTAGTCTAATTGGCAAGCGGAGAAGAGGTCAAGGCAGACAGCTGAAGCTGACCTCTGGTTTCCATGGCCACATGTGCACACACAAGTAAGTACACATGCCAAACTAATACACACATTCTTAAGTAGCAATAAGTGAATGATATCAACTCCAACAATACATGAGAGTGAAAGGCAGAAATTAAAATGCCCTTTCCCACCTTCCCTGGTTTTCCAGGGCTACTCCCCATGAGTCACCAGTATGCACATTCATTTGATCATTATGTTACTGTGATCAACATACCTGAGAGAGATGACTGACGAGAAGAAAGGTCTGTGGGATCCTGATTTCCGAGGGTCACAATCCCTCACAGCATGGAAGGTGTGATTGAGTGGCTGGCTCCACCTGTCAAAGCAGGAGTATGTGTGGTGCTGTCCAATCATGGCGGGCCAAGGATGGGCGGAGTCAGGGGCTAGCCCCTGTAGGCTGGGAAGATAGCTCCAGGGGTCAAGTGCTTGCTGCTCCCACTGTGAGGACCTGCATTTGGATCCCCAGCACCCACAGAAAAAAGCTAGGGGTGCAGTGCACTCCTGTAATCCTACTACATGAGCCTAGAGGCCTGCTGGCCAGCTGGTCTAGTCAATTGGTGAGTGCCTGCTTCAGTGAGAGGCCCTGGCTCAGAAACAAAGTGGGAGGGCTGCTGAGATGGCTCGGTAACTAAGGACCTGAGTTCAATCCTTGGGACCCACCTAATAGAAGGAGGGAACTAACTCCTAAGTGTCCTCGGGCCTCCACATTTGTACTGTGACATGCACACATGCACGTGTGCACACACATTAACTAAATATGTCAGGTGTGGTGGTGCATGCCTTTAATCCCTGTACTGGGAAGACAGAGGCAGGTAGATCTCTATGAGTTTGAGGCCAGCATGGTCCACATAGTGAGCTCCTGGCCAGCCAAGACTACATGGTGAGACCCTGTCTCAAAGACAACAAAATAATAATAATAAATATAATTTAAAATAAACGAAGTAGAAAGCCATGGAGGAAGATATTCAACATTGACCTCTGGCTGCCACACACCCACATATAGTATATGCCTGTAATCCCAGCACATGGTACATACAACACACACACACACACACACACACACACACACACACACACACACACAAAAGAAAAAGAAAAAGAATGCCAGCCCATAGCTGAATGTGGTGGTGCATACCTATAATCTCAGCCCTGGAGTGGCAGAGGAAGGAGGATCAGGAGTTCAAGGTCATATTCAGCTACATAGAAAGTTTGTGGCCAGCATAAAACAACAAACAAACAAATAAAAGAATGGGCTCCTAGTGACCTACTTCCTCCAGCTATGATTCATTTAAAGATCCACAGCATCCTTAAATATTGCCATGCACTGAGACACAAATATTCAAAATACACAGGCTGTAGAGGACATTCCCCATGAAAACCATGAATATGTACATATGTGTAGATATTGGCCAAGAATCTTGCTGTCAGGCAGCAGAATCACCCTGGGGCACTGAAACAGAAAGAGAATTTAGTACAAGTTTTTTTCCCCCTAGTTCACAGTCCCTAGAAGGGCCCAAGTTTTAGAAGCTTCAAACAAGGCTGTCCCAATCATGCCATGGCTGTTTCCTACTGGGATGAAGTGTGCTTGGGTCTCTTTTGGTGTCACTGGCTTCAAGCTGACAGCCTGACATGGTTGTGTCTGACTGACCCATCCTGGGTCACACGCTATTCTTGATAAAACAAGGAGGCTGGGAAGATAAGTCCTGCGTTTTCAGCATCTACAGATAGAGTAGCCTAATGTCCACAAGGTAGGGGCCACCCAGCATGGAAAATGTCGCAGAGGCTTTGACATAGACTAATAAACGTCCACTGCCTTCTAGGCTCTTTCTCAGGGAGTCTTCCTTGACCAATCCAATCTCTGCATGTCAGTGGTTATATGGCCCAGCCATACTAATTGGCCTGGCTGGGGGGAGCATACTGAAGCAAAAGAGGCAACTCCCTCCCCCCACAAGGCGTCAGCTGTCAAACTGGAGTCACTCTGCCAGAACCTGAAGCCAGACTGTTGGCAGGCAAGGCTGCCACACGGGGCAGCAGGACCAGCAGCGGCAAACCCTGCCCCTGCCTTTCTGGTGAGATTTATTTTGAGCAAGGCTGTCATCACAGTCAATCCAAACCCAGCAAGGGTAGCATTTACTGTTTTAAATACATAGGTTTGTATTTATGCTTTTTTTTTTCTTTTGTGGCATTGGACATTGGCTCCAGGGCCTTGTGCATAATAGGCCAGCATTCTCTCACTGAGCAGCACAAACCCCATATTTATTTTTGTTAATGAGTGGCTTTGCACAATGCAGGCTGTTCTGAATTTTGCCTGGTTTTTGTTTTGTTTTTCCACTTGGCAAATGTCTTAGATGCCATTTCATGTAGGTGACTATAGATCAGAGACAACCTTTCCAGTGCTACATATGACACCAACAATTAGGAAATGTAGGATCATTTCATTTTTTTTTCTAGACAGGGTTTCTCTGTGTAGCCCTGAATGTTCTGGAACTCAGTCTGTTTCAGACTGGCCTTGAACTCAGACAGCTGCTGTTTAATGGTGAGCCACTATACCTGGCCATTTAATCATTTTTTTTTAATGAGGCATAGCTGGTTTGTTTCTGGTATTCTGTTAATATATATTAAATATATATCTATACATTATATGTAATATGTAGCTATGTATATAGTTACATACAAATATATGATATATAGACACATAATTGTTATAATACATATTATACAATATAATACATTATATAATCATATGTAATAATTCAGTTATATATTGAATTTCAATTACATCAAATATATAATTATATGATAATAACACATATACTATATATAGATACACACATATTATATACACATACATATATATGTACATGTTGTATTGTCCAGATGTGGTGGAGTGCACCTGTAATCCCAGCACTCAGGAGGAGGCAGGAGAATCTTGAGTTCCAGGACCAGCTTGGGCTATGCAGTGAGACCCTTTTTCAAAAACACCACCAGCAAATCCTGCAATAAGTAGTGTGTGTGACTTCTGTCAGGGCCCTCACAGAGGACAGATGGCACACTTAGCTGACATGCTGACGAACACTTACTGAAGACTGGACAAGTGGCTGGAGAGGTGGCTCAGCAGTTAAGAGCATTTACTGCTCTTGCAAAGGATGCTGATGTGGTTCCCAGCACCATTTGGGGCAAGTGATAGGCATTCACAGCTGCCTATGACTCCAGTTTCAGGGGTTTGGGCACCCTCTACTGGCCACAATGGGTACACACATACACATACAATAAGTAAATGAATGAATAAATAAATAAATGTTTTAAAAAGCATTGATTACATTTAAAAAATAGTGCAGGATGTCAGAGCTGGTAGCCCTCAGAAAAATTACCACCCCAGGCCTGAAGGAGGAGGGGTGAGGCAGTAACAAAATTCTGCAAAAAAAAACAAATGAGGCAGTAACAAAATTCTGCAAAAAAGCAAATGCTGTGAGCCACTTGATAGAGCTGTGGCATCCAGGAGAGGGTCCACAGTCCACTGCAGTTCAGCAGGAGATTCCTTCAAATGTAACAAACACCTCTAGACTCCCTTCTCTCTGTCTCCTAGTCTCCTGCTGTACTCCTCAGAACCCCGCAGGAAGCTAGAGTCTAGGCTGGTGTGGTTCCCCTCTCCCACACCCACTGAGCCTCCCAACAGAGGGGTGCCTTGCTGCTCAGCATGTGGTCCCTGGGGCAGAGGACAGACACCAGCTGGGAGCCTGCTAGCAGTATAACATCTTGGGCCCATGCCAGCTCCACAAAAGCAGAATCTGCATATCAACACAATCCCCAGGCAATCCAGACACACACGAAAGTTCATAGGGCAAAGGCCTGCATCTCTGATGCAGGGGTATCTACAGTCCTATTTATGACCTGTCTTTCAGCACTTTTTTTTTTTCCCATTTCCCCAGTGTGTTGGTTTAAAAAATCAAATGTTTAAATATTTGTTCATCTGTTTTGGCTTCTGGAGAAAATGTCTATAAAGAATAAGGAGGGAGCTGGAGAGATGGCTCAGAGGTTAAGAGCACTGACGGTTCTTCCAGAGGTCCTGAGTTCAAGTCCCAGCACCCACATGGTGGCTCACAACCACTTGTAATGAGATCTGGCGCCCTCTTCTGTGTACATAATAAATAAATAAATCTTAAAAAAAAAAAAAAAGAAAAGAAAAGAATAAGAAGGGAGGGAGGGTGAAGAAGAAAGGCAGGGAGCCACAGGTTTGGTGCTGAGAAAGGGGAGAGAGGCAAGGTGCCCAGCTCTGAGGAGACTCAGCCAGGTCCACCAGGAGTGCACGTTAACATTCCCACCACACTGATGCCCTGTTGGGAACGGCTGGGCAGGTACAGCAGCGGGAAGCTCCCGTCTCTCTGCTCCCCCGCAGGCTGGAGCTACTGACAGTTGTGAACCACTTGCCATGGATGCTGGGAACCAAACTCAAGTCCCCAGGAAGAGCAGCAAGTGCTCTTAACTGTTGAGCAGTCTCTCCAGCCTGGTTTGCTTTTTCATACGATGCCTTGAGTTTCTGGTACGACTCTTTTAGGAACTTTTTAGCTTATTTTTGGTGGCAAAATGTCTAACTGTGGATTCACAAAACCAAAAGAATAGTAACACTAACGCTGAAATAAATGCTGCCTAAAAGCTTTCCAAAGCTTACCGCCAGTCCTTCCTCCCCAGGCACACAAGGGCGTGCTTATTTACAGCCTTGGCAACAATAGAGTTACCATGACAACCTTTTAAAAATCACTGCCACTCTGATAGGTGAAAAATTAGGTGCTAGGAAGTTTAATTTGCCTACATGTTGGGCAAAGAGATTGAGTTTCTCTTCTGTCTTTCTCAACTATACCTATCTCTTGGGGAGAGGAATTGGCTATTCAAATCCTTTGACCATTTTAATTTGTTTGTTCTTTGTACTTCCCTGTTGATTCCTATACCAGGTAAATGTCACCTGAAGAAACCTTTTCCTGATTTGTTGACTAACTTTGTGTTTCTTTGGAAGCCTTATACAATATACACTTTGCGGGGGGTGGGGGGGCAGGGGGAGTTTAAGACAAGGTTTCCTCTGTACAGCTCTGGCTGTCCTGGAACTCCTCCGTCAGTAGAACAGGCTAGCCTCGAACTCACAGAGATCTGCCTGTCTCTGCCTCCCTAGTGCTGAGATTAAAGGTGTGCACCACCACCACTCAGCCAATATATACATTTTAATAGATTTATAAATCATTTCTGTAATGGCTTCTGGGTTCTTTCATCCGATAAGTTTATTGTTAAATTTCTCTCCTTTTTTCCCTTTGTCCTCCTCTACCCCTTGACCTGGACCCCTTCTTCACTTTTTGTATTCTTTTTTTTTTTTTCAGACCAGGTCTCAGTAGGTAACTTTGGCTAGCCTGGAACTGGCTGTGTAGATCAGACTGCCCTTGAACTCACAGAGATGGGCCTACCTCTGTCTCCTGGGTGCCGGATTTAAAGATGTGCACCAGCATGCCTGGCCTTCCACTCTTTTCTTTAAAGAGTTTATTGCATCTACTTATTTGGTGTGGATGGGTGGGTGGGCACTTACGCACCACAGCACGTGTGTGGAAGTCAGAGGACAGCTTGCAGGAATGGATTTTCTCCTCCACCCATGTGGGTCTTGGGACAGAGCTTGGGTCCACACGACTGACAGCAGGTGCCATTACCCGCTGAGCCATTTTGCTGGCTTCTACTCTTAATTTCTTTTTCCCTCTGGGTCTTCTCTACTTCTGTCTATTTCTTTTCCAAACTCCTCCCCCCTCCACTCCCCCTTCTTCCTTCCCTTCCTTCCCCCGCTCACTTCACCCCAGGAGGCCGATTCCTTGTCTCTGTCTTTGCAAGGTTACCATTAGGAAGCAGAGGAACAACGGGAAAAGTCAAGCCCGGCACTTTACAGCCCTCACTGAGAGCCAATAATCATCTGCTTCTTGCTGTCAATTATCCGGGCTCCACTGCCCCGCCCCTTCACCAAAGCCTCTGCAGAGAAGCATTCCAATTTGGCAGTCCATCCAAGCCCTTAGGAATTGTCATCACTGCCTGTTTTCCAATCTGACCGCAGATCTTAACTGTCTGGAGACTAGCCCAAAGGTGAGGTTCCAGGCTTTCCTGCACAGCTAAAGCCGTGGTACCTGGAGGCAGCAGGGCGCCCTGGGCACTGGATGGAACCACCTGTAAATTGTGTTTTGCAGGGGTCACCCAAGCCCTATGCCCTCCTGGATCCTGGGGAGACTTCCTCCTCAGGCTTTCTCCCAGAGCCTACAAGTTGAGGGAGACCATCTTCTCACCCGTGTCTCAGACCCCATCTGTGAAATGAGAAACTGGACCAACTCGGTGCTTTCTGGACTATTTGTCTTATGGTTCACATGAAAATAGTTGATAAAAAGCTTTGGGCTGCTTTGTTGATTTAAGACAAAGAAAGTAATAAATCGAACACTTTCAAATACATTGGTGTGTACATCAGTTAGGCAGTTTATAGTAAAGTGGGAAAACCATGGCTGCAGGCCTCAGATGCTGTGTGATGACCTTCTTAGCTTTTGGGTCGGTGGAAGCAAGGGGTCTTTCTGTACATTCCAAAAGGATACCTAACATTCACAAGGATTTTAGGTCATACACAGGAATGGGCAAAAAATGGATATTTAGGAGACTAAGATAATTTGGCTTTGTATTTACAGCATTCCAACTCTTTATAATCACTGAAGTTCTTCAGTCAGCTTCTGCCCAGGAACTTCAGTTAACAGTTTTGGGACAAACCTTTGAATTTCTGGGACTTAGGCCACTCCCTGGTAGACAGACAGATGGGTAGAGGGGCCATGACTAGGTAATAAATACGGCAGCTTCCCCAAAATGGCTGGCTTCTTCTTCTTTACTCTCTTAATTTGAGACAAAAGCCTGGCAGCTTCAAACAAAGGCCTTGAGGGTTTTGTCTTCCACCGGCAGGCCCCCACTGATGGACAGGCTCAACAAGTTCAAGGCCTGCTCAGGACAAGTCACACAGCAGTTCTGAGCCCGCCAACCACCCTAGCTTTCTTCAGACGGACCAACCCTAAATTGGCGGAGAAAAAACTCTTCATTGCTTTCAAACCCCCAGCTCTTGAGAAGCAACTCAAGTGTTTGATTTTCCAAGTCCCCCTCTGCTTTACAGAGGGTCTTTTTCTCTGAGTGTGTTTTCTTACCCCCGATAAACTCTTTCTTCAACTGCGGATTCTGTCTGCTGCTGTCCGCCGTGTGTGCGTGTGCGTGTGTGTGTGTGTGTGTGTGTGTGTGTGTGAGAGAGAGAGAGAGAGAGAGAGAGAGAGAGAGAGAGAGAGTTCTCCAATGCCACCTGTTGCGCTGGCGATTCCCCCTGCCTTTTAATTCTTTAACTGGCAGGGACTACAAACCTGTCAGGACCCCTAGGCTGTGTCAGCTTCTCCCTCTCACCTGGCTTTAGACAGGTGTTAATCCCAAAGATGGGCGGAGAAAGACCACGCACCCAAATCATCATGGCTAAATTAATTAAAGCAAGCTCTTTTTTCCTGTGTGTACCCATGCTGCCTCCCCTAAGGCAGGGTTCAGGAGAACAGCATTGGACATGGGGAAGATAAGGGCTTTAATAGTTCAGGAGTATAAGGTTTCCAAATGGGCCGGGTTACAGGAGCAGAACATAAGCATAACAAGTTAGTCCCTCCTGAAATAAAGACACCATTGCAAGGTGAGCATAGCAAGGTAGCCATAGGTGGTCACATAACCTTTGGAAACAAAGGCAGGGTTGCAAGATGGTTATGAACAACTTTTTGAAACAAAGACACCATTGCCATTCCTGGAACAGGCAGTACCGAATCATTTTTGTTAGGGTTACAAGCGGAACATAGCCCGATCCTTGAGAAACAGAGGTTTACTCATAAAGAGGGATTAACCTAGTTTATCTTTACTATCAGATGCCTTTTAAGCCTATGATGGAGGCAAGCTGGTTCTTCACAGGCTCTTCTGAGTGTTCTTTTTTTAATCCCCCTCCCCAGGGTAGAGGGGGCAGGTGGGTTGACACATTGCCAAAGCTGACCTCAAACTCATGTTCATCTTCACTCAGATCCCAAGTGCTGGGGGTTCAAGTATGTACAGTCACGCCCCACAGTGAGCATCATGCCTCCCGGCTGAGCGCCACTGTGTTCTGGGAACACTCTTTGCTTTGTCTCCCTGTCTCTTCAAAGTTCAATGACTTAAGCCAACACTGTGTCCAACAGGCTAACCTCAGAAGCATCATGCCAAATATCTGCCTAGAATGCTGATGGAGCCACGTGGTTCCAGGTCCCTAACAAGACTTTCTCAGAATATTTACTGCAAAAGGGTTCGCAGGCCCGAATCCTTCCTCTATCCCTTGGAGATGTGCATTTACCTCCCACAACTTAGGAGAGTTTCTCCCCTTACTGAAAGCCCAGCATTCAAAGTATTATCATCAAGAGGGGTGTGGTGGATCATGGCTACAGCCCCAGCATTCAGGAAGCTGAGGCCGAAGGGTTGGAAGTTCAAGACAAACCTATGCTATATAGACTCAAACACACACACACACACACACACACACACACACACACACACACACACACGCACACGCACACGCACACGCACACGCACACGCACACGCACACCTGCACGCATGGTTAGAGAGTATGAACTCTCTCCGCCTCTAGGAAGATGTCACCAATCACATCAGCCCTTTGCAATGCGCTTCTACTGAGTCCCACCCACCCCTCCCCACTCCTTCATCTCCCTTTAGAGACACAGCCTCCTCTGTACAAACCCCAGTTAGGTTCAGTTCACACCAGCCCCTCCTGCTGCCCTGGCACACTGTGTGACACCAGTCTTTCCCACTGCAGTGTCTCTGAGACTCTGACACTGGCTTCTTAGCATGTGCTTAGATCTCAGCTTGGTGCCTGGAGCATAGCAGATAGCCGGAAAGTTCTTCCTGGCTGTGAAAATGAGGCTTAAACCCTCTCATTTGTTCCCATTAGCTATTGTATAACAAACCATTTCCAATCTTCACACACACCATCTCCTCAGGCTTTTAGGTTCTGGGTCTGGAAATTTGAAAACGGCACCTTTCTCCCCAGTTTCTATTTCTTCTCTCCGGCTTCTCTCAGGTCTCTGGAACAGTGATTCCTGCAGGCACCTGTCTCAGATGAGAAGCAAAACTGTCCTCCCAAATGGAAATAATTATTAGGTGCTAGCAAGAGCCCACAGGACAGGCCTTAGAACTTAATGGTCAACTGGACCCCCCACCCCCACCCTCCACACACACCCCTGGTTCTGACCTGCCAGGGCTTAGTGGCCTGGCCCAGCTTCTCCAGCTGTCATAGTGTGGGGCTACTCTTTCTGATTCAAAGACAGGGCTTTCTGGGGCTGGGGAGATGGCTAGCTTGGGCAAAGTGCCTGCATGAGCACAATTGGCTAGTTCAAGTCCCTCCCTTGGGTGTCAGATTATTGACACATGGACCCCAAGAAATCAGAATTCCCCCAGGACTCTCCTGCTGGGTGAGGGGAAGGCTGAAGGCCTGGCCTCAGCTGGAGAACAAATTTGTCTGCCTTGGGAGATTTATTATATCAGGGACCTTTCGGGAGAGCATGACCTTGGGAACTGAGGCAATGATGTCGTATTTTGGATTCTGCTGTCTTAGGATGATGTCCCTGGTCGAAGACTGAGATCAGTGAGAATGTGCAGCAGTGTGTTTTTCCGACATAGGCTCTCCTGTGGCAGGACTCTGCTTAGGAGTCAGTGGGACAATCCCCAGGGCAGAAAACATGCTGGGAGCCACGAGGGGACTTTGGATTTTTAATGTAGATGCCCCACAGGCAACTCCTTTTTTTATCCAGATAGTGTAGATTTGTGAGTGGATTTTCTTACTGCAATTAAGAACTGTGTGCTATGGGCTGGAGCGATGGCTCATAGGTTAAGAGCACTGACTCCTCTTCCAGAGGACCTGGGCTCAATACCCAGCACCCACATGGCAGCTAACAACTGTCTGTAACTCCAAGACTTGACACCCTTGCACAGACATACATGCAAGCAAAACACCAATAAACATAAAATAAATAAATTATACATATAAAAAAAGAACTGTGTGCTAGAAGACAGATTTGGGGGAGTCACTTGATTTCTCTGCCCCTCTTCCTAATGTGGCCATGTCTAATGAATCTCCTTTTTCTGCTTTTCACCATTAATTTGGTTCTTTTAATTTACTTATTAAAGACAAATGATCTGAGCCTGGCTTGTTAAGGCAGCCAGAGCCTAGTCACTGACTCTTAACTCTGGTAACATGAGGACCTGAGTTCAGATCCCTAGTACCCAAGTAAAAGCTAAGTGTGGGCTGGTGAGATGGCTAGTGGGTAAGGGTGCTTGCAGCTAAACCTGATGTGCTGGTCAGTTTTATGTCAACTTGACATTTGGGAGGAGGGATTCTCAACTGAGAAAAATGCTTCCATAGATTTTCCTGTAGGCAAGCATATGGTACATTTTCTTGATTGGTGATTAAAGTGTGTGTGTGTGGGGGGGGGACGGCTCACTGTGGGTGGGGCCACCTCTGGGCAGGTAGTTTTGGGTACTATAAAAAAACAGGCTGAGCAAGCCTTGAGGAGCAAGCCAATAAGCAGTGTTCCTCCATGGTTTCTGGATCAGTTACTGCATTGAGTTTCTGCCCTGCCTTGCCTTTATAATGGGCTGTGATTGAGACGTGTAAGCCCAATAAATCCTTCCCTCTCCAAGTTGCTTTTGTTCATGGTGTTTTACCACAACAATAGAAGCCCTAACTAAGACACCTGACAACCTGAGTTCCATCTCTGGGACCCACATAGTGGAAGGAAAGAATCAATTACAGCCAGTCATCTTCACATATGGTGTGGTAATACACAATCCATCAATCAATAAAGTATGACAGGACAAGACAGTTCAATGGTTCCTTCATCTTGGTTTTTTGTTTGCTTTGTTTTATTTTTCAAGACAGGGTTTTTCTGTATAGCCTTGGCTGTCCTAGAACTCACCCTGTAAACCAGGCTGGGCTTGAATTCACAGAGATCTGCCTATCTCTGCCTCCCAAGTGCTTGGATTAAAGGAGTGTGCCACCAACACCTGGCTCATCTTGTATTCTTGCTGAGGCCACTTTAGGTTTAAACTAGATTTGATCTCCTTGATGGAGAACCCTGTGGAAAATAACCCAACTCTGTTGTAGGAACCTGAGGTCAAGATGCTCCAGCTAACTTATCTAAGCTTCTGTTAAACTTCTTGCTTGTGCAAAAACTCCACTTGCAGCTGGCAAGTGAGATACAAGGATGTGGTTTTTGCCTTTGAAACCCCTTACAGCTGGGTGGTGGTGGTGGCACAGGCCTTTAATCCCAGCACTCTGGAGGCAGAGGCAGATGGGTCTTTGAGATCAAGGCCAACATGGTGTACAGAGTGAGTTCCAGGAGATCCAAGGCTAAACAGAGAAACCCTGTCTTGAAAAAATCCAAATCCATTCATCCATCCATCCATCCATCCATCCATCCATCCATCCATCCATACATACATACATACATACATACATAAAATAAAAACCTCTCACCCTAAACACTTGGGACTACACTTGGGTTCTAAACATCTGAGTGTAGTCCCAGCTGGCTGGGATAAAGACCTCAACTGGCTATAACTGTGTCTGAGTGTTCATCTTTGATGAGTGTTTATCCCTATAACATTTTGGAGGCCCCTAGCAAGATCCCCAGAGACTGGACCCTGACACTTAGGGGCCTCAGGACTGTCCAAGATAGGGGAAGAGTGTGCTGGCTGGAGATGGCTTCTAGGAGATGCATAACCTGAGATGTTCCAGGATTTAGGGAAAATCCTCTCTGATGAATCGCTGCCAAGTACTCTGGAGGCACCCTGACACTGCTACCCAAAAGAAAAAAAGAGTAAATTGAAAGTCATCTGGTCTGAACACCTCCAGAGGCAAGTTTGATCCTGTAGGAGGCAACCTCTGGTTAGGACACAAGAGGTGAAGTCAGACTGACTGTAGATCCTGTGTCAGGGATCCGTGAGACATCACTCTACTCTCCTGGTCTGTTCAGGTGTATGAATGTGTGGTGGCCACCACTGAATCTTTAATATGTGTCTCTGTGTGTGACTGTCTCTCTGTGTTTTCTGTCAGATCTGCTGCTTGCACAAACAGATCTAAAATGGAGGGGGAATGAGCCATTCCAGGACCACAGCTGTCTGCCCATACCCTTCTGATAGTGACTGCAGCTAAGCTACCTGCCAGCTGCTGATGTTGCGATGGTGATGGTGATACTGGGGGCTCCTGAGTGGTGGCAGTGGGCACTGGAGCCACCAGTTCCCCTGTAAAACCAATGGCTTTCTCTGGTGTGAGATCCACCCCTTTGCTTAAGACCTGTGGCCTCAGGTTTTGGGGGACCCAGATCCTTTTGACCTGACCAGGGCACCCAGAGAAACTCTGCCTGTTCTCCCGGCTCTACAGCAGGAAGGAGGAAATGGTTATGTGTGTGTGCACTCTCTCTCTCTCTGTTCCCTCCCCCCTCTCCAAGCAGCTAGTTAGGCCTAGAGAAGGGGGAAGTGGTTCCCTCAGTGTCTCAGGCCTGGGTGGAGCTGTTGAAAATTCAACTCCTTCCTTGTTCATGGTTTATTAGTTCATAAGCCTTCTCTACCCGTGACTTGTGTTACTGGAAGATCCCAAACCTTCCCTTTTTCTTCCTTCCTTCCTTCCTTCCTTCCTTCCTTCCTTTCCTTCCTTCCTTCCTTCCTTCCTTCCTTCCTTCCTTCCTTCCTTCCTTCCTCCTCCTTCCTTCCTTCCTTCCTTCCTTCCTTCCTTCCTTCCTTCCTTCCTTCCTTCCTTTCTTTCTCCCTCCCTCCATCCCTCCTCTCTCTCTCTCTCTCTCTCTCTCTCTCTCTCTCTTTCTTTCTTTTTTAAGAGAAGCCACCAGCCCTTATCAGCCTGTTGGAAACTATGGAAACTGTTTTAAGGTAAGAGGGCATTGGACACTTTTCCACCAAACATTGGTAGGATTAAAAGCAGTAGTCAGAAAACCTGCCAACTCATTGAAGACAGGTCAGGGTACTCAGGACCTGATGAATTTCCCACTGGGCTTCTGGAATAGCTCTTGAGACATATCAGGTATTTACTTCCATAGACCCAGATTCCCCCCTCCCCCGCCAGCCCCTGTCACACAGTCAGCCGTAGACATACAGAGAAAGTTCTAGAAATTAGAGGGATTTGAAGGCACGGCCTCAACTTTTGCTAATTGCTCAGAAAGTTTACAACAGCCCAGATTCCGCTGAAGATAGACAGGGAAGGAAACTCTTCCAGGCAGTAATTGCTGCCCTTGGGGAAACAAACAGGAGGAAATGGGGGAGATAGACAGGAGAAGGGCTTCAGGGACCCACCAGCATCATTTGATGGGGACCTGGGTGCAGACCTGTTGGAGTTTAGACAAAAATAGCCACAAAGCACCTTGCTTCAGTGTGTAGATGACCTCTTCATAGCTTTGACTACTGAAGAGTAATGTGAGCAGGCAACAGAAGGCCTTTTGGGGGCCCTCCAAGCCCGAGGTACAGAGTATCATCCACAAAGGCTCAGCTATGTGCCCCTCAGGTCACATATGTAGGCTACAACTTAGAGGAAGGAAAAAAAGACGATTTCTCATGACCATGTTTTGGCCAACCTGCAATCCCCATTTCCAAAAGTTTGGGAATCCCTGGAGGTGATTGGATATTGCCAGCTATGGTTAATGGGATTTACCGGGATAACCAAGGACCTCTATGCCAGCAGCAGAGGTTTGCAGCCTTTGGAATGGACTGAGACTGAGCAGAGAGCTTTCAACGCCTTGAAAAAGGCCCTAGTGTCTGCCACAGCCCCAGCCTTCCCATACATTATTAAGCCATTCCACTTGTACATGGATGAGACGAGAGACATTGCCTCGGGGGTCCTCTTGCAAACCCCGGGATCCTGGGAAAGACCAGTGGAGTATCTGTCAAAGTCTTGAGCTGGTTGCAGCCTGATGGCTAGCATATATAAGGGCTATAGCTGTCACTATTCTGCTGGTGAAAGCTAACAAACTAACTTCAAGTCTCACGCTGTTCCTGACAGCCCCACACTTTGTTGAGGTCCCCTTGAGGGGACACCTGAGAAGTGGATGCTTCTTGTCTGGATGACCCAATACACTGTTTCTGGATCAACCCCACATTCAGTTCCCCAAGACGTCAGCCCGCAACCCTGCCAGTCCCCTGCGTGGCTGTCTTGAGGTGGCTGACAGGATCCAGTCCACCAGGCCTGATCTGACTGACATCTCATTTATTGCAGCCCAGAAGACCCGCTCCAGTGAGCCTAGCAAAATTTAGGACTTTCATCTGAGGGGATTTTTTAGGAAAGGAATGAATTCACAGGCATTCTGATGGTTACTTTGTTTATTTTCTCACGTTGAATCTCTTCCTTTGTTCTGCGTAGCTATATATACTCAAAAGAAATTCTTCAGGCAATATAGATGTTACATTTAAAGACCACATTCCAGTAAATGATAAGAAACAGAACCATCCTGACAATTGACATGTAATAAATCTCAGCCTCCTAATTAGTGGGGGCTGTAATTTGTAGCTGCAGCTTAAAAGAAAGAACCAGTCATTTTGTTATCTGAATTAAAGAGATAATCTTATAAAGGATTGAAAGAGATATAAGGCTAAACTATTGAGAAGTCTAAGAAAAATAAGGAATTCATGCATATATTCTATATTTCTAAGTGTAGTGACATACTCAGGAGTGTTTACACAGAGAGAGAGAGAGAGAGCTGTGTCATAAATGCTTTGGTTGGAACTCAAGTTTACCTTAATTTTCTTGATATGAGCTCACTTCAGCATTCTCCAAGGCACAGTGACGTTAAAAGCATTTTAAATCCTAAATTATATTTCTCTGTCCTGTGTGTAACTTCTAATTATCTAAAAACACCTTAGCCTTTTTGTTTGTTTGTTTGTTTTTCGAGACAGGGTTTCTCTGTAGCTGTGGAGCCTGTCCTGGACTAGCTCTGTAGACCAGGCTGGCCTCGAACTCACAGAGATCCGCCTGCCTCTGCCTCCTGAGTGCTGGGATTACAGGTGTGCGCCACCACCACCCAGCTAACCTGTAGCCTTCTTGAAGGACTACAGAGTTGAGTTATTTTGTGTAGGCTAGACTAGTCAGAATATTTTCACAAACTGAGGTCATGATGGGTGCAAGGACTTAATCTTATCTGCCAGCTAGCAATAATTGAACTCTTTGTATTTATGACCTAGCCAGATAGCTCAGTATGTCCTTGTGAACTAAGATAAGGAGTGTTTATCTAAAAAACCATTAGCAAGGCACCTGGTCTAATCTTACAGTTACTTTGAAGCTTTAAATCAGCTAATGGTATACAGCTGTCCTAGAACTAGGTCGATACAACTATTTTCCTATGTCATCCTGAGCTACGATATAAAAAAGGTCCTAAGTATCTCATAATCCTCAAGGAACAGAAGGTCTAGTTATGAAACGTTATTCTTATTCATCAAAATTATACAGCTTAAGGAGAAATCATTTTCCTGACAAGCTACAGATATAAATGTCCAATAGATGAAATGTATTTATGAGATAAATACATTATAATATGGGCAGTGGGGGATTTCCCATAAATATATACATCATATCAGATATCAAAAGTACAGCAGAAGCCAAAGATAGTTCAGAGTCTGTAATCTTGTGCCTTTGCCTAAAATGAGATTGATCCATCAGAGATTTTCCTTTTGGTGGACTGATACCTGAACTCCAGTTGTCTGTCACCCGCTGCACCTCTGATATGGCCACCAGCATCCATTGGTGACACCAGACAAGAAATTATTCACAGATGGGAGCAGTTTTATCTGAGATGGGGTCAGGTATGTAGGGAAGTGATTGTGACCCAAGATAAGAGTACCTGGGAACAATCTTTGAGCAGGAGAAGCTCAACTCAATGAGCTGAGCTTTTAGCTTTGACTCAAGCATTCTGCTGGGGGAAAGAGAAGGCTACCACCACATACACTGATAGCCAATATACTTTCCCTATATCCCATGCCCCTGGGGCTCTATACAGGGAAAGAGGATTGCTAACTTCATCAGGAAAAAAAATCAAAAATAGAGAAGCAATCTTAGCTCGATTGGAAGCTATCTGGTTATGCAAGAGAGTGGCCATCGTCCATTGCAAAGGACAAACGAAAAAGGTGATTTCCCGGAAGCCAGAGGCAACAGAGCAGCTGACTTAGTCACCTAAGAAGTGGTCTTAGAACCAGTGGGGCCTCTGCAAGTCTTGGTAGCCCTGCCAGAGCCCAGCTGACCTGGAATATACCCCTGGTGAGGCTGACTGGGCAAAACAAGAACTGGCCACACAGCATCAACAAGCAATAGCCAGGGCAGCTGCCACTGGCGCCTCAGCCTTGATTGTTGGGAACTAAAACTTTGGGGAACTCAGTTCCCCTGTCAGACTTAGGCCTAGGCCATTTGGGAGGACTTTGCATGGCCTTAGGAGAAACTTGCTGTTTCTACCCCAACCAATCAGTGGTAATTAGGGAAGACCTTGCCATGGTCATGGAAACCTCAAAGACAGGAAGGAGAAGAGACAGATGAGATAATTAATGTCAGTCTCTGTTCACCTGGTCTCCATGGCTGACCACGTTACTGTTAGCATTAGCCAGCCATTGGTTCTTATTCTGATTGAGCTAACAGTGGCACTTTGCATCCTCAACTGCATGGCCAACTAAGTAAGCTACTGGTCCTTAGGACCAACCATGCCTCCCTAGAACAGGATGAGTCAATGGTTTGATTCATATCCATAGAACCAGTGGGGGATGTGTCTGGGTGGCCATCCCTGCTGAGCACCCCATAACAAAAGTAATAAAAAAAATATTTAAAACTAGGCATGGTAGTACAAATATGCAACCCCAGCCCTGGGGGTTGTGGGGCTTATGGGCCAAACCAGTTCTGTGAGAGATTCTGACTAAAACTAAGATAGAGAGGAACTAAGAAAGAAACACAATCTCCCTCTCTCTCTCTCTCTCTCTCTCTCTCTCTCTCTCTCTCTCTCTCTCGTTCACCAAGGGCTTTGGGTGTGAGCCCCCATCCTTCCCGGCATCGGCTTCACTGAAATCGGTTCCTTTCCTGTTTCTCCACCACTCTCCCTTCCTTAGGATCTCTTGGTGTGAGGGTCTGGACCTGGTCTGTGGGAACTCCCTTGAGACAGACCTCTGGCCCAGGACTCTGGTGACTCCTGGTCATGGCTGAGACTTGAGAGCTGGAGTGACTGCAGAGCTAAGAGAAGGGAGGAGCCATGCCTGCAACAGCTGCTTGCCTGGTGCCTGCATGACTGGGGCCTCTGGCTGGGGTGTGGAGGCTCAGCCTTTCCAGAACGGCAGTAGCTGTGCAGCTGGATGGCTTGCCTGGTCTCAAAGTAGACGCTTCCTTGCCTCTTATGACTAGCCTTGGACCTGCAGAGCTTAGCTTCCACCATGTTCTACTGACTGAAGTAGTGAGGAGTCTGCTGGCTCAAAAGGAAGTCATCAAGAATTTGAAGCTTTTGTTCTAAGCTGCCACACTGTCGGCACCAGATTTTGGGGGGTGGGGTGTCCATTACAGCTGTTTCAGTGACAACTTGATATATCTGCTTGGGACCAACAACAGAGATAGACAGTGACTCAGTGGAGCTGGACACTTACTGAGGCCTGAAGAAGACAGTCGGGACTGGCTCACCAGTCTCATAGATGACTTACCTCATGTTTCAAAGTAGCTGTTGAAGCTTCAGTCCTTGCAGCATCTGCCAACAGGAAGAAAGAAGCCTAAGAACACTGCAGGCCATCTCTATGAACAGCCTTGAGGAAGTGTAAGTATGACTATTCTGTCTTACCAAGAAGTTCCTCAAAGTGTGTGGGTGGCCATGTGGATCTCCCCACCAACCCCTTCTAATGCTACCAATGGTGTATTCAGAAAGCAATAAAGAGATTCCTGTTGAAGGGCATGATCTTCATCGTGGTCCTTCACACAGAGAAGCCTGAGAGTTGCCTCTGCTGTGGATTATGCTCACTGTTAATAATAAAGCTGATTGGCCAATAGCTGGGCAGGAAGAGATTTGAGCATGAGGACTAGACTAGGGGAATTCTGGGAAGAGGAAAAGTAGAGTCAGAGAGTTGCAGGTAAATTTGGAGAAGCAAGATGAAAATGTCATACTGAGAAAATCTACCAAGCCATGTGGCTAAACATGGAAAAGAACTATAGTTAATTCAAATGTAAGAGTTAGCTAGTAACAAGCCTGAGCTATCAGCTGAGCATTTATAATTCATATTCAGCCTCTGAGTTGGTTATTTGAGACAGGGCGGTCAGGAAAGGAAATATGTATTTACATGCTTCAAAGATGGATTCCTCACATCAGGAAAGCTCATCAGCTAAGGTATGAAGATAGATAGCCCCAGGGTTTGATGAGCTTAGGTGGGAGAATCTGTTTCCATTGTTGTCATTCTCATCTCCATGTGATAGAGAGGAGCCACTAGTGCTCCTTTAAGAGGCTTTCTCCCTTGCTCCACACGCCAAAGAAACCCAATGTGCAAAACCTAAACAATTTATTGGGGTTAAGGTTATGACACGATGTAGAATCAGCCTTGACTATATCTTGCCTATAAATTATGATAATTATATCATTATTTATAATCATATATGTAATATATTCTAGTCAGGATGGCATGAGTTTGCCTGGCCTCTTGGAATTTGCTATGTAGACCAGGCTGTCCTTAAACTCACAGGAATCCACCTGCCATCTGCCTCCCAAATTCTGGGGATGAAGGCATGCACCACCATGCAGGGCAAAGTTGGGATTTTATTAAAAATGCAAAGAAAGACACTCAAGGAAAGAATAAAAATATTCTTGGAAGCATGAGGATTGATATCAAAGTAAAATTTGGAGTTTAGTAATAATGATACTAAGTTTAGTATCTTCACAGTGTCAGAAGGATTACTCCACAGCAGCACTTCTTTAATATCAGCACTTGGGAGGTGAGACAGAGGCAGGAAAATCTCTGAATTCAAGGTCAGCGGGGTCTACAAAGTGAGTTCTGGGATGGCCAGAGCTACACAGAGAAATCCTGTCTCAAAAAATAAACAAAACAAACACCCCCCCAAACAACAAAACAAAACAAAAAAGGAAGGAAGCAAGCAAGCTAGCAAGTAAGCATTTAATTGGGGAGCAGACTTGCTTACAGTTCCGGAGAGTGAGTTTATTTGTCATGGTAAGAGCATGGCAGCAGGCAGGCAGGCATGGCACTGGAGCAGTAGCTGAGAGCCTAGATCTCATCAGCAAATTGGAGGCAGAAACAAAGAAAGTCTCGGATGGGCTTTTGAAACCTCAAAGCCCATCACCGGTGACACATCTCCTACAACAAGCTATACCTCTTAATTCTTCCCATAACAGTTCCATTACCGAGGGACCAATAATTCCAATATATGAGCCTATGGGGCATTCTCAGTAAAGCACCATATTCCACTCCCTGGCCCCCATAGGTTTATATTCATATCAAAATACAAACTTCATTTAATCCAATTTCAAAAATCCCCATAGTCTTTTATAGACTCAAGACTGTTTAAAAGTCTGAAGTCTTGCGCTGGAGAGATGGCTCAGAGATTAAGAGCACTGCTTGCTCTTCCAAAGGCCCTGAGTTCAATTCCCAGCAACCACATGATGGCTCCCAACCATCTGTAGTGAGATCTGGTGCCCTCTTCTGGCCTGCAGGAATATGTGTAGATAGAACACTGTATATATAATAAATAAATAAACCTTTAAAAAAAAGATATGAAAAGTCTGAAGTCTCACTGGGCAGTGGTGGCGCATGCCTTTAATCCCAGTACTCGGGAGGCAGAGGCAGGCAGATCTTTGTGAGTTCAAGGCCAGTCTGGTCTACAGAGTGAGTTCCAGGAAAGGCGCAAAGCTACACAGAGAAACCCTGTCTCCAAAAACCAAAAAAAGTCTGAAGTCTCTTCTCAGACTCAAGGCAATCTCTTATCTGTAACATCCTATAAAATCAAAAGCAAAAAGCAAGCTACATACTTCCAAGATGCAATAGAACAAAATATACATTACCATTCCAAAAGGGGTACTAGGGGCCCAAGTGAGGAAATACTGTACCAAAGAAAGACCAAAGCCCAGCAAGGCAAACTCTAAGTTCTCTAACTCTATGTCTGGTGTCAAAGGGCTTAGATGGTTCTTTGGATCTCCAACTCCTTCCAGCTTTGTTGACTGCAACACACTTCTTTCTCTTGGGCTGGTTCCATTCTCTGTATTTACCTCTCCCCAGCAAACATCCCATGGCTCTGATGATGTCTCTAACATCAATCTCCAACACACTCCAGACTTCACAAAATGACACCAGAGGGAGGCTTCTCTTAACCACAGAGGAAGTTCTGACAACCCTTTTACTCCTGTATCCCTTTTGTCTCTTAAACCAGAACCACATAGCAGCCAAGCTCTGCTAGCTTGGGCTAAAACCTGGACCTCTCCTTGAATTACATTTTCATAAGCTTTGGCTTGATGCTTTCCTCTGTTAAGTAAGCTTTCCTTTACTTTAGGAGGAAAGTCCTTAGGCATTTCCTTTTCACAAGTTGAAAGCTTAGCTGGGTGGTTGGGGTCTTGCTCTGAGGGTACCATTCCCTTTATTTCATTTCTTATCTCTTTGTGGTAGTTTGAATGTAATTGGTCCCCATCATCTCATAGGGAGTGACACTATTGGGAGGTGTGGCTTTGTTGAAGTTGATATGGCTTTGTTGGAGGAAGTGTGTCACTGAGGGGGTGGGCTTTGAGGATTCCTATGCTCAGGATACTGCCCAGTGTCTCAGTCAACTTCCTGTTGCCTATAAGATGTAGTACTCTCAGCTACTTCTCCAGGACCATGTCTGCCTGCATGCTGCATGTCCTATCATGATGATAATGGACTGAACCTCTAAACTGTAAGCCGACACCTCAATTAAATGTTTTTATTTATAAGAGTTGCCATGGTCATGGTTTCTCTTCACAGCAATAGAAACCCTAACTAAGACAAAAGTTGGTACCAGGGACTAGGATATTGCTCTAATAGGCCTGATCTTTTTTTAAAAATATGGAGTAATATGGACTTTGGGAGTTTGGGTTAGGAAATCAGTGGAATGCTTTAAGCATTGCTTAATGGGCCATACTAGCAGGCGCATGGAAGAGAGTGGTGCTGAGTGTGATTTGATGAGCTGTGGGGATGGATCAAGAGATTCAGAGAGAAGAATTTAGTCTGTGCTCTACAGACTGGTCTCGTGATATTTTGGTGGAGAATGTGGCTGTCTTTTGTCCTTGTCTGGAGAGTCTGCCTGAGGCTACAGTAAAGAGTTTTAGACTAATTCCATTGGCAGAAGAAATCTCCAAACAGCCTAGTACAGACTCTGTTGTGTGGTTATTAGTAGTAACTCTATGAAGATTTATAGTGAAAAGGAGCAAGCTGAGTTGGATAAATTACAAAATGTAAATTTTGAGGAGAAAAAGAGCAACAGGAAGTGGGATGGAGCTAAGTCCTGTGTTCAAGGAGATAAACGGATTAAGAAATTAAGTAAAGGGAATGGTGACCCCAGGGCAAGATGCCACCCAGCTAAATTTCTAACTTGTGAAAAGGAATTAAAGAGAAGCTTAGAACCACGTGTGGTGTTCATCTTTAATCTCAGCACTTGGAAGGCAGAGGCTGGCGGATCTCTGAGTTTAAGGCCAGCCTGGTATACAGAGCAAGTTCTAGGACAGTAGGTAGCTTAGGCAGTAAAGGAAACAAGCAAAAACAGAAAGCTAGGAGCTGGAGAGATGGCTCAGAGGTTAAGAACACTGGTTGTTCTTCCAGAGGTCCTGAGTTCAATTCCCAGCAACCACATGGTGGCTCACAACCATCTGTAATGAGATCTGGTGCTCTCTTCTGGCCTGCAGACATACATGCTGTATACATAAAAACAGAAAACTGGTGAAGATGTAATCGAATGAGGGGCCATGCTCCAGCCCCAGCAAACAGCAGAACTTAGCAACTTCGGTCATATGGTTCTGGCTTTAGAGTTAAGGATAGAAAAAACAGGTATGAAATTTGCCTCCTCGCCTGAAGAAAGCCGTTGAGGCCCAGTATGTGTCAGGGTATCCCTGAATGGAGGCCTAGAGAGGCCACTGCATGAAGCTGTGAAGTTGAAGCCTGGATTGGCTTGGAGAACCCAAGATGTTGGAGATGCCAGAGCTGTGGAATACCTGCTGAGGAAAGCTGTTAACAGGGAGTGGAACCAGCCCAAGCGAAAGAAGTGTGTTGCAGTCAACAACACTAAACAGAATTTAGAGATCTAAAGAGTGTTTTGACATCAAACATGGAAATTCAGAGTTTGGAGTTTGCCTAGCTGGTTTTTGGTCTTGCTTTGGTCCAGTATTTCCTCATTATGCTCCCTTCCCTACATTTTGGAATGGTCATGTATATCCTATGCCATTAGATGTTGGAAGTATTTGATCTACTTTTTAATTTTGATCTTTACAAGTGATTACCGTTAAGAGATTGTGTGAATCTTAGAAGAGACTTTGAACTTTGGACTTTTAAACATTGTTGAGTCTGTGATAGACTATGGGGACTTTTGAAGTTGGACTAAATGCTTTTTGCATTATGATATTATTATAAGCTTATGGGTGCCATGGAGTGCAATGTGGCCATTTGAATGTAATTGGTCTCCATAATCTCATAAGAAGTGACACTCTTGGGAGATATGGCTTTGTTGAAGTTGGCATGGCCTTGTTGGAGGAAGTGTGTCACTGTGGGGGTGTGCTATACTCAGGATACCACCCAGTGTCACAGTCACCTTCCTGTTACCTGCGAGATGTAGGATGCTCAGCTACTTCTCCAGTACCATATCTGCTTGCATGCCACCATGTCCCATCATTATAATGGACTGAACCTCTGAACTGTAAGTTGATACCTCAATTAAATGTTTTTCTTTATAAGAGTTGCTATGGTCACAGTGTCTCGTCACAGCAATAGAAACCCTGACTCAGACACTCTTTGAGCTCAAGACTTGACTCCATTACACTCCTTGGTACTACTTTCCACCTCAAATTTTCTGTGTTGTGTTTTATTTCTCCTTGCTTGTTCTTTATCATTGTAGATCTACATAAGAGTGATTACAAATGGCCACATGATACAGTCAATACTAGGCTGCCTTGACATCTCATCTGCCAATGATATTAATCCTAAACTCTTCAATTTAGCCTTGGGCAGATTTTTAGGGCAAGAGCAGAAGGCAGAGACATAAAATACTACAAGGATGGTCTCTAGCCCAGCTGCTAATATTGTTCCCTCTGAAACCTGTTGAACTGGGCCTGCATCATCCACATTGCTCTCAACATTACTGTCTTCCAATCCCCTACTTGGATGGCTGGTTAAGCCTGCTTGCAATAGTCCACCAATTTTCTAGTCCAAAGTCCCAAGATCTTCCACATTTTTCCAACAAACAGCATGCTCAGGCCTGCCACAGCAATGCCCTAGTCCCTGGTACCAACTTCTGTCTTAGTGACTATTAAGTTGCTATGAAGAGACACCATAACCAAGGACACTTAAAAAGGGAAGCATTTAATTTGGGATTTGCTTACAATTCCACGGGGTTGGTCCATGATCATTATGGAGGGGAGCATGGCAGCAGGCAGGCAGGCACTGGAGCTGAGAGCTTACATCTTATCTGTAATCTGGAGGCAGAAAGAGAGTGTGTGAGACACTGGGCCTGGCATGGACTTTTGAAACCTCAAAGCTCATCTCCTGTATACACATCCTCTGAGACCACACCACCCAATCCTTCCAAAACAGTTCCACCAACTGTGGACCAAGCATTCAAATATGTGAGCCTGTGGGGGCCGTTCTCATTCACACCACCCCAGGGTTTCTTTACCCTTTTCATGTCCTTCTAAGTTTCCCCGTCTTTCTCTGCTGTCTTTGTTCCTCTCAAGGAGACTATGCTCTTAAAAAGGATAGAGGCAGAAGGGTTTTAATCAATGCTGGGGAGCCACTTTTATCTTTATACAGTGACTGACAGTCTTGATGGCTGGTGGCTGGGTCCACAAAAAGGAAGACAGCCTTAAAGGGGAGTTTAAGGTATTGAGAGACACCACTTTGGATAGTGAAGCTACTCATGGAAGACTCACTCACGTTTAGAAGGTGAAAGATTCTCTGTGGTCAGCTTTCAACTCAAGTCAACTAATTAAGTCAATCTACACACAAAGTTCTGCGTCTGGTTCAACGAGCAAAAGGTGCTTGCTGACTTTATCTGCATTGCCCTATATTGTCTGTAATCATGAAAATGGACTCAATTATAGCGTTTAAAAATGTTTAAAGAGAGCATTTCTGTCCCACCATTATTAGCAGCACACACCTAGCCCTTTCAGTAGATTCTGGAAGCCTTGGACAGTAAGTATTTTAGTCTCATAGTTGTGACCCTGCAAGAGAAGCTGAAAACCGACTCTCTCAAACAAATTAGCAACTAAAGGTTCTGCAGGCCATGAGGTCACACACAAGTCATCCTAATGTGGGGGCTGAGGCAGGAAGGCCTCAGGACTGAGGCCAGCTTAGGCCAAAGAGTGAAACTACGTCTTTTTTTTAAGCTTTTTTTTTAAAGGCTCTTTCGCTAAGGAAGAAGAGAGAGAAGAACGGCTCTGGCCACCTATCTCCCCTCACTTTATCCTCCCTCCTGCAGTACCACACGTTGGGCCTGGTGCCCCGTTGTATCACCAGTTCTCAAGGAGGGCACTGGTGTTTAACCAGGAAGTGCCAAGTGTCACTCAGTAAATACCGATGTTCTGGTTTCAGAAAGCTGCCCAGGCGACCTCTTTGTCATCTTCCTGCTTGATCTTCATGATGTGTGTGTGTGTGTGTGTGTGTGTGTGTGTGTGTGTGTGTGTGTATGCACATATATAGGTATATGTGCATATATATGTATATGTGTATATGTATATTGTTTTTCCTGAGACAAGAGCTCATATGTAGCCCAGGCTTTCTCAAACTCACCACACAGCTAAGAACGACCTGATTCTCTCTCTCTTTTTAAAAATTTATTATGTATACAGTGTTCTGCCTGCATGCATGCCTGAACACCAGAAGAGGGCACCAGATAGATGGTTGTGAGCCACCCTGTGGGTGCTGGGAATTGAACTCAGGACCTCCGGAAGAGCAGCCAGTGCTCTTAACCTCTGAGCCATCTCTCTAGCCCTGACCTGATTCTCTTGGCTCAGCTTCCCAATTGCTGGGATTCTAGGCATGCTTCCCCAGCCCTGGCTGCTTGTCATGTTTTGGAAGCAGAGTCTCCTGCACTTGCCCAGGCATCATCCTCCTTCAGACCCCTCCCCCTGACTTAAAATCATTACCTAAGTCAAGTATGCCCTTTGGAGTATAAGTAGCGAAGGGGTGTTATCTCCACCCTAGGTTCTAGCTGTTGTTTGCTTTGCTTCGACACAGGGTCTCATGATGTACCTATGCTCCCAGGCTGGCCTGGAACTTGTCATCCTCCTGCTTCAGCCTCCTGAGGGCTGGAATCACAAGCAAGCACTAGAGTCAACCTGGAGTACCAGAACACTCAGTGGCCCCACCCCAGTTCTTTCTGTTGTAAGGGCAGGTGTGAACAAGACATAGCACCGTGTGTCAGGTGCCATAGCAAGGTGATGGTGCTAAATGCCAGATTGTGCCTACTTCTCCTAAAAGATCTATCTATCCATATATCTATCTATCTATCCATCCATCTATCTATCTATCCATCTATCTATCTATCATCTATTTATCTATTTATCTATCTATCCATCTATCCATCTATCTATCTATCATCTATCTATCTATCTATCTATCTATCTATCTATCTACCTACCTATCTATCACCTGGGTGAGCCTAAGCTAGTCTGAGATTGCCTTGGAGAAGAAGGAATTCTGCTTCTCTACCACAGATGTCTGATGGCCATGAGTCCAGTCTATTCTTCCTGATGGCCCACCTCGTGGATTTCAGATTCACCTCCCAGCCTCTTCCATAGTCTGTCATTCCTTATAGTGAAGGACTTAGTCTCTCTCTTCCTGGTTCTGTTTCTCCAGGAGAACCCTGACACAAAGGGGTGAGGCTGTCATGGTAATACAACTGCCTAACACTCAGCTCCTTAAAGTGTGGGTCTGTGCCCCACACGGGGTAGACAGAACTACGTGGGGATCAAGAAAAAGCTTTTGAATACACAAAGACCAAAAATCAATTCAAAATCAAATGTAAGGGATCTCAAGTGTTTCTGGCAGCCCTGTTACATCAAGTGACTTCACTGCCACCTCCTTTCCGAACACACGTCATGCTCTGCACTGCGGGAGCCGTCAGAACTGGCAATGCCGGGGACTGCTGCCTGGACCACCTCAGCTCAGATTTGAGACTATTGTAGGATGTGAACTGCAGTGTTGTGTTTCGTTTTTCTTTCTTTCTTTCTTTCTTTCTTTCTTTCTTTCTTTCTTTCTTTCTTTCTTTTTTAACTGAACATACAGTTTTCACTCTCACAGAAACAAACAGGGTTTGCTTATGAAAAACAAAGTATTTTACTGTCATTCCTTAGCATTGAAATGTTAAGTGGATTGTGTGGTGTAGGGTGTTCAATTTAAAAAATAGCTGTTTGAGTTCCTGGCACTCAACAATAGAAAAAAAAAAATCATTAAACAGAGCTTGGCTTGGGGGACTGGAGAGATGGCTCATTAGTTCACATCATTTGCTGTTCTTGTAGAGGACTAGAGTTGGGCTCCCAACACCTACATGGGGCTGTTCACAACAACCTGCAACTCCAGCTCCAGGGGATCCATGCTCTTTTCTGGCTTCTGCTGACACTCTGCATATGTGTTATATGTTCACACACACACACACACACACACACACACACACACACACTCAAAATAAACACAGATTTTAAAAAATTGGGAGATTTTATTTTTCTATTTTATGTATATGAGTGTGTGTATACAGTGCTTGAGGAGGCCAGAAAATGGTAGCAAGCTGCAGTGTGGGTGCTGGGATTGAACTTAGGTCCTCTGGAAGACCAGCCAGTGCTCTTAATGGCTGAGCCATCTCTCCAACCCCAACATAAATCTTTAAAAACAATATTGGCTTGGGATTGGGACAGAATTTAAAAAGTAGTCCAAAATATAATTCTGCTATTTACACCACATATTTATGATGCAAAATGGCATTCTCAGCATTGGTGATTATAAAATGAAAATATCAGTCAACTCTGAAAAATTATGAAGATGATCTGTGGTCTGTAGTATCAAATGTTTAGCCACAACTTAAGCCTTTCTGTAAAAATAAGCAAGCCCGGGGTTGGGGATTTAGCTCAGTGGTAGAGTGCTTGTCTAGCAAGCACAAGGCCCTGGGTTGGATCCTCAGCTCCAAAAAAAAAAAAACAACAACAAAAATAAGCAAGCCCATCTATCTAAGCATGTAAACTGCTTTCGTCTTTAATAAATAGTGAAATTATATGTATTCAAAACTATTGTTTTAAAATGAGTTTCTTTATGACTCACCATGAGAAAATGTTTGATTTGTATACTGGCTTTATATACCTGTACACCCAGGGTTATACAAAACCTTCTCTAGTGAAAAGGGGTCATTAGTGGCAAAAAGACTTAAGAAGTCCTCCCAAAAATGCCGCAGTTGCTGAAGGCTTCCGAAAGAGGGCTTATCGAATGGAATAGGGCATCTTGAGTACAGGGAACAGCATTTGCAAAGGCAGCAGGCAGTAGCCAAGCCTCGACTCCTTCATTCCCCACAGCTAAAGGTAAAAGTTGCAGTTTGTATAAATTACTGAGGATATTTTATTCCTAAAAGTTAGAAGCCATCCTGGGGGTACATAGCAAGTTCAGAATCAACCAGGACTACAGAGTGAAACCATACTTCAGAAGAATTCCGGGGTTGTGCTGTTTAGCTAGGCTTGGTTCCAACACTCAGGAGTGGAGGCAGGAGGAAGAGGAGTTGGAGGACAGCCTGGGTTACCTGAGAATCTGACCCCAATACATCTACAAAATATTTCTAACACCCTTGTGGTACTCTCTTTTTCCTTTTGTTCCATTAATTTTTTTTACATTTATGTATGTATGTATGTATGTATGTATGTATGTATGTATGTATGTACGTATGGAGGGACATGCACAAGAGTCATGCATCACCTGTGGAGGTCAGGACATGAAGTCCTCCTTCTACCGTGTGTGTTGGGATGAATGAACTCTATCCTTCAAGCTTGGAAGCAGGGTCCCTGAGGCTTTATCTCCTAAAAAGAAAACCCTACTCAAGACCCAGGATACATCACAGGAAAGGATGGAATGGGGTTTGAGCCTACGCAGTGTAGCTGTCTCTGAAGCGAAGACTAGAAAACAGTTTGACAAAACATGGGACGCAAATGAAAGTGCTATTCAAGGCTCCACTGAGTTTCCAGAGAGTTCAGCCGCAGCCTTTTCCCGCCTCGGCGAGCACATTCTGAACATGGAGTGGCTAAGGTTAGAGACCCTCCATCTGTGACCGTGCTAGGGTCACGTGAATTCAAGGAACTGTCCCCGCAGCGCCCTAAGCGGTGCGCCCTGGATACACTCACGCCGTGGGGTCGCCACGCTTAGTGCTTTCCCACGTGGGTACAGGCAGGTGGGCGCCGGAGGCGGCAGCCAGGAAGGGGGCGGAGCGCAGGTGGGGCGGGCCGGGGGCGGGGCGAGTGCGGTTCCGGGATCCGGGTCCGGCCTCGACCCGAGGCCGCTGGGGCTCAGCGGGCGCCGCCAGCGGGTGCATGTTGGGGCGTGCGTTCCGGAGGCGCTGCCCACGGGGGCTGCGGCGCGGCCGGGAGGCGCTGCTAGCGCTGCTGGCGCTGGCTGGGCTGGGCGCGGTGCTGCGGGCTCGAAGTGGGTCTGGGACGGTGGAGACGCGGGCCGGGACGGTGGACTCGGTGCCCCCGCGCACTCCTCGCCCTGGGCGTCGCGGGCCGGTGCTGGCCAGGCCGCCCCTGGCCGCCGATGCGCTGGGCGCGCAGGGGGAGGCGGTGCGGCTGCAGCTGCAGGGTGAGGAGCTGCGGCTGCAAGAGGAGAGCGTGCAGCTGCACCAGATCAACATCTACCTGAGCGACCGCATCTCGCTGCACCGACGCCTGCCTGAACGCTGGAACCCTCTGTGAGTAGTTTCTGAACACGGACGCGTGGGATGATGCATCCTCCTCGGGAGGAGGCGGTAGCGGAGGAGGGTATCCTGAGGGCGGGGAGGCGGGAAAGTTAAAAAAAAAAAATTAAAACGAACCCAAGAACGTCTCAGAAATTGAAGAGCTGATAACTGGGTAGTCTCTTGAATTCGACGCCTTAAAGTTGTCATTCTGCCCCAAGGGGGTAAGATTCGAGGTAAGCAGACTGGCGAAGAGACCCCAAGTCCGAGCCTGTGGTGCCATTAGGACTCTGCGGGTGTGTGGCTGTGACTTCCAGCGACTAGCACAGGGCTGGCTCCATTCATTGGTGTGGGTGTGCCGCTGCCCAGGGACAGAGCAGAATCATGGAGATACCCAATGGTTGTGTCCGAGGCCCGGAGCCGGTTTCCTCTCTCTGGCTGTTTAATTTCTGCCTTTGGGTGGAGGGTGGTGGGAAGGAGAGGTTGGTGGGAAGGGCGCCTTTGGCTGCAGTCCAGCCCAGCTCACTGTTGTAGGTGGTGCAGGGCCGATCCTGTTGAATCTGAGCCTAGTTCCTGTTGGAGCTGCTGGCTTTTCAGCAGGTGAGGTACAAGGAAGCAAACAGCCTGCAGCAGCTGCTGCCACCTTTGACCCTGGGCCTCTCATACTCCTCCGTCCTTTAAGTTGGTTAGAGAATTTCTAGTCCCCACTTGAGCTCCGCGTACCGACTTTCCAGGAACAGGGCTCAGGAAGGGGTCCCGGATAGAGCCAGAGGGCAGGCCTGCTGTTAGCATCAGGCATTTGCCACCTCCTCTTCCGCAGGCCATGCTGGCCTTTTTTCTCGGTTTGGAAATTGACTCAGAGGGCATAGGTAACACTAAGCTGTAAAATGATGAAATGGGCCTTCTGGGATTGTAACCCTCCTAGCAGCTGCTGTCACTCCCCTCCCCGCAACTCAGGGAAAGTTTAACAATAGACTTGACTTCACATCATACCTGGATTTGTTCATGCGTCCCGCTATGCTTCGGCCCTAGGCCTTTGCTTTTTCACTGTTAATCTTTCCGAGTAAACTTTCTTGCGATTGGCAGCAATTCTCCGCTTCTGCCAAATGCCTCAAGGCATGTTCAACTCCTTCAAGCCCCGGAGTTTTTCTATCAGGTCTAGGGAGCGTTTTCAGGCTAGACCCAGGAGTCACACCCGAGTCCTGGGAGATAACAACCCCAGGTCTTTTGCTCACCACCTCTGTGATCTCAGACTGTGGGTTCAGTCTTTTGCTGATTGGCCTCAGTTTCCTCATTTGCAAACTAGGGAACTGACCAGTCTGTACACTCCACATAAGCTGGTAGAAAGAGTGCATCCTTGGACTTCATAATCGGCTCACACCTGGGAGTGCGCTCCTAAATTCCCTATCCTTGGCTGCCCTGGGTATACTTCGGGGCTTCTCTTCCGGTCCTCTGGGATTGGTCATAAAGATTTTCTTCTCCACATCCAATTTCCTTTATTGTTAGAAGTTGTGAATATCTCTTTGAAACACTTCAGATGACCTGTGGGGCTTATGGTATCCTGTCTCCATGGTGATGCAGCTGCCTTGTGTCCTATCAGGATTTGAGAATAGATCCTGCTGTGCCGTTGACCCTGGGGATTAATCCAACCCAGCAGGATGGGCCTTGCCTCTGACTCCTGTAACAGAGCCTGTCCCATTATTTTACTGTCTGGGAAAGAAAGGCTGGGCTCAAGCTGTGTACCGGTCTCCACTAGGACAGGCTTTGAGGCACAACATTCATGTGGTCAGGAGTGTCAGGGCCTTGCCTGGAGTCTCACATCTGTCAAATAATAGTCTAGGGTTGGGGATTTAGCTCAGTGGTAGAGCGCTTGCCTAGCAAGTGCAAGGCCCTGAGTTTGATCCTCAGCTCAAAAAAACAAAAAGCAAAAACAAAAACAAATAATAGTCTGCCCCTCCCCTTATTCTCTGGGAACAGGTTCCAGATCCCAGTAGATACCTGAATTCTCATATGGTACCAAATGTTATGGCTACTAAGCACTGGTACCATGACAGTCTATCTGCTAACAGCGTAACTGCTAAGTGACTAATGGTTGGTAGTATGTACAGTGTGTACACACTGGACAAAGGGATGGATGATTCATATCGCAGAAAGGGCAAGCTTTCGCTATACTATTTGAGAAGGTATACGATCTTAAACTTGTTAATTATTTGTTTCTGGAATTTTCCATTTAGTATTTTTGGAATGTGGTTGAGTGACCAAAGCTACAGACAGTGAATCCACACGTAAGAGGGGACTACTAGAGCGTCTACAACAGTGACAAGCTAATCAGGGTCTTGATATTTGGGTTGAGAATTCAGATGGTATTAAGTGTTCACAGTGTAGGGTCCTAATGAAAGACCCCCCCCCCCCGGCACCCCTATAGTAATGCTATGTTTGCAAGGCTTATAAGGGAACAAAAGACAGTTCCAGGAAATAGAATGGCCCCACCGCAGCCCAGATAGCCGATAAGCATTGCCCTGTTGTGCAAACCCCCTAGCTTGTGAGGCACGTAAGGGAACAAAGGAATTCAGCTAGAAGGCAACCAGAGCAGCTGGAATTCTAGATAGGGGTTGAGTCAACACACATATCTGGTTACCAAGGAAACCCACAAACCGCCCTGAGCCTGAATCCACGCCCCATTTGATTTATGCTTATATATTCGTGCCTCACTTGAATTATCCAATCAGAACCCTTTGACTAATGCTTTCCCGCGCTTCTTGCTATAAAAACCCATCCCACCAACCCAGAGGCGCGCAGGTCTTCCGAGAGGCTTTGTTGCCCCAGGTACCTGTGTTTGAATAAACCTCGTGCTGTTGCATCTGATCGGTGGTCGCTGCGTGCTCATTGAGCCGGGGGTCTCTCCTGAAGGGAGATCTCTTCAGGGGTCTTTCACTTAGGGGTCCAGTTAATAAGCAGAGGGGTACTCAAGGTCCCTGAATGTTAAGGAGGGATAGCCTGTAAGAGGACTTCCAGACAAACCAAAGGAAAAGCCTGGGTCCTTTTGGGAAGGAAAAGTCATTTACCTGATTGTTTTTATTATAAAACTTTTCCTTCAGAAATTTTACCATAAGAAAAACAAAAACCCCAAATAAGTGAAAAAAGCCAACAATAGAGCATTAAGCCAGGCATGGTGGTGCATGTCTGGTACCAGCCCAGCCAGGACTACATAGCAAGACTCTCTCAAAAAGTTAAAGAAAAAAAAAATCAGCTTACAAACCCGGGGAAACTGTTATTAACATTTTGCTGTGTATCTGTCTAGACTTTTTCCAAGTATAAAAATAGACTTCGGAAAATAGACACATAGATGCGTGAGTGAGAGCGTGTAAGCTCATAATGTTTTGCTGTCTTTGCATTGCCTTGCTTATACATGCTACAAGAGACCAAGCGTGGGTCAACTCAGGGGCATCTGCTTCGGCTGTTGCTGGCAAGAGCAAGGTCTAGCACCAGGTCTCTGCCTTTGGACAAGCCAGACCAGTAAAGAGACTTGGGAAGCTGGCTTTGCATCCTTGAGATGTGCTGGGGGAGCTGACAGTGGCACGTACAGCTTTGCTTTGTTAGTTCAGTGTTGACTTGAGGAAGAGGAGGAGAAAGCCAGGTACCCTTGGATAGCAGTGCAGTGAATGCAGGGTCCTCGGTCAGTCACCATTGCCTGTCATTGGATGCTAATGTGGAGGGAGGATTTTTCACTCCTACATAGCTGGTTCTGCAGCCCTCGGGAGCTCTTAGAAACAGTCAGTGCCAGGGACCTTCCCCAGAACAATGAAATCAGAATTTCTGTGGCTAGGTCCCAGGCTGACTCTGATGTATGACCTGGCTGAAAGCTGCTGACTGAGTCACCGCAGATTGCTGGCTCAGGAGTCATGGTGAGGAGGAAGTTAGAGTAAGTAGTGGTTAATAGTAAGTACAGTTGAAACTAGCTAGCAAGGGTGTGTGTCACGAGCCGAGGATTGCTGACAGCACCTTAGGAAAGTAGGGTTCACTGACCACAGTGATGGGGTGTCTGCTGTAATGCCGTTGTCACTTACATTCCGACCCGGTTAGCAGGAGAGGAAGTGGTGACAGTGTTATGGTGTCCCCAGACCTGTCCATGCACATGGTGTGTGTGCAACGCCATCCACTCAGCTGTGCGCTGCTGGTGCAAGAGCACCATTGCTTGACCTTGTTTGCTCTTGACCTTGACCGCTGTAGCTACATGTGTGTCTGAGTTCAGGGATCAGGTCTTGGCATGTCAGAGAATGTCAGCGTAATCATATTAGCCACAGGACCAAGAGTACCCTGCAGGAGCTGGCAGGAGGAAGCTGGTGGAATTTCTCTCTCTCTCTCTTTTTTTTTTTTTTTTGGAGAGATACCCAACCAAATCTGCTCTAGCAAATTACCTTTGTAAAGCATCCCACATCAAGTGGACATTACACACAGACACACGTAAGTCTCACCCAGTTGTGATGGTGTTCTGGAATTTGGGACAAGGAGAATCTCTAGTTTGAGGGTATAGCAAGATCCTAAACACACACACACACACACACACACACACACACACACACACACACACACACCACTCTCCCCACAGTCATTTACTTTTAACCAGATGTCTATATTCACTTACATTTATTGTGTTCATTGATACCTTTGGATTTGCTTATACCATCTTATTTTATGCTTCCTATTTGTTATGTTCTTGTTGTTGCTTTGGTATTTTTTGAAACAGGGTGTCTCTGTGTAGCCCTGGCTGTCCTGGAACTCGCTATGTAGACCAGGCTGACTATGAACTCAGATCCACCCGCCTCTGCCTCCTGAGTGCTAGAATTAAAGGAGTGCGCCACCTCTCCGTTTTTTGGTTATTTGGTCATTTGTTTTTGTTCAGTGACGCAGGGCTTCTCTCTGTAGCTCAGGCTGCCCTGGAACTCACCATCCTCCTCCTGTTTGGCCTTGCAAGTTCTGGGATTACATGTGCAAGGACCACACCTGGCTTGGTACAATATATTTGTTTTGTTGTGTTTTGAGTCAGGGCCTCACTATGTAGGTCTGGAATGTCCTATGTGCCTGATGATGTCATTGGACTCCTGATCCCCATGCCTGTACCTCCCTAGCGTTGGATCACAGGCCAACACCCACGGCTTTGTGTCTTGCTTCCTCAGTGACCTCAATCTGCAGCAGTTCTTCAGCCTTTGGTTGTCTCAGACCACTGAGTACAACAGTGAGTACGTGTTGTACTTGCTGAGTACAGTGATGCTGGTTGATAAGAGTTTCTCAGCTTGGGCTTCCTTGTGGTCTATTTTGAAGTATGGAATGCCACAAAAATGTTGTGATTTAAATAATGATAAGCATTTATTATTTCACATTGTTTCTGTGGTCAGGGACTTAGGAATACCATAGATGGGTGGATCTGGCTCAGCGTCTCAGAAAGTCTCAGCCAACATGATGCCTGAGTCATTCGCCATCTGAGCATGCGATGGAGCTAGAGATTCTGCCCCCAGGATGGCATACTTACCTGGCTGTTAATAGCCATGGGGCTGCTTGAGTATTCTCACAGCATGGCAGTTGGCTTTCTCCATGGAACTTTCCACCGAAGAAATAACGAAGAAATGTCACCCACCATGTCTTCTGCTATTCTTGTGTGGAAGTTTGAAATATGTCCACAAGTTCTTTGATTCTGTTCCTTCCAAAGCTGGATTGAATTCTGCCCTTGAATATGGACCAGACTCCCTTGTGTGGCTTACTAGATTTTCCTGATGTTGGTGCTACGGTGTCCATGAATTACATACAGTCCACAGCATCTGAGGATATAGCTCTTGCCTGCCTTGCCCAGCTGACTTTTCCTGGAGTGCCTGAGCAGGACCTCTGGATGCCATAGGGATGAGAATGTGGAGGCAGCTGAGAAGAGCAGCCCCCTCCCCTAAACAGAGCGTCTTGATAGGCCATTTGTGGTTCTGGAGAAGCCATTTCAGGGATAGCAGAGCCAGGCTGTGGCCGTGGAGCCTCATTGCTCACTGAAGAGGCAGTCATGGCATTTATACTGGGGACTTGGAATCTACAGGAGAACCTGGGAAGGAGAAGAGAAACATGCTCCGAGCTTGGTAGGAAGAAGGGCCATGGAGAGAGAAGTGGTCCAGGGATCTTCATTTAGATATTTTGTTTAGATGGTCTCCCGAGCAAGGAGAGATGCAAGGAATGAGCCAGGGCCTCCCAAGAAGACCCTTGGACACAAACATCCCATCCCAGTGGACTCGGAGCCCTGTGCTCTGTGAGCTGAGCATGCCGTTTGACCTCTCTGAGCTTCATCTTTAAACAAAGGCAGTGAAGCTGACCCGGGACACACGTTTTTTGTGTGTATATGTACCTGTGTGCTGGCAGACTCGGAGGAGTTGGATTCCCCCTGCAGCTGGAGTTATAGGGAGTTGTGAACCATCTGTTGTGGGTGCTGGGAATCAGACTTAGTCATCTGCAAGAGCAGTGACCTCCTTTAACCACAGAACTGTCTCTCTAGCCCAGGAAGTGCTTTCAAAGGTAACGATCAAATACTGCATTTTATCTACAGGGGTCGTGTCCTCCCACCCCTCCAGCCCCATTTTGACATCTCTAAAATGAATATGTTCTGTAAAATTCACTCGGCAACATTCGCCTTTCTGGTTCCTGAAGCTCTGTCTCCAGTCTGATTAGCTTTGATGGACAACAGTAGGCTGGAGCTAGGAGAGCGAGACCCAAGGAGCCACTCCATTTTTAAGGTTTGACCAAAGCAAATATGTTTGTTATATAGTAAGAAACAAATCTTTGTCTTTTAGAGATGCATTTAAAAATAGTATGGATGCTATGATAGGCAGGATTTCCTTTAAAAACAATGTGAAAAATGGATTGAGATTGGCTGTGTGTGGACAGCTGTTGATGCTGGCTGGAGTCACTGGAAGCATATGAGTATCTCTGCCTTTCATGTTTGAAAACTTTCAAAGTAAGATAAGATGGAAACAATGCCAGAAATACGTTAAGTTCCATGTGCCAAATGCCCCCACTTTGCTTTGAAGGGTCTGGGTTTCTAGGGTTTTGTTGTTGTTGTTTGGTTTTTTTGAGACAGGGTTTCTCTGCATAGTTTTGCGCCTTTCCTGGAACTCGCTTTGTAGACCAGGCTGGCCTAGAACTCACAGAAATCCGCCTGGCTCTGCCTCCCAAGTGCTGGGATTAAAGGCAGGTTTCTAGTTTTTGTTTTTTGTTTTCCTTCTTCTTATTTGTTTGTTTGTTTGGAGACAGGGTCTTATGTAACCTACATGGCCATGTAGATGAAGATGACCTTGAACTTCTGATTCTTGAACTTCTCCTGTCTTTACATCCCAAGACGATGGGCATGCATCACCAGTCCTGGTTTTGAAAGACCCCCATAAATGAAAGACCCCCATGGGAGATCTTCCCTCAGGAGAGACCCCGAACCCAAGGAACACGCCGAAACCACGGATCAGATGCAAACAGCAAGAGGGTTTATTTAAATGCACAGGTACCTGGGGTGACAAAGTCTCTCGGAGGACTTGCGCGCCTTCCCAGGGTAAAGGGGACTTTTTATAGGATCCCAGGGGCAGAGGTCCAGTTACAGAAGTGAGAAGCATAGTTACAGGGTTCCCATTGGTTGATTCAAATAAGGCCAGGGTGAACTTGGGGACATATCTTTAATTTTCAGAAATGTGTTGTGTGTGGCCGACCTGGCCTTGTCTAGGGTACAGTGGCTATTTTCCAAGCCCAACTGTTTATTCCCCAAGGCCAGGTGTTCGACCATAGTTATCTCTCCCAAGGCCGGGTGGCCGACCATAGTTATCTCTCCCAAGGCCAGGTTGCCCCACCATAGTTATGAACTCCTGTTTTTCTGGTGCTTGCCTTGCAGAATGGCATTTCTTAGGCTAAGTTATTGGGACCGGGGGGCTTTCATCCCCCCATTTTCTTTTGTTCTAAATGGAATATTTCATTTTAGGATGGAGAATAAGGGGTCAGCTCCATCTCTGACTGTCTGAGCCTCTGATATTGCTGGGTTAGGACCAAAGCTTGGACAACAGAAACCCTATCCTTGACGAATTGTACCAATCTGTTGAAGATGCATGGCCCAAACAATAAAATGAGCAGGAGGATGATTAGGGGGCCCATAATGGTGGAGACAAGGGTGGTAAACCAGGGTGACCTTTGGAACCATCCTTCAAACCATCCCTGTTGAGACTCGAATAGTTGTTGTCTCTGTTTTAATCTTTTTCTCAATTTAGCCATGTTATCCCTGACTACTCCAGTATGATCTGCATAGAAGCAACATTCTTTTATATACCTTAAGTCATTTTTTTTATCATCATTACTTAAGCCTTTTCATCCTCAGATCTTCATAACTTGCTTTTACACATTCCAGTAATTTACATTTCATAAACTCTCCTTTTTTCCAAAATATTCCTTTTATATTCTCATATCTAAAATCTTTACATCTTAAACTCTATTTATATTCAAACCTCATAACTTACTGAAACTTCTCAAACTACTTCCTCAGACCCAAAATATCACATACTCAAACCCTCATGACATGCCTAGGCCATCAAATTTCTATATTTTAAACTGTTTCCTCAAACCAAAAGTCATTCATGATGTAAGCTTGTCGCTTGGGGCTCCATCCCGCCCCCATTTTCTTTGCTAGTTCCTGGTCCTCCGGGCTGTAGGGCATGGGATCCCTACTTGGCTGTTGGCCCTGCAAGACCAGCAGCTGGTCGCCCCTGGGGGGTTGTAAGGCGACTGTCCGGGCCGTCAGATCGGCCAGCCGATTTCCCCGCGCTACGACAGAGTCATCCTTTTGGTGCCCAGGACAATGCATAATGCTGAGCTGATGTGGGAGGAACAAAGTCCTTAAGAGGTTTACCTTCTGCCATCCGGAGGGCCTGGGTCAGCGCAACCAGCTCTGCCTTTTGGGCTGATGTTCCGGGCGGCAGCGGCGAGGCCCAAACTACCTCTGATTCAGTGGTGACGGTTGCTCCAGCCCTCCGTTCTCCTTCTTGGAGGAAGCTGCTCCCATCCGTGAACCAGATGAAATCTGGGTTCAGCAGCGGTTGATCTGTTAGGTCGGAGCGGGTGCCATAGGCCTCTGCCAGAATCTGGAGGCAATTGTGCTCCTCGGATGGGTCTGGCAAGGGCAGCAGGGTTGCGGGGTTGAGGGAGACAACTGGTCCGAACACCATTCGGTCTGTGTCTCAAGGCAACAGGGTCCTTAGAGAAAGGAGGATTATGCTGCTTCCAGTTGTAAAGATCAGAGGCCGAAAATGGCCAGTATTGGAGCTGGTGATTGGGGCCCTCCCGGAGGGGGAAGGCCCTGGATTCTTTGGCTGGTTCGTTGTGCTTTCCTCGTAGGCGACCGGCAATTGGGGAGGGAGCCGGAGCCTCCTCCTCCCGCTGTCTCTGCAGAGGATGTTCGGGGGCCGCCGGTCCCTCTGGCGCCGCCGCGGTTCCTCTGGTCCCCGATTCCCCGGGTATGGCGGTGGGTCCTACTAGACTTTTTACGCCCTCTCCCCGTGGATGCGGCGGGCCAGCTGGATGTCCTTGGGCATGATGGTGACCTGCTTGGCGTGGATGGCGCACAGGTTGGTGTCCTCAAACAGACCCACCAGGTAGGCCTCGCAGGCCTCCTACAGCGCCATCACGGCCGAGCTCTGGAAGCGCAGGTTGGTCTTGAAGTCCTGCGCGATCTCGCGCACCAGGCGCTGGAACGGCAGCTTGCAGATCAGCAGCTCGGTGGACTTCTGGTAGCGCCGGATCTCGCACAGCGCCACGGTGCCGGGCCGGTAGCGGTGCGGCTTCTTCACGCCGCCGGTGGCTGGGGCGCTCTTGCGGGCGGCCTTGGTGGGCAGCTGCTTGTGCGGGGCCTTGCCGCCGGTGGACTTGCGGGCCGTCTGCTTGGTGCGAGCCATTGTGGAAAGAGAGTAACAGAAATCTCAGGCAGAGAGGAGAATGGTTAAACAGAAAATGAAGAACGACAGACAAACGCAAACAAGACTGACACGTGCTGCGCGGCTTCGGTTCCAAACCGAAAGCAGAAACTCAGACGGAGACTGCGAGGGTCCAGACCCCTCGTCTCCAACCAACACCATGTATCCCTTGGATACGTGAGTGGCCCCGAAAAACCGTGCCCCTGAGGGGACTTCAGACACCCGTGGAACGTCTTCCAGGGTTACGGTGGGCAAAGTCCGAGCTCGTCAGCTCCTTCTGCTTCCACCGCCACAGACAGATTATCAGATGCGCGCAGACAGACAGACAACATTCAGACAGGACAGGGATGACATATACCGAGGCCGGCCGGCTTACCTCCTGACGGTGGGTCGGTGGTCCCAGGGAGGGATCTCTATCTCGGTGGAACCTCCAAATGAAAGACCCCTATAAATGAAAGACCCCCATGGGAGATCTTCCCTCAGGAGAGACCCCGAACCCAAGGAACACGCCGAAACCACGGATCAGATGCAAACAGCAAGAGGGTTTATTTAAATGCACAGGTACCTGGGGTGACAAAGTCTCTCGGAGGACTTGCGCGCCTTCCCAGGGTAAAGGGGACTTTTTATAGGATCCCAGGGGCAGAGGTCCAGTTACAGAAGCGAGAAGCATAGTTACAGGGTTCCCATTGGTTGATTCAAATAAGGCCAGGGTGAACTTGGGGACATATCTTTAATTTTCAGAAATGTGTTGTGTGTGGCCGACCTGGCCTTGTCTAGGGTACAGTGGCTATTTTCCAAGCCCAACTATTTATTCCCCAAGGCCAGGTGTTCGACCATAGTTATCTCTCCCAAGGCCGGGTGGCCGACCATAGTTATGAACTCCTGTTTTTCTGGTGCTTGCCTTGCAGAATGGCATTTCTTAGGCTAAGTTATTGGGACCGGGGGGGGGGGGCTTTCAGTTTATGTGGTACTTGGGTCAAACCCAGGGACTTGGGCATATTAGACAAGCGCTCTGAGCTACAATGCAGTCCTGAGCGTCATTGTAAATGTCACCTCTGCAGAGGGCCCTCTACCTCACTAGGCTATGGTTGCTTCCTCCCCACCCCTCCCTCGTTGTTCTTTTACTACCCTCTTTGACTTTATCTATAGCATGGGTCATTTGGGGGACTATTGATTTGCTTGACTGATGACTGCCCCTGAAGGTAAGCTCCATGGGTTACAGCCCTTGCCTATTTTGGCACATGGCAGGCAATCAGGAAATACTTGGTGACTGACTAAGGGGGACCACAGGACAGTGCTAGCAGTTGTGAGTTGTGCTCCTCTTTCTGTGTGGCTCTGTGGCTCTCCAGTCTGTCACTCACCTCTCTTTTGAGGCCTTCCCCTGACTGCCAGGAAACTGGTAGCCAGGCTACTTTCCAATGCTTAGCTTTTCCTTGTGTAGCTAGTGGTCTGGCCTCAGTGTTTAAACTGTGGTCTCCTGGCATCCTTCCATCTTGCCATCAAACGCTTCCTGCTAATAATTTCCGGGCATTGCCCATGGTCAGTCCCATGGCACTGAGATTGCTTTGTCACTCTGAGGATAGAATGCTGCATTGACTAGGAAGCTGCCAGTACAAGGTGACAGCAGTCTCCCGAACAAACAGGGCGATCATTGACTCCCATGAGCCTTAATCTTGGCCCCACCCCTGGGATTGAATGGTCTCAGTGCCACCCCCAGAGGCTGCCACCTGACATTCTAGCCACACATCTGGTTTATATGTCCAGCTTCCCACCTTTCTGAGGCATAATGACTTCCAGGTGCTGTGGAAGGCTGGCTCAGTCCTTCAAGGGACAGGAATAGAGTGATCTGCACCTGCTGAAATTGAGGAGATCAGGGACTGGAAGAGCACTCTGTGGCCACCAACTCCCCAGGACAGACATTTTCCTTCCTGGAGGAGTTGGGGGAGCAGCTGAGCTGCTCTTGGGGAGCACAGGAAGCTTGCCAAGTAGAGAAGGGAGGGAGAAGCAGGAACAGCCAAGAGGAGGGAGCAGTCTGGGTTAGAATGGGGTGGACAGACAGGACAGCCATGGGCTGAGGGAGTAATGGTCTCTTATCCCTCAGATTCTGTCTAGTTGGTGTGTTGCTCAAATCTGCACATTGCTTTATAGTTTAAAACCAATATCCCACAAGCCAACATTGTTATGGTTACAACTTTTTAAAGTGTCTTCTGGGGCTCTTCGTGGGAGGTCCACTAGTGGATTATTCCCAGGAGAAGCTTAAAGACTGTGACCCGTGTCTCCATCATTGCTCCATCCCCAGGGCTAACAGTTCTGGCTTCTTCAACTTTGTTGAAGTTATATTCCATTTACAGGTGCAGAGAGGAGAAATATGATTATGAGAATTTACCCAAGACGTCTGTTGTCATAGCCTTTTATAATGAAGCCTGGTCAACTCTCCTTCGGACAGTTTACAGTGTCCTTGAGACCTCTCCTGACATCCTGCTGGAAGAGGTCATTCTGGTTGATGATTACAGTGACAGAGGTAAGCCCTGTGTAGGGTTGGGGTGAGAGGTGAGGAACGAGGGGTTAGAGTGTGCCCAGAAATAATTGGGACATACTCTAGGGTCAACTTTTGGCCAGTGGAGAGGGGAGGCTATATGGGGAGCTTGGCCAAGTCAAGGAGGGCCTTAGGAATCACTATAGGATGTTGGGATTTCAAGAGCCTGGTAGGAGCCACCCACAGAGCTTTAGAGGGACAAGTGGGTCTAGTCAGTCTAAGCGTTAGTGTGTTGTGTGAGAAATGGCCAAGGACGGGCGCAGGGCTGGGCCAGGATGGAAGTGAGGAAGGGGAGGAGTATCTCTTGCTCAAGCACAGGACAGCATTGGCTTAGCTGTGACTAGTCTATCCATGGAGTGTCTTTAGCTAGTAGATCTTGGGTGACTGGTTAAGGTAGGGACTGCTGGGCTTAACTGAGGGGAAATGTCAAGAATTCAGCAACAGATAGATAACTGTGAGCTTCATTACTGGGGGCAGTTTTAGGCCAAATTATCATCCTGGGTCATCATGGACTCAGCAGCCTCTGCCTGTGGGCTCTGCTCTGGGCTGTCTAACTGCAGTGAGTGTGCTCTGACCTGCATGTGTGTTGAGCTATTCTCACAAACCTTTGAATTACAGGGATTTACCTGGAGTAGAAATTGAGCTCTCTCTCATGCCAGAAGTTTGTGCGATAGGTCAAGATGGTGTCTGGACTTGTCTCCTTCTAATATATGCCTTCACCTTGGGAGGGTTCTACATTTGTGGTCTTCCTGGCCCAGGCTGGCTCCTCACCTCTTGCTCATTCTAGACTGCCAGAGAAGTTAAAAGGGGGCAAGGACTGTACCCTTTTTCTGGAAGCTCCCCACCTTCTTCAGTCAAGTAGAGAGCATGGTGGCACAGCCACACCTAGCTGCAAGGGAGTCAGGGACTAGTCTTCATCCTGGTGACTGTGAGCTTAGCTAGACTCTTCAGGCATGGAGGAGACTAGGATATAAGCAACAGTGTCCTTGCAAGTCAGGCTGGAGTTTGGTGCTGAGTGGAGCCCAGGGCCAGGATCAGGATTCCTGGGTCTGAGGCAAGCTATACTATGATCTGGCCACACCATCATGGTACCTTGGGCAAGTCACTCATTTTCTCTGAGTCCCAGTTTCTTACCTGTGAATGGATTTATCCACACCTGTCAGGGAATTATAGTGAAAAATAAATGCAGTCATGTACACCCTGCTCCATGTCACTCTGGGTGGGCCAGGATCCCCACCCCTAACCCCAGGGACTCTACAGCTTTGAGCACTGGCCTTAACCAGTTCAGCCTCTATAAATGAAGTAGTAATAATTCCTACACTGTAGGACCACCTGAGGACTAAATGAGACAAGGCCAGGGATGTGTGTTGTGTTATTGCCTGGCAAATACTTAAGCCTTGTTAAACGCTAACTTGTGTTTGAATGAAATGCTTTCAGAGTTGTAAACTTAGTTCTTGTCTGCCACACCAACTCCAGTTAGAAACATATGAACCCAAAAGCAAATATCAGATTGCTTTTACTATCTGTGTGGAATTAGGCAGCTCCTGAGCAGGAAGAGGCACGGGACAGTGTGCCCTCCTTCACAGTGGGGAGGGGTGGCCCAGGCTTTCCCCTCGTCCTGTTGTGGCTACTTGGAGAGTAGGGGACAAGCCATAGGACCTGGAATGCCTTTGGCAGCTCTGCTTGCCTCCTCTTTGCTTATCTGAAGTGATTGGTAAGGGGGAGGGTTGGCTCCTTAGCCCAGGAGGACAGCACAGGCCCACCCAGAGTCATTTCTGGCAAATCCACCTGAGTGAAGGCAGGCCACACCCGTGTCTCAGTGTGCACACACCACACTGTGGTTAACTGGCATGGCTTGCAAAATTACCTTCCTCACTTCTGCCAGCAGCTCACAGGAGGTCATTTAGAGCTTAAAATCAACCAAAGAATATTTCTAAGTGTTAAGGCTGTTTAGAGAAATTCATTATGAAAATACTTTGAACATTCTCTGATAGGTGAGAACTTTGGACCCAAACCTACACTGGTGAGGGAAATTCTCTTCTTCCTTTTCTTTGGCCCAAATAAGTTCCCACCTCCCTCCACCTGACCCTCTGACGGTGTGACTCCTTGTCCTGGAATTAGGAGACCTGGAGGCTGGTTGTGGGTCTGTCATCTCCATGTATAATTTCTTCTGCAGCCTAGGCTGTGTAGTCCCCCCTGACAAGCTGTTGCTACTGCTACTACAGAGTGCTGCTTCTATATAAAGAAAATGTCTACTAATATAATTACTGTCTTAATAAAAATCATGTCTCAGTAAGCTTCCTGTCTCTATAACAAAACACCTGATGCAGGCCACTTAGGAGGAAGAAGAGGTTTCTCCGGCTTATAACGTTTGGAGTTCAAGGGCTTGGTGCATTACCAGCTCACTTCTCAGCATGTTATAGCGGAAGGCATTGGTGGAAAGTTGTGCCAGAGCTGGTGATCATAGCTGGAGCCAGGAGCAGAGGGAGAGACAGGAGTCCTGTGTCCCCTAGGAGTGCACTGTTACAGCAACCTCAGCGCCTCCCCACAGCCCCACCTTCAGCAGGTTCTACCACCTCTCAACAGCCCCATCCTGGTGATGAAACTTTCATCACAGTGTGCAAGGGACCATGTTTAATGGGTATATTGAATATATTCAATATTCAATTCACATTTAAATGTGCACAAGTCAACCTATGAAGGGCTTTTTTTTTAAAAAAAAAAAAAAAGATGTATTTATTTATTTATTACATATACAGTGTTCTGTGTGCATGTACACCCACAGACCAGAAGAGGGCACCAGATCTCATTACAGATGGTTGTGAGCTAGGAATTGAACTCAAAACCTCTGGAAGAACAAGCAGTGCTCTTAACCTCTGAGCCATCTCTCCAGCCCCGAAGGGCTTTTAATAAAGGTTTATTTAGGGACTGGAGAGAGGGCTCAGTGGTTAAGAGCAATCACTTGATCTTCTACTAGAGGACCTGGGTTTGGCTCCCAGCACTTACATGATAGCTCACAATGGTCTACAACCAAAGTTCCAGGGCATCTGATGCCCTCTTCTGGCCTCTTCAGGCACCAGACATGCAAATGGTACATGAATATACATGTAGGCAAAACACCCATAAATATAACATTAAAAATCAATCAATAGGGGTGTGTGTGTGTGTGTGTGTGTGTGTGTGTGTGTGTGTGTATGTGTGTGTGCCTGTGTCTGAGTATATGTATGTGCATCATGTATGTACAGTGCCCCTGGAAGGCAGAAGAGGGTGCCGGGTCCTCTAGAATTGGAGTTATGAACAGTTATGAGCAGCCTGATGTGGGTGCTGGTAACCCAACTCTGGTCCTCTGGAATGGCAGCAAGTATTTTTAACCACTGAGCCCTCTTTCCAGTCCCCTATGAAATTCTCTTAGCATCAGTTTTACTGAGTCATACTCAGGTACCATAACACTCCCCTATATAAAGCCTGTGACTGAGTGTGTGTGTGTCTGCAGACAGATCTCCAACTTGCCCTTGGTTCTGGGCGTCCTGGGTGACAAAGAAAAAGAGGCTACCGTGGGTGTCGTTTAAGAGGATCAGGCAAACACTAAATGGTGGGACCTGGGATGAGTGCCTTGCCAAGGCTGTCAACCAGTGACTGCTGTTCTGTTTATGTCCATAGAGCACCTGAAGGAGCGCTTGGCCAATGAGCTGTCCCAGCTGCCCAAGGTGCGCCTGATCCGTGCCAGCAAGAGAGAGGGTCTAGTGCGAGCCCGGCTGCTGGGAGCCTCTGTGGCCAAGGGTGAAGTGCTGACCTTCCTAGACTGTCATTGTGAATGCCATGAGGGGTGGCTGGAGCCTTTGCTGCGGAGGTGTGTGTGGGCCACTCATGGGGGGAGGGTGCTTGGGTGGCAGCGGGGACAGATTCGTCTTGGCTGCTGGAGGGATGCCTGTGCCTGCATCAGATACCCTTCAGCAGGACCTCTGTGGTGGCACAGTGGTAAATACCTGTGGAAGGTGCTCAGATATGTCAGCTTGGGGGCGGGGGCTGCAGCTTCTTATAGTCTACCTAGAGAATGTCATCAGCCCAGGCTTACAGAGTTGTGGATAGAGCCTCATGGGGATATGCATTTGGATATATTTATTTCAAGCATGGCTTCACTTAGCCGTGGATAGTGGACTTACTCAGTACAAGTACAAGGCTTGGGGTCCTTGAAACTCAGAGACCCTAAAAGAAGTTTTGTGTGTGTGTGTGCGTGTGCGTGTGTGTGCGCGTGCGCGTGTGTGTGTGTGTGTGTGTGTATACATGTGCATATTTGTATATAATGCTGGAGATTGAACCAAGGGCCTTATGTATGCAAGGCATATCCCTAGAGCCCACAATTTTAAAAAAATATTAATTTCTTTAAAAATCAGAACAAAAATGCAAGTATATATTAATATAAATGAACCCAGCCTGTATTATTTTCATCTTTATGCTAGTTTAGTTGTAAAGTATACTTTTTTAGTAATACATACACACACACACTCTTACACACACACACTCACACATACACACACACACTCACACATATACACACACATACACACACATACACACACACACACACACACACACACACACACACACACACACACACACACACACACACGTCTTCAAGGCTATTCCCCGTCACCCCAAGCCTCTTACCTAGCTGTCTACACTGTGGCTCTGGCTGTGGTTCTCTGTGTCTCTCTCCCAGTCTCTGATCTCCATGTTTTCTCAGCTGCCTACTACAGCAAGCCAGGAGTTCCCCCAGAGGAAGCTCTGGGTTCCCCTCTGCAGGCAGACAAAAGGTCAAAGGCCAGACAACCCTGTTACATGGCCTGTGACTCTTAGTTGCCAGTGTCTGACTGGAAGAGCTAGGGACCTTCCCTAGTCTCTTCCTGGATGAGGCCAAGCTGCCCCCACTCTGCTGCTTCCTGTGGTCTGGCTCCTTGTCCCCTGCGGGGTCTGACAGTATCTCCGTTCTCTCCCTTGCCTCTGAGGAATGTCACCCTTGTGGCAGGCTCCCTTGTCCCCTTCCCCTGCTGTGCATATAGATGGCTACCCTTGGACTAGTATGAAATCTGAGGATGCCACCCTTTCTCCTGAGCTGATGAGCTGATAGACCCTGGACTATCAGGGCAGCCCCTCCCTGGAAGCAAGGCCACTATCAGTGAGGAGCTGTCCACCCTGCAGGTCCATTGAGAATCCTGGGGACATTTGCATCTGATTCTTAGGGTTTTGCTGGCTTCTGGATGTTTTCAGAGCTCACCAGGACTTTGGCATACACTGGAGTGAGACTCATAGGCCTGTGTAGACTGTGCCTAGGAAGTCTTAACTATATCACGGCCCCTCCCTCCAGATGGCCTATGGAAATAGAGCTGTCTGTCTGGGTTGTCATGGTAGGTATTATTCTTGGCACATTGCAGGCTAAGGATGCTGAGTAATCCATGTTATGCAAATGGAGGGTTCAGCTCTTAATTCTGGAAACTTCTCTATGAATACATCCTCTAGTTCTGAGACAGAGTCCTGCACCCAAGTATCAGCCTGACCCTCCCCCACATTCCTCTTTGTGTGAAGCTGGGCTGTCTGAGGTTCCTGCCAGCTGGATGGCAGGTCATGGGGGACTTGAGCCTTGCCAGTGGCCAGCAGCCAAACAGGTCTGTCCTCGGCCTGCGCCTCCCTCTAACAACCCCTCAGTTAGTTTGAAGGGTAGTGTTGGTAGATGCCTCCTCTACAGACTCATCCTTTTGGTGAGCTCCTGGGTTTGATCCTGTGTCTGACCTGGCCTGACCTTGCTAGTCTCACCTCAGGGTGGCACTTGAGGTCTCTCTGACTTTCTTCGTTAGTCTAGGACGTGGCTGGCCCCAGTGTGCTCCTCTGTTTCATTGTCCTCCATGCTGGGACTCTTAGATTGGAAGGGCTTACGTTTGAGATAGCTGCCCCCACAACATAACCCACAGAAACGAGTCCTCAGGAGGGGGTCCCCTTTCAGCTCATCCCCTCCCCATGTGGTGTCATGGGTGATGGCATCATTGAGGAGCGTGCTGACAGACAGTTGGCTTTGGAACAGTGTTGGTGGAGAGCAAAGCCAAGATATGTACAGGCTGATTCGTACAAACGGGAGTTATGACAGTTCTTTTTTTCACCACATATTTCAAGGTAACCAGAAAAGCACTGGTTCCTTCCAGGTTCTCTGCCAGGGAGCTTGCAAACCAGCCCTCGGGAATCCTCACTGTAGCCCTGTGAGGACACATCTCCATCTTGTTACCATAGAGGCAATAGATTCTGAGACGTCAGGTGACTTGGCTAAGCAAATAAGGAGCATTTAACACAGCAAATAAGGAGCACTGAGAGTCTAAAGCAGCTCTAACCTGCTAGCTCAGGCTACCTCCTTCCCCCACTGCCTCCCGGTCCTTCTCCCCCTCCTCCTCCTCCTCTTCTGTCTTCTCCTCTTTCCCCTCCTCCTCCCCATCTCCTCTCTTCTAACTCTCCTCCTCCCCCCCCCTTCCCCTCTCCTTCGTCCCCCCCCCCTTTTTAAAGACATGGTTCCTCTAGTGGCCCTGGCTGTCCTAGAATTCACTATGTAGACCAGGCTAGCCTCAAAACTCTCAGAGATCCACCTCTGTCTCTGAAGTGCCAGGATTAAAGGCATACACTACCGTGCCTGGCACATCTTCTGTTCCTAAGACAATTATTTTTATTTTAAAAAATCAATTACGTGAGAGAGACAGACAGACAGACAGACAGACAGACAGAGGACACTTTGGAAGAGTCAGTCTTTCCTGGCTCCCCCTGGGGAGCCATCTTGCTGGCCAGAGATAAATATTTCTTGATGTTAAGGTGTTTCATTGTAGTGGAACCTCTTGCACACCCAAGAAATTGAACACCTGCTTTGTTTTAAAAGTCATCTTTGATTTTCTCACACCTTGACCCTCTGAAAGGGATTCATTCGAGTTTAGCCAGAATGTCCATGGACAGGATTAGAGAAGGTAGAGACTGTGGGGCTGTTCTATTCCGGCTCCTCTGGCCTTCTCAGCATGTCCCGTGGTGGCCCCCAGCATGGCCCAGACCCCTGAGTAAGGGAGGCTGGTCTTCTCACCCTGGACTGCTGGAACTCCTGGCTGGTCCCCCTGCCGTCTGGAACTGAGACAGATCCTGGATGTGTCGGGTATTTGCAGGATCCACGAGAAGGAGTCGGCAGTGGTGTGCCCCGTGATCGATGTGATTGACTGGAACACCTTCGAGTATCTGGGCAACGCTGGAGAGCCCCAGATTGGAGGCTTTGACTGGCGACTGGTATTCACGTGGCACGTGGTTCCCCAGCGGGAGCGGGAGTCGATGCGGTCCCCGATTGATGTTATCAGGTCTGCCTTCCTGGCTACTCATTTCAGAGCCATCCTAAGGGAGGGATGGACGACTGGCTGTCAGCCTCCATTCCCTACCTGTTGTTTCCCCAGAGCATTTATGTTATTAAGTATCTTTGCTACACAAGTAGATTTTATATTGGTATGCTTCAGCTAATTGATTGAAAATTTTAATGGAGGACATATGTATAAGTTCAAATTTTCATTTTTCCCTGGTGGTGCTGAGGGTTGAATTCTGGGCCTCACACATGCCAGGCTAGTTCTCCAGCCTCCGGCCTCTAATATTCTAAAAGCACAGGCGTCCCACCCCTACTTCCCCCTACCCATCCCCCACCGCCATTATTCATGTCAGTGGGTGGGGTTGCATCCCCTTCCTCTTCTTCAGCTCACTTCTTCCCACAGACCTTGTCTCCTCAGGGAAACTTGGTTCTACCCTCCCTGCCCTTGCCCCTCCCTGCCTCACAGAGCTCTGGGTGGCCTTTGTGGAAGTGTGTCATACACAGGGGACTTGTCTGTTGAGCTGTCTGTGAACGTCAAGGCAGGGACTACAGGGGGTGTGTCTGTGCCTCCAGGCTCAGACTGGTGCAGGGCACAGAGTGTGAGTTCAGGTGTGCTTCTGGATGGATGAATGCATGAAAGGGCTCGGCTTCCGGGGACATAGACTCCAGGAGGGGGGTCGTTTAGCCATTCATGAGGGCTTCGTGCCTCTTCCATTAAAATATGGGTACCACTTTTTTTCTAGGTCTCCAACAATGGCCGGGGGCCTGTTTGCTGTGAGTAAGAGATATTTTGAATATCTGGGGTCTTACGATACAGGAATGGAAGTCTGGGGCGGAGAAAACCTGGAGTTCTCCTTTAGGGTAAGTAATCCTGTCTTCTGTTTGGATTTCATCCTGTGTTCCCTATTTTCCTCTCTCTCTTCCCTCCCTCCCTCCCTCCCTCCCTCCCTCCCTCCTTCCCTCCCTCCCTCCCTCCCTCCCTCCCTCCCTCCCTCCCTCCTGTGTGTTGGTGTACCCCATTATTCTGTAAGACAGTGACACATGCATCTTATCAACATGCTTGGCTTTTTATATAACTATTTTAGAAGTGTATTTTTGCATTTCCGTAAGACTTGGGCTGGAAAGGACATCCCAAGTCTCTCAGTTTCTCACTCTGCAGGGGGGGGGATCTGAGGCTGGGAGGAGGGCTTTGACTCAGTGTGCTGTGGTCACTCAGAGTCCACGGCAGAGCTTGGACTGACATACCAGAGCCGGAGTCCACCTGGAGCTGCTGTCTGGCCAGCTGTTCAGGAGGCAGCCTCTGGGTGTAGCACACTGGATAACTTCGGGGAACTGTCTTAAAAAACGCAGGTTCACAGGTTCCCGTAGACAGTCAGCTGGGATGGACAGACTTAGTGTGAGGTGGAAGTGGCCTTCTGCAGCAGGCCTTGCTGCTGCCCGGGAACCCCTCCACAAAGCCTTAGCATGTCAGTGATTTCCTCGTCAGCAGAAACTTACTTACATGTTTAAGAATCAAAACTTAAGATTTCTAGCGATGTTTTGTCTGTTGTTCTACCCCCTTGGAAACAGTTAACCGAGAAGAATTTGACCTCCTCCCTCCTCCAGCTCTCACACCCTACGTTAGAAACACCAGATGCTTGTTCAGACCATCTTTGGGAAAATGAAGCCCTAAATGACCCTGCCCGCCGAGTTTTGGGTGTAATGCTAACAGCTTTTCTGCCTCTTCCCTAGGTGTCAGGATAGTCTGCCTCTTCTAGAAGCTTCCTCTCTACCTTTCCAACCTCTCTTCCTCCTTGCTGCTCTCTTCTCTGTGGCATCAGGTAATGAAGACATGTCTGACCCGCTGAGGAAGTGGGTTGCCGGCGAGGTCTTTCGGGCCCTCCCCGGTCAAGTGCATGAGCTTTACTGCCTGGTCTTTGGGGTTCTTAGCTCCTGTGGCTTGTCTGTCTCGGGCTGCTTTCTTGTTCTTTCCCTTGGGGTCAAGTGCAGGCTGGTAAGTGGCCTCTGTCCCCGTGGAGGCTGAGTGTCTTGGCGGGTGCCGTCTCCCTGTGGACCAGCAGCCATTCCTTACTCACTGTTGTGGCCTCTTCTCTCTACCTCCATTGCAGATCTGGCAGTGTGGTGGCACTCTGGAAACACACCCCTGCTCGCACGTAGGCCATGTTTTTCCTAAGCAAGCTCCCTATTCGCGCAGCAAGGCCCTGGCCAACAGTGTCCGAGCTGCTGAAGTGTGGATGGATGAGTTTAAAGAACTCTATTATCACCGCAATACCCGGGCCCGCCTGGTGAGTCTCTGCCCATCTGTACACAAGCAGCCTCCTGGGAACCAAGCACCGTAGTCTGACTTCTCCAGCAAAGTGGATCTGGTTCTAAGACCAGGGGCAAACTGGGCCTTTCTGATAGAGCCTGGGAAAGCCTACTCTTCATCCATGGTGATGCCCAGTGGATTCTCACTGTCCACAGAGCTGTGGTTTATAGTCTCTGCAAATACTGAATTAGTGATTTCCATGTCATTTCTCCTAGCAGGATTAGGTTCCTGTGAGACTCAGATACAACAGTTTCACCAACCAGTTGGGACTATAGTTATGTGTATTTCTGTTTCAGGACACTTTATTTAATAGACATTGCGGGTCCATCAACACTGACCTCATGGCCAAGAGCACTATAACCTATGCCTAAACAGCTCTTACCTAACAAAAATTTTCCCTATGAGGCACATCACAACCTTCTATTTTTCTTTTACCTTTATTTATTGATGTGTGTGTGTTCTTGCATGTGCATGCATGTATGCATAAATGTCCCCGTGTGTGTGTGTGTGTGTGTGTGTGTGTGTGTGTGTGTGTGTGTATGTTCAGGAATTGAACCTATGTTGTCAAGATTGGTAGCTAGTGCCCACAACAGCTGGACCATCCATATTGTTGGCCCCACATCACTTTCTTAGATTTAGGAATGCAAGAAGCACTAACTGTGGAGTCAGTTTTGATGACTGGTAAAGTCAGCAACGCATGGTGAAAAACAATGGATCATGGGAAAGACACACATTTACAGTGTGAGTGCAAAACAGATGGCCTTGTTAGACCTTTCTGGAAGCATGTGTGTTGAATAACTTGAAGGTCTTGTTTATGAGTGTCCGTGACTGAAAGCACCATGAGAATTGACGTAGGGTCACAAACCAACCTCAGCGTGGAGGTGAATTCGCAAGTACAGAACCAGAGACTAGCCAGGCTTGACTGTGCTGGCATAGCCAGTCTGGGTTGTGCAGTGTCATCTGTTGGCCATGGTGCAGGTGTCTTGGCTTTCCTCTTTGTAACCAGCTTGGTTGAGTCCATGTGCCTATTCTTCCACACCTATATCACTGCCCCCATGGACTCGAGCCACACACTGAGCAGAGCTGAGCCCATGGACCTTGTACTGACTGAGAGTGAGCCAATGTCTCTCCTTAGGATTATAGCTCAGGGGCTGCTTATGCCTCAGAGCCTCATCTGCCCTTGCCTTAGGGACCTATGAATCTGCCCTTTACTCCCCACAAGGCTTTGGGCCCATAGGCTCTATACCACCAAGCTCTATAGATCAGATGCCAGCTTTGCACACCAGAGGGCCACTTGGCAATGCAGGGAGGTCTTCTCCAAGGCATCTGCCCTGGCCCTCGATGGAAATTTCTCCTGAGGCCTTCCAGCAGTCCTGCAGGGTAGCTACCAAATCCTCATTTGATAGATGAGAAATCTGAAGAGCGGGGGATGGGAGAGAAGGAGGAAGAAGAGGGAGGGAGGGGAGACTGAGAAACTGAAGGAACCTACCCAAGGCCTGCTGGCCTACAGGATGTGGCAGCAAGCCTGGGGCCTGCACGCTCCAGGGTGTCTCTCTCTCAGGTCTGCTGAACCCAAGAGCCAACAGCCCAATCTCCTGCATGGTCCTGTGCGTCAGGGACTCCACGGTCATTTGCCTCAGCTTCCTGTGTCCTATCTAGTGCAACAGACTAAAACACCTGCCCCTCACTGCCACCCTGCCTGGAACTCCAGGTTGCTGTTCTCAGAGTGCACCCCCCTTCTCAGAACATGTGAGAGGGGTGCTGAATGCACCTGTAGGCTCAATGCCTGTTGGGCTGTGTTTGAAGATGGGCTTTGGTCAACGCTAGGCCACAGTGACTCATTAAAGAAAGGACATCTGGGGCCAGTGAGTGGATAAAGGGGCTTGCCACTAAGTGAGAAGACCTGAGTTCAATCCCTGGGATCTCCGTGGTGGAAGGAGAGAAGTAACAATCACAAGTTGTTCTCTGGTCTCTGTATGTGCACCATGGCATGTGTACACATACTCATACAACATAAGTTAAACACTACTTAAAAAAGAACTGGGGGCTAGAAGTGTGACACCCAGACACTGCTGCCCTTCCTTGGTGTCACATGTCAGTCTCCCACAGGGTGACACATCAGAGCAAGGACACTCGTATCTCAGTCCTCACCATTGTTCTTGGGTAGACAGTTGCTGTGCCACGTGGTGGCAGGCGTCATGGGCACAGGGGCTTTGCCTGCGAAGTCAGACTTGCAGAAGTTTGCTTACCCCAGCATTGGTCTCATATTAATAAGTTAAGTGTCCAGTACACATTTGTACTTCACTACATTGAACATGCAGATCACTCACGATAATATCTAGGACCCAAGTCTGTGTTTGAAAATGAATACTCAGATATCAGTTGGAAGAAGGGTACAGGCTAAGTCATGGCATTCCTCTGGTTGGGTGTGGAGGGTGGCCTGTGGTCAGAGCCCATAATGCATGGGTCTGAGATGCCGATGCAGGCTTCGCATCTGGCTCCCATGTTCTGTCTGCGGGTGCCTTGTCTCCTGATACCATTCTCCTTCCTAGACTCCCCTATAGCCTGCCAGTGTGACAGTCGCTTCTGTTGTTGCCTCTGATGTAATTGTCCCTGCTCTAATGTGTTGCTCTGTTGAAGGCTGACACTTGATCCCCTACAAAGGGCAGCAAGTAAGTTCCAGGGGTACCTCACACTCCTGTCCCCCAGTTCTTTCTTTTAAAAGTAATCCATGTAATCTGTTTTATGGGAGTGTGTGTGAACATGCCCTGGTGCATGTATGGAAGTCGGAGGACAATTGGTGGTATTCAGTTGCCTCCTCACAAGCAAACACTATGGTTGCTTGAACATTCTGTGCCCAGCACCCAGCTCAGTGAAAGCCCATGGATTGGTTATACGTTAGTTAGTGCCTTCAGCGAGGATGGCTCCAGGGACCATAGGACTCAAGCATTTCTTTTTCTCAGGAACCCTTTGGGGACGTGACGGAGAGGAGGAAGCTTCGGGCCAAGCTCCAGTGTAAAGACTTCCGGTGGTTCCTGGAGACAGTGTACCCAGAACTGCACGTGCCAGAGGACAGGCCTGGGTTCTTCGGGATGGTAAGCAGTGGGTCATGGCAGATTGGATGTTGCCACATCTTGGGTCTGAACAATGACCCTGGGGGAAGAAACTCCACATTTGTGGCTTCTGAAGACCTCCCCCATCCCACAACCGTGTGTGATGGTGTACTGTTTTCCTTTCCCATGAGCATCTGACTCTGGGTGCGGAATGTCAGGGCTGGAAGGCACCTGGAAATTGGCCAGGATGAGCTACTGTTGGTTGTTGCTGGGGTGTGGGGTGTTGTGGTATATGTGGGGATCAGAGAACAACTTTTCAGGAGTGGTTTCTCTTCTGTCGTTTTGTGGGCTCCAGGGATCAAACTCGGGTCGTTGGACCTGTGTGGAAGTGCTTGTGCCCACCGAGTGTCTCTCCAGCTAATTAATTACTGTTCTGGGGATGGGGGTGAGGCTTGTATGTTTCTGTGTCTTACTTTTTGCTATTTTCAGATTACTTTTAGTCTTAATGTCCCTGACCAGTTAGTCATTCCCAACCCTTAGGAACCATAAACTCGATAGTGGAGACAGGAGACTCACTTCCAGTACTTCGGAAAACCTCAAAGAAACATTTATGGACTGAGGCCAACTAAGACAAGAGTCTTGCTTTTGCTAGGAGCTAGACCATCTCATGTGGCCTTCTCCACGGTTGCTTGTCTGAAGTGCTGGTGTTCCATTTTTGATAAGTGCAAAGCCAGGATTTAGTGTTAGTTTATATTTTCCATGTTCCAGTGTACCAAAACACAGGAATACTGAGTCTCATCTCTGTGATTCTAGAATAGTCAAGACTCTGTTCCTCTTGATTTCTTCCCCTTGTCCCACTCTTGGTGGTTTTTATCTACTGGGGCAAACCCCAGGGGTCATGTCATTTGCTCCTACGCTCTTGAGAGTGCAGCCCTGTAAATGCGGCATTATCTTAGGGGTCAGACCTACCATGGCCCACCACATGACCACTCAGCCTAGCTGCTGCTTGCTCTGCTGAGGTAATGCACACTCCTCCAATTCCTCGGCTTGCTCTTTGGGTGGTTGCAGATTCTAGTGGGGATCCCCACACTGTGTTGGACTGTCACATCTTACTTCAGAAGGCTCCGTAAGCCTGAGTCACACCTCCACATTTTCTCATTAATGACTACATGTACCAGGCTTGTTTGTCTGGAGGGTTTTACTCAAGGTACGGTCTGTAAGTTGCGCCTCTCTCCATATTTCTTTACCATGGAAGTGAGGCCATGACCCAGAGAAGAACGAGATGTGAGCTTTCAGGGGAGGTTTGCCATCTTAAAGTGGGGCCAAGTTCCCACCTGTTGTCAACACGGGAAAGCATTTATGACTAGAAAGAGCTAAACAGAGGCACGGGGCTCCTCTCCCTGGGGTGGCCGATGGCGCCTCTCTCCTCATTGTGTTCTCCCCACTAAACCTTGTGTGACATCTCTTGGTGTGGAGAAATCTGGACCCAGGTGCCATCTTTGTGTCTCCTTTAGCTCCAGAACAAAGGTCTCAGAGGGTACTGCTTTGACTATAACCCTCCTAATGAAAACCAGATCGACGGCTCCCAGGTCCTTTTGTACCTCTGCCACGGGTTGGGGCAGAACCAGGTAGGTGTGGGCCTCAGTGGGGAAGGGGCAAGCTTTGTCACTCTAATTTAAAAAAACTTTATTGTATTTATTTACATATTTATTTGTGTACGTGTGTGTGTACAGTGTGTGTGTTGAAAACAGTGGGCAAATGCTGGAATTTGTTCTCTCCTCCTACTGTGTGGGTCCCAGGGATAGAACTCAGGCCCTCAGAGCCTTTACTTACCAGCTGACCCATCTCACCAGCCCTCTGTGTGTTCTTTAGAAAATGAAATATTTGGGTTTTGTTTGCTTTTCCTGTTGGAGTATGCCTTAGTGGCAGAGCACTAGCCTGGCGGGTGGGACTCACTGGTGTCTGTTACTTTGGAGTCACCATTACAGGAAGAACCTAAGGGAGGAAGGTCCTTTGGGCTCAGGACTTCAGAGCATTCAGCTTGTGGTGGCTTGGCCCTGTGTGCCTGGGCAGAGCATCATGGGAGCAGGAATGTGAGGTGGAGCAGTTCCCATCATGGTGTCAAGGTAGAGAAAAGGGATGCAGTAGAGGGCCAGGGCAAGATCCAGTCCCAAGGACATGCCCCCTAGACATGCTTCCTCCAGGGAAGCCCCCTTCTTGCTCATCACCACTTGCCCATCCATCAGAGGATTATAATATAAACAGTAGGAAGGGGTAAGTGGCGAGGCTCAGGACACCTGAATTGAACCTACGTGTTCTCCCTCCTGCGTTGGCGTGAAAGCTCTATGACGTGCTAGGAGTCGTTAGAGCGGTGCTTCCACACTGCTTTAACTTAGTCACGTGTGTGCTGTCAGGGGTTCGTTGAAGGTGTCACTTCATGTGGCCTCTTGATACTTGATTTGGTGCTTTCATTATCGTCTAGGTAACTGATCGTTCGCCTCTCTGTTTTTGTCATTGAAAGTAACTCTGTCACTAACTTGGATCAGAAAGAAGTAATAGATCTATGTTTTATAGGATTCCTTTGAATTAGTTCCTTTAAAGTTCTTTTAAAGATCGTGTGTGTGTGTGTGTGTGTGTGTGTGTGTGTGTGTGTGTGTGTATACGTGAGCATACATGAGCCAAGACATGAGTGTGAAAGTCAGAGAACAGCTTGTGAGAGTTAGTTCTCTCCTACTTTGGGGGTTCTGGGGATTGAACTCAGGCCATCAGGCTCGGTGGCAAAAAGCCCCAGAATTAATTCTTAAAATAAAATAAGTTTTGATACATGGTAACAAAACAGTATTGGGGAAATTGCCTCAGGGGGGCCCAGGCAGATTGTTCTGGTTTAAGTGCTGTGGGTCAAGCTGGGCAGAGAGGCTCACTTTTAGGTTTTCTGAGGACTAGAGCAGGAGACAGCCCAGGAAAGAGGTTGATGTGCCAGAGTGGGTCACCACCAGGGACGCACATGTTGGGGATGGATTGGTTTGGGATCTACACTGCTCTGAGGACCTCTGGACACCCGGAGATGTAGAGGAGGAGACACTCCTGCTTACCACTTGACTATAAGCCTCCTCCTAACCTCAACTTCCGAACTGCCATCATTCCAACCCCATCCCCCAGCCTTAGATTATTTGGGCTCTTCTTAGTGCCCTGCTCCTCCAACCCTCAGAGTTCAGGCCCATCTCACCCCGAATCCTAGCCTCCTGTTTGATGAGCCCTTTAGAGATGGATGGAGAAGCATTGCACCGTCTGCCTTGGGGCCACCTGATTAGAGGCAGGAGAAGGTGCCTTGTCAAAAGTGCTAAGAAGTATAGCTTCTTGGGCCCTTCTGAGAAAGAACCCTTATTCCCACTCTGCAGTGGGACCAGGGACCAGCATCTTTCCCAAGTATTGTAAAGATGCCAAGCACACCAGAGTAGGAAACATGTTGCCTGGGATGAGAGAAGTCTTTCGTTTGGGGGGGATGGAGTGGGGTAGGGTGTTAAGCCTCTAATGCAGTGAGAGGCCAGTGTGGTGGCCCACACTAAGCAAATGCACTACCACTGAGCTGTTCCTCATGCCCCAAATCTTCCAGGCCTTTTTTTATAGCCGTTTAATTGGAAGAGGGAGAGACTGAGGCAGAGAAGTGGCTGGCTGCTCAAGGTTGCAGACAGCCCCTAAGACAGGCCCATTTTCTTTCCCGCCCAGCCCCAGCCCACCCTCCCTGTCTAGTAAGTGGGCTGGACAAGAGAGGATAGCTCCACCACACTGACCATGCACTGCATTAGAGGCCAGCTCAGTGCCCCAAGACACCTGGAGCCCTAACAGGGTCATGGCAGAGGTGGGGTGGGGTGGTGGTGACCCAGTCCACCCCATTATTCCCCGTAGATCAGTGGTTCTCAACCTTCCTAATGCTGTGACCCTTTAATACAGTTGCTCATGTTGTGGTGACCCCCAACCATACAATTATTTTCATTGCTGCTTCATAACTGCTGTTTTGCTCCTGTTGTGAATCGTGATGAAAACCCTTAATGTGCTGGTTGAGAACTGCTGCCCTGCATGATCTTGTTCAGGGCATCTTCTTCCATATCACAAGGTAAACTGATGCTTATTGGTCACCCTGTTGTTAGTTTTTCGAGTATACATCCCAGAAAGAAATACGCTACAACACCCGCCAGCCTGAGGCCTGCATAGCTGTGGAGGAAGGGAAGGATGTCCTTATCATGCATCTCTGCCAAGACACCGTCCCAGAGAATCAGGAGTTCATCCTACATGAGGTCAGTGGTGTGTAGCTCCTTGCCATCTATCCAGGTCTGTTAGACAGCGTGGAAGCCAGGTGTCCTCTCTAGCCTGGTCCCAGGGCGTCTCTGACACTGACTCTGGGAGGTGATGTAGGGTCAGAGTCTAGCTTCTGGTGACAGTGGGGCTTTTTCCTCTTTCAGTATTTGCTCTTACACCATGAGCGACAGCAGGTTGTCATAGGAAGTAGAGTTATCACAAATGTATGGGAGTGAGATGGAGTTGTTAATTCAAGTGTCATAGTGGTCTAATCGCTTGAACATGAGCTTAGACCCAAGCATGAGTTGCCCTGCTTCTCTGAGCCTCATTTCACCCTTGCTCTGAAATGGGCTTGATAACAGCAGTCCTGTCCTGCCCCAGGAAGGACTCAGTGGGTTCCCAGGACTTCCTGTGGAAGCCGAGGCCCTATAGAGACTCGTGGATGTAACCGAGCAGACAGTCTGGGATGGAACTGGCTTTCCAGATACTGTTGATTGAGAGTTTGGTGTCATCACACACCTAGAAGGCCCAGGCCCCTAGCCCACCGGCAGCAGGCTTTACCAAGTGCTGGAGGAAGTAAGTCCAAACAAAAGGAGTTATCTTCCAGTATCTATTCCTGACTAGCCCCAGGGATGGACAGAGATTTGCTCTGTACTGCTCATGAATGGGTTAATCTGAAACCCCGCTCAAAGTTGAAATCTGTAATAATAAGCAGTGGATCTTGCAGGCTCCCTGGAAGAGCTGAGCCCTGTAGTGTTGCACTCCTATAATCCCAGCACTCGGGAGACTGAGGCAGGGGGATTGTGAACTCCAGGCCAGCAAGACCCTGTCTTAAACTAAAATCAACTAGGAAGTGTAATCCATACACCCTACAATCTGTTCTCCTTCCATTTGTAAAAAAGTCTTTTTTCTTCCGTTTGTAAACTGTGCCGAACCCCAGAGAGCGACAGGACAATGTAGAAACAAGGTTGGCCTCACATGGCGGCATTAAGAGTTTCACTGTAGGGCTGGAGAGATGGCTCACTGGATACAGCACTTGCCGTATGAGCAAGAGGATAGGCGTTCAGATTTCCAGCACGCACCTAAAAAGACCAAACTGGGGAGGTATCCACCTGGGAGGCAGTGCTTGGGATTCGGGGATCCTCAGAGCAACCTGGCCAGCTAAACCGGTGAGCATGAGATTCAGGAGAGACCCTATCTCAAGTAAAGAAGGTGGAGGTGACGCCATGTCTTCCTCTGGTCTCTGTGTGCACACACACACCTATGTGTACACATGTGTGTGTGCGCGCGTGTGCGCACACATGCACACGCACGCACGCACGTACACACGCACGCACAAATAATTTTACCTTAAAATTTAGTGATCACTTAAGAAGTAAGTTTGTGTAGAAGGCAGGGCCGAGAGGTACTATAGTGAGTCACTTACTTTTAGCCTCCTCAGGAGGCAACTTGGGGGGCCCTGGAAAAGTTGGGGTCGGCAGCATCTAGCTGCTTACAAGGCCTCTCCCTCAGAACTGGGAGATTATGCATTCTGACTGGGCCTTTGTTAAGTTCCTTACAGGAATACAGCTTATACCACAGAGAGAGGGAGAGACAAGAGACACAGCAAAGACAGGCTTCCCATGCCCTGGGCCAGGGTGAGGAGAGAGAAGCAGGGCCATTAAAGATCCCACATCCTGTGAGACCCACTGCCTCTTACCCAGGCTGGGAACAGATAGCCAGGGCACTCAGGGCCCTCACCTGCAGCCAAGTTAGGAGTATGGCCAGGTCTCCTGACTCTGTTAAAATGCTCAGGAGAAGGAAGTTATCAGGGATGGAGTTAGGTAGTGAAGAGACACAAGGGAGGTAAATAAAGAATCTCAGTTGTGATTTCTGGGGGAGACAAGCTAGAGGTTCTGACCCATCCTCTTAAGTAGCCAGTAGGTGGCGCTGTTTTGCATGGCTGACACATTTCTGAAATGCTAAAAATCACTCCCTGGGGTCTTCAGAATCTGCCTTACAGGAAATGAGGCTTTTCTGAGGAGTCGCTAAAAATCATCTTGAACATGCAATGTCTGTTATCATTTGTAGGACGGCACTTTAGTTCACAAACAGACCGGGAAATGCGTCGAAGCCACAAAGAAGGACTCTGGCCACGGCTTTGTACCACTCTTGCGGGACTGCACCAACTCAGATAAACAGAAATGGGTCTTCAAGGAACACGTGTCATAGTGTATCAGCTCGTCAAGGAAGAAGCCCATCATGGCCATGGACTCTGTACCCATGAGATGGATGAATTTCATGGTTGCCATTTGTGAATGTGTTGGATTTCACAAGAATGTGAATAAGTTTTGTACAGATTTTGAAAACGTTTCCCAGTACCCTGTTTTCTAAGGGCAATCCTACCTTTGGTATTTGGAAAGGCTGATAAGGATTTTTTTTTTCCCTATCAAGATATGCATTTAACAATGGTGCCTTTTATTCTCACTAGCAAGAAGGAACATATTTTATTTTGGTACTTACAAGGATCCCTGGGTATGTGTACTTTGCACAAACTGATAATACCTCAAATGTCGAGTTAAGAGTTTTTGCAGTGGGATGAGATGGACACTAGAAACATGGTGTTGATTTCTTTGGTGTGAGTTAGATGAGATGGTCTAGATTTATGTAATAAAGAGTGCTTTTTGCTCAGGTGTTAAGTTAGGTGAGATGGTCTAGATTTATATAATAAAGAGTGCTTTTTGCTTACTTATGTGCTCCTGCCACAGTTAAAACTCTCTCATAATGTTCATATGGACCGAAACAGACTAACCAAACCTGAAACTTCAAAGAAACACTATGGATTACCAAGAGCATCCAAACTTGAGAGTATATTTCTGACAGTGCCTACAGGAGGGTGGCGGGTGGCTTTTAGTAGTACTTACCCACTGTGACTTTAAAACATGTTTGTATAACTTTTAATTTTTATCACTAGGTAGTGCCAGAGAGAAATGCCATATTCTACATGAAACTCAGTTTTAAAGTTGGTTCTTAAATAGTATTTGATTATTTAAATCAGTGTGAGGGTTTGTGATAAAGCAGCTGCTGTGGATACTGCTCAGTAATTCAGAAGTCTGGATGATCCTAGATCAGTTCCCAGAGCTCGCCGAGTTGTTAAAGCCAATAGGAACGATTAAAAATACCGTCAGTGAACTCGGGGTGTAGGTCAGTTGGTAGAGTGTCTGTGTAGCATGCACAAAGCCCTGGGTTCAGTTCCCAGCACCCCATTTTTTTAAAATAGGCTTGGTAGCACACCCCTAATCCCAGCACTTAGTAGGTCGAGGTAGGAAGTTGAGGGTTATCACTGGCTACACAGAGAGTTTGAGGGCAGCCTGGGCTACAGGAGACCCTGTCTCAAGAAAACATGAGTGAGAAGGTAGACTGTGGATCTTGTTTTTGTCCCAGTCAGTTGTGAAAACACATATGTGATTCATTAAAAAGTGCCACCTCATGTCCCTAGCTCTTCTCTCAAGCCTTCTACCCCGAGGAGATCTTTCTAGAATGATGCTAATAGCTCCTCAGAGACAGATCTGCTTTGCCTGGATCCGCCGATGCACCTTACCTGCTCTGTACTTCCGGTTCCTGTAAGTAAGATGGAGATCATGAAACAGAGTTCAGGGGCAGGAGCAGATGAGGGCTTAGCCTCGTTTGGGGTATGTGGGAGGGGCTCTGAGACATTGGCTTTGAGTCCCTCCCTGCCTTTTTTTTTTTTTTTTCAAGTGTATGTAGTGTGTATATATATGTGCATGTCCACATATCTGGACACATATGTGTAGAGGTCAGTTTGACTTAAGGTGTCTTCCTTGATCATTCCCTGCAGACCTCCATGTTGGTCAGGCTTTTCTGTAGATACTGGGGATCCATCCTCTGCTCCTCACTCATTCAAGTCAAGCACCCTGTCCACTGAACCATCCTACCCCTTTAGATTCTCATGAACATCCTGTATAAAATACAAAACACAATGCATGTCAGCAGGTGTTTATTGAGGAGCAAATACAAAATAATGCAGTTGTTTTCTCGTTATGGATTAGGCAGCTCTTGAGCAGGGAGAGTGTGGGGTAGGGCAGTGGCTCAGCTCTCAGGCTGAGGGCAGGGTGGGCCTGGCCTTCCCCTGCTCCTGCTGTGGAGACTTGTAGGTCAGGGGAGGGACCACTGCTCCGCTTCCCCCTGCCTTCTGTAGTGTAGGGTCAGGTGTCTGATGTAGGAGGAACCCCTCCCCATACCCAGGAAAACAGCCTGGGTGGGCCAGACATGAAGCTGGAGTCCACAAATGTGCCCAGAGTGTGGGCGGCTGCACCTGTGTCTGTGCATCCTAGGCATGGCCGCCAGCTGGCTTGGCTGGAGGAGTCAGCTCACTTACTCCTTCCACCAGGAGCAGTCAGCTTTAATGTTTGAGAAGATCGCAAAAAAATAATCTCCTCTTAGTTTTGGAAACATTACAATATTTGAGGAGGCTTTCCCTGCAGTGATGGGTAGCAGGTCTAAAAAAGGCCCCATGGATGTGAGGAGACGCCCCTGCTGTCTTGCCCGTGGCTTCCCATCTCCACCTGAACACGGGAAGGTGTGGATGCAGTGCTGGTGTGCCGAGTTGCTGAGGCAGATTGCCTTGGGGCCTAGGATTCCGTTTTTAGTTTCTCTGAGGAGCTCTCAGGGGAATGTCAGCCTAGCCTGGCCTCCTGGGGATCTGAGTGTTTGATGGTGGATGTTAGGGTATGTTTTGCATGGATGACTTCTGTATCCTAGAGGACAGCCTGATGCCCAAATGATCAAGTGTCCCTTTCACAGAATTCGTTTCTATTAGCAGATGGCTGTGGTTCTTCTCTCTCTCGAGTCTAATATAACTAGCAAGATTGCCATTCTCTGGGAGAGCCCTGACCTGGAAAGAACCAAGTGAGGTGAGTGTTAGGGGTATCAGCCAGCATGCCATAGGGAGGGAAGGAAAATCACATGAAACAGCAATGTATCACAGATCTGGAGGAGTGGGGCAGGGCTTGTGTTAGTCAGGGTGCTCTGAGGAACAGAGCTGATAGGATAAGGAGAGAGAGAGAGAGAGAGAGAGAGAGAGAGAGAGAGAGAGAGAGAGAGACAGAAGGGGTTTGTTAGCATGGCTCACAGGCTGTGGCCCCGCTAATCCAACAATGGCTGTCTACCAGTGGAAGGTCCAGGAACCCAGTAGCTGCTCAGTGCTCCAGGTTGGATGTCTCAGCTGGTCTTTAGTAGACACCAGGGTCCCAAAGAAGTAGGCTGTAATGTTCGTGAAGGAATGGACTTGCCAGCAAGAGTGAGAGCAGACAGGCAGAGAGCAAGCTTCTTCTTCCATGTCATTTATACAGGCAGCAGAAGGTATGGCCCAGATTAAGAGTGGGTCTTCACACCTCAAAAGATTGGATTAAAAAGTGGGTCTTACTACTTCAAGTGATTTAATTAAGAAAAAAAAAACAAAACAAAAACCCTCTCAGGTATGCCCAGCCACTTGAGTTTAGTAAATTTTAGATGTAGTCAAGGTGACAATGGGGCCAGCAGGAAGAGGGAGCTGTCAGGGACATACACAGTCAGCGGGGAGTGGAAAGGAAGTGTGGTGTGGGGGTACTGGTGACCAAAGCCTTTGCTGGGGTTCAGGGTGTTGTCTTAGCACTTTTCCCCCACAGGGTTCAGCAGGTGTGTCAGAGTTGAGGCACTGTGCAAAGTCACACCGAGACAGGCGGTCCTCACAGAAGACCTGCAGTCTACACTGCCTGTGGGGATTGGTGGGGTGAGTCTCATAGGAGAGTGATCTCCAGGAGATGGGTGTACAATTCAGACTGAGGAACTAGGGATGGAGAAAAGAGCTGGAAATGATGCTCAGGGTGACCGCCCCTGTCTCTGGTATGAGCAAGTTAGCCCTATACTCACTGGAGGCTGAGACAATGTGCATACAGTATCATCTAACTTAGATAATGGTTCTTATAGGATGAGAAGCCACTACAGGTTTATTGCCCATCTATGTGATGGTGGCATAAGTGTAGCTTGTGATCTCTCTCTCTCTCCCTCCCTCTCTCCCTCTCTCCCCCCTCCCTCACACACACACACACATTGTTGATCAACCTCACTGCCTTGTGCATGCTAGGCAAGTGCTCTGCCACCAAGCCCCAGCCCTCTTAGCTACATTCTTAAGTTACTTGTTAAGCACGTGTCTTAGAAATCACAATATGCTTCACAGTTTTCAGCTTATTGTTGAATTATTTCTAGCAAAACTTAGTTGGATCAATCCGTTTCCCCCCTCTTTTCTGTTCTGGACATGGTATGGCTTATAAACACAGCAGCAGAATGGCACAGTTATGCTTTGGCAGTAAGACAAGAGTGTGCTCACATAGTCCTTTAGTCTCCTGGCATATGTACCAGTTGCTCTCTGAGGCTCCACGTATTGTCTGCTTGCATTGTAAGGATAATAGTGCTTCTCACAGGGGTGGTTAGATCGTTTGTAGCAGGCTCTCTTTGCTTATTTGGGGATGTTTTTATCCTGCCTTCCGTGTTTGTGAGGTGGGTAGTTTAGATGGGTATAGGACCGTCCTTGGAACCCCAGACTGGCCTTGAATCCTCCATGTAGCCCAGGCTGCCTCAGTCTCCCAAGTGCTGAGTTTACAGATATGTTTATTCTAGGACTGGGGTCCGTGTAACATGAGTCAGATTGCAGAACTTTCTGCTGTGACAAGGATGCCCATCCTCCGGCTATCACTACAGGGCCCTCACGTCTTTCTGTAATCCAGCAGCTCCAACAGCCAGTCTTTACCAAAGGTCTATTTAAGGAGCCGCAAGCTTTCTCTGTCAGGCTTCTCACAGTCTGCCCCACCCCGCCATGCTGTAGGCCTGGTACAGTAGTGCCTCCCTTCCAGATGTCGGTAGGTATTTCCTATTGCAGCCGAGAAGTTAGCAGGTGAACTTGGCACTCACCTGCTTTCTCACAGCCCCATGTAGGTCATAGGGCAGGCTGTGCTCAGCGTTACTTGTTTCTCAGCTCCGGGTCTCTGAGTGAAATCAAGATGTGGCCTGTTGCCATCTCCTCTAAGACATGGGTTCTGCTTCCCAGCTCACTCACAGTGGAAATCAGTCCCTGTGGTTGTGGAACTGAAGCTCACTGAGGTCACTGCTGAGAACATGTTGCTGGCTGTGAAGAAGTAAGCTGCTATGCTGTGTGCTGTGGCTAGGGTTCAGGATGGCCTCTAGGAGCCAAGCTCAGGCTGAAGGTCTAGGAGCAGACAGACACCGGTGCTTTTCTTCCATCGTAGGAACACAGACACTATATGTGCAGCTTGGGGTACCAGGGATGACTGCCTCTGGTATGCCTACTGACCATTCTAGAAGATTCTATCTTGGAGACGGATTAAAAATTCCTAAGGAGTAAAATTTCCTCACGTGACAAGCACCTTGTTGCTCAAGAAGGGACTTGTTTCACTTATAAGGCTGATTATTGTGTTTATATTTTGATATGTAACTTATTTACATATAAACAAAAATATAAACTGTGTTTATTTGTAATATAGTGTTTTTATGGACTGAGTATCTGCTCAGCTGAAGTGTCCTGTCCTTGCAGCTTCCTCCCCTCCCGTTAGGACAGCTCCTCACACATTCCTGTGCACTGAGGGAATCACCGCCACTTGGAGAACAGGCCCAGTGGGTATGGCCGTTTGGGGGGGGGACGCGTGCGGAGGGTCCTCATGCTTCTGGGCTGCAGGTTTCCTGCACCTCCCGCGTTCTTCCTTCGTTCTTCCTTCGTTTGCTTTTCTTCATCCCGCCCCCTTTCCTCCATAGCTTTCCTGTCTTCTTGCAACTAGCAACCCCTCTGTCTCTGTCTGTGTGTCTGCCTCTCTGGCTCCCCCCTCCCCCTCCCCCTTCCCCTCTCTTTCTTTCCTGGATCTCATGATGTACCCCAGACTGGCCTTGAATCCTCCATGTAGCCCAGGCTGCCTCAGTCTCCCAAGTGCTGAGTTGACAGGTATGGGCCCCTGCCTGCTGTTGGGGCTGCATTTTCAGCCGCAAAGACCTTCAGAAGTGAGACAAAGAAGGAGACAGGGCTGTGGTGAGATGCTGCCTGAAAAGAAAGAAAGGCAAAGAGAGGCTGGGGCCAGCCTCCAGAGGCGTGCCTTCCTTGTGTGACATGCCAGGGGGTGGTGTCAGCCTGGAAATGGGACAGTGCTTTTGTGGTAGACAAGTCAATGGGTTTTTAAAATCCTGCAAGTCTGAGAGCCATGAGATGGATGAATAACTGAGAGACACCCAGAGGCCACCCAGGGCCAAATCTAGTTGATGGGGATGTGGAGGCTGTTGAGGGAAGGGTGTGTTTGCAGCCAGAGCAAACTAGAGCTGACTTCTCCGCATCAGGATCTCACATTTTCTGTCATCTGAATTCGGCTTTGTTGAAGTTCTGGAAGTGTCAACCGGTCTTCTTTTAAAACTGCCCCTTCACAAACTGGCTTGCTACATTAGATTGTATTAAGTTCCAGTCTTGAGAAAAGGTTCTGAGGCCTTTGACATCTGGTCTGGCACATCACAGCTGCAATATTGACTTGATAAATGTGGCTGGAAATGCTGGCCTGTTTCCTAGTGGCCTGGAGAGATGGCTCAATGGTTAAGAGCACTGACTCTTCTACCAGAGGACTTGAATTCAATTCCCAGAACCTACATGGCAGCTCACAACCATCTGTAACTCAAGTACCTGGAGATCCATCTCCCTTTCCTGTACCGTCAAAACCCAGGCATGAAGGTGGTAGATACACAGACAGGCATGCAGACAAAACACTCATAGACATAGAATAAAATTAAAATCGAAATAAGCTGTATCCTCAATTTCTTTCTTTAAGGGTAGTTTCAGAGGCTTGCTTTCTACTGGCATTGGATTGTCGGGTTGGTTGTGGGAAAGGACTGTGGCCTCCCATGTGTAGCTTTTCTGATGATGATGATTACCACAATTAAGGCACTGTTCTAAGAATGCCCTACCAGTGAGCTCACTAGATTCTTAAAATACCTGCCAAGATGCCAGTCCATACAAACCCTGGCCCTGATTTAGTTAAAAATACTGGGGAGGGCAGGGAACTGGTCTGAGGCCATATAGCACCTAGGACTTACTCCAGAGCTCAGTGGTTGCTGCTCTTTCTTGCTTCTCAGAGTAGGGAGAGGTGACTCACAGATCCCTGAGGGTCCCACAGCTCCCACCCCCTGGAGTAGGTCCATCCCCTCACTCTTAGCCCACTTACATAACACTGTTAGCTCCAGCCTGAATGAATGAGTTTGCCCCACTTGGAGAGCACAGGAGATTTTGCGACTGATTTATATCTCTGTGCAAGCACATTTCTGTGGAAAGTGTCAAGTCAAGGAGAAAAGCCAGGGACCATGACCCACACGCAGAGCCACATAGGGGCCAGACTGCCCCTCTGTGTGAGTGCACTTAGGTAGAATATCATTTGTGACCTCACCCACCCTCCACCCTCTCTCTCTTTAAAATGGCATAGACTGGGTGAGGTATTTCTTCAGTTTTTGCCTTGTAAGATCCTTGCTGTCCTGCCAGAGAGACCACAGTGAGAGCCCAAATCAGCTGTGATTGCTCCATCTACCCCTTAGCCATCTTCAAGGATTCAGTCCCTATGGAATGGAAGCTCTGACCCAACTGCTGAATCATGAAACTTCTGTGAATCATCCTGAAGTTTTTACAAGGCAGGGGTCAGTGAGAGAGAGTGTTCACAAGAACATTAAGAGAGATTTCAGCACCCCACAAAAGAATTAGTAGATGCAAATGCCCATTGGTACTGCTCTGGTGCAAAGTCAAGAAGGATTGCAAAGCACCATTTGACTCCCATTGGCAGCTGTGAGCGAAGAAAGCAAGTAACTGTAGAAGATTCTACAGAGACTTCCAGAAGTCAAATGCTCACCTCCCCATCATTGCAAGAACCCTTCATATGTGTCTCCAGTCATGTGGTCAGCCAACCTTAGCCTGTCTCCTGCCAGTGAGCAGCAGTCTTCACATGACACCCACTTCCTGGTAATGCTGGGATGGGTCCCCCCGGGGGCTTCATTCTTGCTCTGGATCTCCTCAGAGACCACCCAGTGTGTTTGCTCTTAGCCTCTGGGTAGGTAGTCCATTAAATTGGAGATGTCCAGAGTCTCCTCTGCTCCAGCGCAGCCAGCTAGCCTTGCTTCTTCCACCATCCTGGTGGGGTGTGGGTCTCATGGGTTTCCAGGGGGAGAAGCCAGTGGCAGCATTAAATCTTCTACATTTAACTAGAAGCCTGGATTTGGTACTGCTCCACTGCCGACCGGTCCAGGCTGGACTCAGACACCTCGGGGCTGATGAAAGGGGCATCGATAGGCTGTGATGTGTGTGTATATAACACAAGAAAGAAAGACCTGCTGGGCATAGTGATACCTACCTGGAATCCCAACACCTGGGAGGTAGAAGCAGGAGGATGTAGAGTTTAATATCATCTCATCCATGGCCACATAGAGGCTAGCCTGGGCTACATAAGAACTGGCCAAGCCTCAACTCTTTTCCATGGGGAGATTGAGGCAGAAGGATTGCCATAGTTTGAGGCCAGATTTGTTTACAGAGTAAGTTCAAGGCCAGCCTGGGATACATAGCAAGATCCTTTCTCAAAAGAAATAAAAACAAAACAAAAATTATCTTTAAGAATTCATCTAAATGGAGTCTGATTCCAAACCTCATTATGACAGAAACAACTGAAGACCAAGGTTGGACTTTGCTCAGCAGGAGAGATGACATCAGGAATTACAGTAGGTGGGACTGGAGCTTGACTGCTTGGACTCTGGGCAACCCACCTCACCGCTGAGCCACCCTCTGCCCCATGTATAAGAATAGGATCTGGGCTGGGAGGGGAGCACTGAGCATTATATGTGTTAGTATGGAAACAGCACTATGCCTATTTGGTGGTGCTCAGGGAGCACTCACTGAGGGAGGGAGTGCAGATGTTTTGCAGACAGATTCCAGCGTCTTAGACCTAGAGAGCTGGGGACTGCACAGTGTCAGGAGCAGCAAAGAGAATACATTGCTGAACCGAGGAGCATGGGCTTCCCTCCCTCCACAGAGATATTAATTTTCAACTCCTGTCCTCCATAATTACTTCAGCTCTGGGGGGAATAAGAATCTGAGAGCCATAGGAATTCTGGTTGGGTCATTTCTGCCTAATCTATTTACTGTGGAGTTGGGGTGCCACTCCCACCCCTCAAAGGGAACCAGAAGGGGCCAATTGGTTCGTGCTTCCTGCCTGGAGACACGTGGCCCCTCTAAAATCCTCCAGGCTGGAATTTGGAGGAGCTGGGAGCTTGTCCCGATATGGATGGAGTTCATTTCACAGCTTTTGGAATCAGAAACTAGAGGGAAATAAAAACTGCCTTTTCTAGGTCAGGTTCTGGATGATTCCGGGAACTTGTCCACAGAACCAGTTGATTTATGGGGACCCAGCTGTGAGGAACTGCACACAACAGGGCTCAGAGGAGATCCACTCCAGATGTGGCCTCATTAAAGGCAGGGCTAGAACAATAGAGCCCAAAGGTATCCACTCAGTCTATTGGGCCATGAAGACAGGGTGGCCGAGGCTCTGTGGTGTCAGCTGCTGCCTCCAAGCTGGGAAGTTGCTGAGAACTCACTCTGTCCAACTCCAGCAACTACAGATGGACAAGCAGAGGCCCAGACTGGGGAGGCACCAGCCCAGTGTCACACAGCACCAGGAATCTCAGTTCTGCGGCTGGTCCAAGGTCTGCCCCAGCTCAAGACTGTCTTTGGTGAGAAGCAGGCTAGGCTCTGCCATCTTCTGGTGTCTTTGGTTATTTTCTTGTTGCTGTTGTAAAAACACTGACAAAGACAACTGAAGAGAAAAAGGGTTTGTTTTAGCTCACAGCCCAAGGCACAGTCCGTTGTGGTGGGGAAGTCAAAGCTGAAGAACCTGAGAAGCAGAAAGGGGTACACGCGCATTAGTCCTCAGCGGGCTTCCTCCATTTCCGACAGTTCAGAATGCCCTGCCCAGGGACTGGCCCCGCCCACAATCAAGATGGATGCCTACATCAATGAACTTAGGACAATCCCCCACAGGCATGGCCCTCTAGAGCCTTACCTCCTGGGTGATTCTGTGAACACTCACCATTGCAGATGGTAAAGCTGGCCCTATGGTAGAGCCATGCTGCCGCTGACTAGAATGGAAAAGAAGCCCCTCTCCACCATGCCACTTGAGCTCCTAGGCTCGCAGTGACACGTCCCTTGGCCCTCATACCCTGGAACTGTCTTCATGGGTTCTTGTTTAGGGTGTGTGGTCTCCCTTCCAAGGATAAGGGGAGTGGGTCTGATACAGGGGTCAGGGCACATGCTTGCTGGTGTGTCTGTGTTGGGAGTAGATTTTGGCTTGGGGGCTTGGGAACTAAATCCACACCTGTAGTTTGAACTTCTTTTCTATTTGACTCTTGCTCTTTGGGAGCCCACCACCCAGCTCCCAAATTAACCACACAGAAGCTTATTCTTTTTTATGAATGCCAGGCCTTAGCTTGGCTTGTTTCTAGCCAGCTTTTCTTAACTCAAATTATTCCATTTATCTTTTGCCTCTGGACTTTATTTTTCTCTATTCTATAACCTTTCTTTCTTACTCTATTGCTGGTTGTGTAGCTGAGTGGCTGGCCCCTAATGTCCTTCTCTCCTCCTGCTACTCAATCTTCTCCTCCCAGATTTCTCCTCCTGTTTATCCTCTCTGCCTGCGAGTCCCACCTATCCTTTCTCCTGCCTTGCTATTGGCTGTTCAGCTCTCTATTAGACCAATCGGGTGTTTTAGACAGGCAAAGTAACACAGCTTCACAGAGTTAAACAAATGCAACATAGAAGAATGCAACACATCTTTGCATCATTAAAAATTCCACAGCATAAACAAATGTAACATCTTAAAATAACATTCTACAGCACACAACCAGATTGGGCTGGTTCCTGATGTGTGAACGGGCATCTTTAACACTTTATTTTCACCAGATCATTACAAAATATGAGCCAATTCTAACAATACATAACTTCATTTAAGTTGCATAATCTTTGAATCTAGTTAATTAGTATATGATGTTTTTATTTCCAAGTTTTTTTGTTTGTTTGGTTGGTTGGTTTTGGTTTTTCGAGACAGGGTTTCTCTGTGTAGCTTTGCCCCTTTTTCTGGAACTCACTTGGTAGCCCAGGCTGGCATTGAATTCACAGAGATCCACCTGCCTCTGCCTCCTGAGTGCTGGGATTAAAGGCGTGTGCCACCACTGCCCGATTATTTCCAAGTTTTTTAATAATAAAAAAGTAAAAATTCAAGCTCACTGCTGAAAATTTGGAAACTAGAAAAACATTAAGAAACCACTTGAGTTTTCTGTGTCCAGCAGCAACAGACTGAAGCATTTCCCTTTAGTCTTCTGTTTATGTTTTCTGCTGCATTGTGGAAGGAGCCACTGAGCTATAAAGCTATTCTGTGTGTGTGTGTGTGTGTGTGTGTGTGTGTGTGTGTGTGTGTGTGTGTGTATGTGTGTGTGTGAGTGAACATGTCTTAACTAAAAAAGTGCCCTGTTCATAGTCTCCTCTCCTCATGACTCCCTGTTTTCCTTTTTACCCCAGGGAATGAGTGTCATTTTACTTTTATGTCATATTCATAGATGATGATAGATAGATAGATAGATAGATAGATAGATAGATAGATAGATCATGTACATAATCTAGATTCTACATATGCGAGAAACACTTGTTTCTCTGAGTCTGGTTTATTTTGCTTGATGTGATGATCTCTATCTAGTTCATTCATTTTTCCAGCAAATGAATGTTATTCTTCTTTACAGCTGAGAAAAATGCCATCCTGCATGTGCACCACAATTCTTTAGCCATTTAGTGGTGCTGCAGAGGACATGGATGTGCAGGATCTCTGTGGTATGCGACTTGGAGACTTTCAGGTACACGTGCTCAAGTGTGGTGTAGCTGGATCAGAGTGGATCCTACCAGTCTTTTTTCTTTCCCACAGTTCCTTTCATTTGGCTGCCTACCCAGTGGGGTGATCCCAGCACTCGGGAGGCAGAGGCAGGCAGATTTCTGTGAGTTCAAGGCCAGCCTGGGCTACATAGTGAGTTCCGGGACAGCCAGAGCTTTGTAGAGAGACCCTGTCTTAAAAAACAAAATAAACAAACAATACCCCCCCCCCAAAGACCCTCATGCCCAGTAAGCACTGTCCCTCAGGGAATGTAGAATAGGCTCCTCTATATTCATGGTTTAGATGCACAAAGTCATCCCGCACCTCCAGACTCTTCCCAATCCTGGAAGAAATACCTCAACTTTGCCTTATCTTATTTGTCTCTTCCCTCCATCCCTCCATCCCTCCTTCTTCCTTCCTTCCTTCCTTCCTTCCTTCCTTCCTTCCTTCCTTCCTTCCTTTCTTTCTTTCTTTCTTTCTTTCTTTCTTTCTTTCTTTCTTAGACAGGATCTCATGTAACTCTGGCTGGCCACAAATCCCTGATCCTCCTGCCTCTGTCTTCTGAGGGCTGGAGTTATAGGTGTATGTCACCACACCTGGCTGTCAATTTTGCTATAAATGGCAAAGTTTCTAACAACTAGAATAATGTATACCATTTGCTGTGTGTGATGTTGTAAGACACTGTCCTGACTGATTTTCATGAATGATTTTGTGGAATTTTTATGGCAACCTCACAATGGAGCTGTTTTACATCATAGATGTATGCTTTCATCAGTGTGTGTGTGTGTGTGTGTGTGTGTGTGTGTGTGTGTGTGTGTGTGTGTGTGTGTGTGTGTGTGTGTGTGTGTGTGTCTGTGTTTGTCTGTGTGTAGACCAGAGGACAACTTGGAGGAGTCACTTCTCTCCTGCCATGTGGGTCTTGGGGATGGAATCCGTGTCATCCAGCTTGGCAGCTTTTACTCACAGAGTCATCTTGCTGGCCCTGCTGTGTTTTTCTAGCTGTAAGTTTCAGGAGGAGAAAGTCCTAGTAGATTGGGTCTTATCTGAGCTGATGGGAACTGAGTTCAGTGAGATTCTAGCCTCCTCTAATCCAGCCACTCTGTCTCCTAATGTACCCAGAGGACACAAAGGTTCTCAGGACAGCCGTGGCAGTCCTGGCTCTCAAATACAGTGGTTTGTGAAGCAAGCCTTTGCACCGGTGCCTAGGGCACCCACCTCACTCATTCTGACTCCAACACACCTTCTTTCCTTTATGAAAAAAAATCTCTTGGAGACAGCTCAACTCAGATTTCCTGGAAACAACAGTTTGCATTCCCCCTAGTCCAGTTTGTCTATCGAGTTCAGCACCTAATGCCTGGATACTATGATAGTGTAAGGTGGGTCACACTGTTTAGTGCCCTGGGCTTTCCTCCTCATCCAGCGAAGTAGAACAACGTGCCAAAAGTAGAGCCAACCAAAGAGGGTGTCCCATGATGGCATGTGTCTGACCTGGCTTGTAGAAGCCTCTTTTCTCCCTGTCTCTGGTGAGAATCAAGAGGCACCTTCTTGACTATGAGTCCCTGGGCCCCATGCCTGGCTCTGCTCTTGCCAACTGTCTACAGTTGGTGAGGAGACCCCGCCCATGTCCACTGCCCTCAAAATCATGACACAGCATGGCTTTGCCTCTTCAGCTGTCCATTCCTCAGCCACATGGCCCAGAGGGGACTTTCCCTTCTGTGGGGTGGAGCTGCAGAAGCACACTTTAAAATATGGGTTGGATTTTCATTTTTGGTTGTTTGCTAAATTTGGTCATAATCATGTCTTCTGGTTCTAAAATGAGTCAAAGGAAGCAGCTGTCCTCTGGGAAGGCCCTACAGGGAACAGCAAAGGGGCGGGGATGCACCACAGGCCACTCTACCTTCCGCTTCCTTCCTGAATGTCTGAGGCCAAGTCTGAGGAATGACAGGGCCTGGTAGAGCCTAGGAGATATCCAGGTCCCCACAGTCTTGTGGGCCTGACACTCACCAAGGCTATTGACACTCATAAGTGTACCAGAGCCGTGGGCTCTTCACCAACACAAGTGCCAACACTGACTCCATTCTGAGGAACCAAACTTTTTGAGCCCCACCAATTATGATTCCAGATGGACACAGCATGGTCCAAAGAGGGGACTGGAGGAAGGTGTGGTCTGGTTTTTGTCTGAGTAGGGGTGATAGGCTACCAGGAAAGGCCAGTGAGTAGGCCTTAATATACAGGGAAGTCTTAATGTACAGTGAGCTTCTGCATCATGGACATGGGGCTAGGGAGGGAGGCACACCTGTGTCAGGACCATGCCTTGGCAGCCAGATGAGCTGAAAGTTCATGTAGGGTGGGGAGAAGTGGACTTGCAAGGGAGCATGGCTGCAGCTGGCCCTGGAGCTATTTCTGTGTTGCATCACCCTTCCTTGAGTGTGTGTCCCCCACTCCTCCCTCAGTGAGCTGCACAAAGCTGGGATTTGATCATACTGTGTGGTTTGGCTTCTGTCCCCAGTCCTGAGCTGAACCTTCCTGCCAAGGTCACGGGTCTCATTTGCTCAAGCCCTTGAAGACTTTTCTTCCTCATGTTCCCACACCCTCTTGCTCTGTTTGACCCTGTCTATCCCCATCTCTGCTTAAGTTCTTTCTCCTCACAGCTGCCACAAGGATCCCCCTGCCCAAGGCTTCCTCCCCATCGTTTCTGTGGACATCCTTCATTCTTGAGCCACATTTCCCAGGATCCCATTGGGTCCTCTTGCGACCTTCATGTGCTAGCTGGGGAATCCCCACCCAAAGTGTGGCTTAAGATGTACAGTCCCTGGGTTACCCAGTGAGAAATGTATTCAGCTGCAAGTACTATAAACCCGAGAGGCAGGGGGCAAGTCATAGGGGAGGCTTCTCCTTATGTAAGAGGACGTCACTCAAGTTCATGCCTAACATAAACAGGTTAAGTTCTAGGGTACTGAAGTCAAGCTTCAAGTATAACTGTATCCAGGATATCAGCATAACGCCTTGGTCTCTCAGCTGCCTACCCACTTCCATCCTGAGGAAGAGGAAACACATGCAGATTTGTTTGTGTCACACAGATCATAGGAACAGCTCAGACCTGGGTCCTGGGACTCCTTAGCTGCAAAGGAGGCTGGTAAGTTCAGCTTTCCTGGCTGGCACCTTGTCATTAAGGAAGGAAAGATGTGAGGGTGGTATACTTTGGCAGCATTTTGTCTAGTAGCCATGGCCAAGGTACGAGTCAAGGCCATCTGTCCCCAAGTTCCAAGCAGAGGAAGCAACTGGTGTTGGGCTCAGAAGCCTGAAAGAGCCAGAGTGTGGAGATCTGTGGACTCAGGGCCATGGGCACTCTGGGAGAGTCCAGGGTGGGGCTGAGAATGGAAGGCTGGCTGGACAGGGATGAGCTTTGCTTGACAAGCCCTGCCAAAGGTCTTCTTCCTCCTGAGAAGGGCCCAGTAAAGCAGGACCAACAGCTTTGCAAACAAACACCTCCTGCCTTCAGGTCCCCTGCTGTCCTCAAGTCTGTAGCCTCTCTTCTGAATGAGTCGCCTCCTGGCTTCACTTAATTTCCACAGGAAACTGGCAAGAGCAACATCCGTCTAAATTCCCCCCAAATTCACTCCAGATTTCCAGGGTCAGAGAGGGAGGGTCTCTGCGAGGTCAGAGGTGACGGTCTCGGGATTGGTGGGCTATGCCAGTTGAGTCCTAGGTGACAGCAGCATCCCGATGCCTGGTCGTGGCAGGATGCAGATGTTCAGGAGGGCTTCCCCAGGGAGATCTGTTGCCGGTGGGGGAGGGAGGCTAGTGAAGGCTTGTTCCCACAGGCTCCTGCCCAGAACTCCAGTGCTGCTGAGGTTCCTGTTCCTGAGGGAGGGTGTGGCCAGCAAGGGCTGTGGTATCCTAGCAGCTGCTCCTGCCAGGGAAGCTGCTTTCCCCACACAGACCCGAGACACTGGCTGCAGGTTGGTGTCATTGTTTTGCTTGCAGCTGCATAACCATGCCATTTGGTTTTTGTTGTTGTTGGTGGTGGTGGTCCCCCCCCCCCCCACTGTGACTCTCAGGGAATAGCATGAAGCTGATATGGGGAGCAGGTTGCTGTCTTGGGGACCTGGGGAAGTGCCTCCCTTTCTCTGAACTTCTCTTCACCTGCTGAAATACAGTCCCAGAGGGGCTCTGAGGTGGCGCAGGGGCAAGCTGTGAACATTGAAATCAATAGACAAGTCCTCCATGGGGCCGTTGGTGGCTGCATGGCCTTTGACAGATCCGTAGCCTTGCTAGCCACCATGTCCTCATGTGAGGATGAGGGTCAAGAGCTGATGAGGGTGACAGAGACAGCTACCCCCAACAAGAGTGCTGAGGAAAATGCTCTAATTTCCTTCCCCATGACAAAATAGTGCCAAATCTATTCACTGAAGAACTAAGTCTACAAAGTGAGACCCAGGACAGCCAGGACTGTTACACAGAGAAACCCTGTTTCGAAACAACAACAACAACAACAACAAACAAACAAACAGAAAGAACTAAGTCAGCACAAAGGAGCCACCCTCTGTGACGGGACCCTGTGCAGACCCTGGCTGAGTCTATGGAATGCCTCAGAATAGCCCTAAAGCATGACTGGTGACTGACTGCTGTGACTCTTCAGCATGTCCTCTGCACTGTGGCATCCTGCCAGGCCCCCTCCATGCACCATCCTCGCACTCACTCTGGTCCCCTCCACATCCTAAGCCTCTAGCCCAGAGGTGAGGTGCATGGCAGTATGGGAGGGGTTTAGCCCAGGTTCTCCATCCAGAGAAAAGTCAGATCACCAGGTTCTCCTTTGGAGAGGTCCTCCCTCCTGCAGTCCCACCAAGGGTACTCTGGGTCTGGAGCACCCCCAGCCTCGCTAAGGTCCTCTGCTGACTCCTCCCACTCCGGTGTCCAAGCATCCCTGAGCGTTCCTGCCCTGCTGCTCTCTGAGCAGACCTCTGGGTCCCCATCTCACCTCTCACAGCTCCTGGCTCCTTGGGTTTGTAACTGCGTCTTGTACTCCCTCCTTTGACCGACATCTGACTTTGGCAATGAGCTATAAATGCAAGGAGGGCACAGGCCATGCTGTCCTTGGCCATGTTCCTATTGTCAAGTTCCGAATTTGAGAACTTGCTGGTTCTCAACAAAGCATTGTTGAGTGTTTAAATGGGAGCCTCAATGGGAGAATCTAGACCTTGGTAGCAAAAGGATCACAACAGGAAGAGGAGTCACCACAAGGCATGTGTGGTCGACAGAGACACCAGCCGTCATTGTGAGTGCAGGTTCACTCAGACACTCAAGGCATTTCCTCTAGGTCCCTCCCTGAACTTCAAGGGCTGAGGTGGTGTTTCCAGTCTCCAAAAGAGTGTGATCACAAGGTGGAGCTATTTGAGAGGCAAGGAAAGGAAGGACTGAGGTGTGGGTTGGACTCAGTCTTGGGAGTTTATTAAGGTGACCTCGACAGAGCACTTTCAAAGGCCTGGAGACAGGGAAAAGACCATACTGTGACGGAGTGAATGGAGTGCTGGAGGTGGGGCCTGTGAGTCTAGAGGGGTTTCTAAAGGCCTCCATCTGTCCGAGGGGAGAGATGACATTAGCTCTGTCTGTCCAAACAGGATCACAACAAACTTAATTTGGAAACATTTCTGAGTAATAGAAACCAACTCATCTATAAGACGATTGGTTCCTTTTTGTCTTACTGTTCTTTACTGGAAATAGGATGTCAGAGCTGGAGGGACTCTGAAGGTGGAGGATTCTGACACACTTCTCTCTTTCTCTAGATGAAGTGCCTGAGGCCTCAGAAGGGAGGGATTCATCTAAGGCCTCCCAGCTGAGTGCTAGATCTCAGGCTCCTATGAGTCTGGCCCAGGGCTCTTTTTCCAGATTCCACATTTTTCTTTCCTTTGTCCTTTCTGAAGACTCTTTACTGGCTGCAGGAAATGGAAAGCATCTTATTTTAGTTATTTTTAGTGTATTCAAAATGAATAAAATGGGTAACGAGTTTTTCTTCCTTATATATCAGAACCAAAGTATGGCTTATGAAACGGCAAAATGAATGAGAAATGGCTTCGCAGGGGAACAAAGATGCCTTTGAATATTTAAAGCTCTGGGGTAAAACCCAGATTGGCCCAGATGACAGGGTTCCGCTACCCTTGGAAAACTGATGGAGAAGGCTGGTGTGTGTGTGTGCGTGTGCGTGTGTGTGTGTGTGTGTGTGTGTGTGTGTGTGTGTGTGTGTGTGAACACATGTGTAGAGCAGACTCCATCCATGAGGGATTCCCAGGGCATCAGGTTAAAGGCCCTGAATTGAGCCTCCTTAGAACAGACTGTGATCGTTATTTTCACTAACGTGGTGAAATGCATGAAGGATTTACCCTATTGGTTGTTTCTTCATGTGTGAATGTTCATGTGTGCTGGTGCAGTGCGTGATGCACACATGTGTGGAGGCCGGAGACAACCTTAGATGTTGTTCTTCAGGAACCATCTGCATTCTTCTTTGACAGAGTCTCTCCCTGGCTTGGAGCTCCCCCCCCCAATAGGCCCGGCTGGCCCGGCAGTGTACCCAGGGATCCACTCCTCTCCGCCTCCCCGGCGCTGGGATACAGGCATATGCCAGTGTGGGGTTTTGTTGTTTTCTCCATACATAGGTTCTGGGGGGGATACTCAGTCCTTGTGCTTGGCTGAGCCATCTGTCCAGTCCCTCCCGGATCACCCCTAAGAGGACAGTTCAGCATCACCCAGCGTGCTGACGTACGTCACTGGCTTTCTTCTCCAGAACTCTTGATCTTGCAAAGTTGAAGTTCTGGACCTACCAAACAACAGCCTCCCACCTCCCCCTCTCCGAGCTCCGAGGCCACTGTTCTGCTTTCTGTCTCGTGGGTCTGGCAGTGAGGGGAACCATTTAATATTCATTCTTTGGTGGACAGGCTGGCTGCTTTTTCTAGTTTGCTTTGAGCAAACTCCCTGGGCTCTGACTGCATCAAGGAGAGCTCAGCTGAAGAGGGCCAAGCACCACCTACCCTGTTGGAACTTTCTCTTGGAAACCAGTTCTGATGGTCCTAGGTTACTGTCCCAACTGATTAAGGGTAGAAAGATGGAGGGATATTAATGACAAAGGACATAAATGTCCTGCCTGAAAACAATGTGACTGGGATCCTTACAAGTGAATCTGTGGGGTGGCAATTAGTTTTACAGCACAGGCACCCCCTAAATTTGTGTTTCTGGGTCTGTTGCCCTCATGTCTGGCTCTGACTTGTCCCTTGGGAAATACACACACACACACACACACACACACACACACACACACACACACACACACACACATGATTCTGAATCTCTAAGAGGCTCTGATTGAATGTGAGTGTTACCTAGGAGAAAAATATTCTATGTTGGACAATTTCATGCATGCACATATTTTGAAAACATCCCCTCTCCATTCTTCTCCATTCTTCTCTCCTATCCCCCCCTCCTTCTGGAATGCTTCTTTTCAAACGCTACCCCCCATTCATTATCTTACTTTAAATAACCCACTGAGTGTAATTAGGGCTGCTTGAGCAAATGAACATGGGCATAGGGTTATTTACTGAATGAGCATTGGCAACCCCTTTGAAGGAGAATGACTCCCCTCCCCAGCAGCCATTAAGCCCCTCACCATGCCTGCTGGAATGCTTACTGCTGTGATATTGTCCAGGGATCCACAGCTGCTGTGAGGTCAGGCCTGCAACAGGCACATGAGGGCCAGCAGACAGTTCTTCACAGCACTCTTCCACATCTTGTAATCTCTGGCTTCCATCCCAGAATGCTTTTGTTTCTACCAGTTTATTTGACCAACATGCCAATGGTGTATGTTATTTAGACTGGAACTTATCAACCCCATTTTTTTCAGGTGAAGAAACTGAGGCTCAGTGGGTTGATGGTACCAGCCCAGACTTGTGAATCACTGGGGAATCCAAGTTCTTAGTTCAGGGTCCATTTCTCAGCTCTGCTTGGCTGGCATTTCTTAATTTGAAATATGAAGGAAGCTGGACAGAGCAGTGTGTCTGCAATGCCACCACTTGGGAAGTGGAGGAGGTAGGCCAGGAGTTCGAGGGCTTCCTGGACTGTATAATGAACTCAAGGCTACATGAGACCCTAACACAATTGCACATGGATGGTTCTCTTCCCACAGCCTCCCATCTGACCCCAGACCCCATCCTTGTGTTAGAACACTGTGTCATGTCAAAGGTCCAAATCAAGGAGCTGGGAGTCATCACTGACATTTCCCTCCTGTCCCATGGCCAATCTTCCAGTAAGCCAGTGACTCTTAAGCCCTGACTATGCTTCAGCATGCCCACCCGTCTGCAGTTCTGGACCACCAACGTCCAGGCCTCTCCATTCACGCGGGTTGACTCTTCCTGGGACTGTGATGTTTATTTCTGTTCTTTTCACTGCTAAGTTCCGGGTCTGTACAAGGTGTGACCAGTTTCTGTACTGCAGGGTATCTCAGAGTCACTTGGGCTGTTGAGGTGACTTGTCAATCTAGGGAGTGTGTCCCCATTCTGAACTTTCTCCTTCATCCATTCCCATGTGCAAGTTTACACAGACCTCTCTCTATTGACTGACTCCCGTCCTGCCACCGATCCCTACACAGCCCTCTTGCTTTCCGTTCCTCTGACACATCCTAGGATACACCACCCATCACCAGGGTCCCCTACCTGACTGGTGCCCAGTCACAGCAGTATCAGCTGCTGACACTCTCAATTACCACGTTGAGGAGGCCACCTCATCAGGGGGTCCCGGCTTCCTCAGCTCCAGAAGCATTGTCTAAGCAATGGCTGGTTCAGTGACTGGGTTTACAGATGCCTTCCTCACATTTGCCCCTAGCAGAACTGTGCAGTTTTTGATCTGGGCCCAGCTGTGCCTGGGGACAGGCTTTCTAGGAGACCACATGCTTATAATCTGCTTCCCTGCCTTCTTCTGCTACCCCTCACTCTTATGCATTCCCTGGAGGCTTTACCTTACAATACCGAGGACTCATGCTACACTTCTAGCCACTACAGAGAGATCTTCCCATGCTGTCTGTCACACCTTTTCCTTCCATTCTCTCCACCATCACAGCTCTTTGGGGAGTGTCTGCTCACTTGAGTGACTATGTGACCAGCAGTGCTGTGGGACCATGCCTATTTCTGTTCACTGCTACGTTGCCAGGTCTGAGACAAGCTCCAGATAGCTAAAGGGGAAAGTTAGTGAGTGGGATGGTTTGTTTTAGTCATCAACCTGACACACTATAGAGTCACCTAGGAAGAGAGTCGGCGAGGGATTGTCTGGCTTTGTTGGCTTGCAGGTTTATCTGTGAGGGAATATCTGGATTTTGTTAATTGAGGTAGGAAGATCTGACCATTATGGGCAGCACCATTCTCTAGGCTGGCCCCTCTGTGAGCCCTGTACTCATGTGGTACATATATAAACAAATAGGCAAAACATTCATACCCATAAAGTAAAAATAATTAATATTTTAAAAAGATACACCAAGCAGCAAGTTAATGTCTAGATGACATTAAAAGATTTTGCAAGCAAGAATAAGCAATCATCTTATTAAGTTTTTTTTTAAGTAAAGCTGAGACTTTAGTCCCAGCACTTGGGAGGTAGAGGTGAGCTAGATCTCTGTGAGTTTAAGGTCAGTCTGGTTTACATAGCCTAGGCCAGCCAGGGCTCCATAATGAAACCCTGTCTCAAAATAAAAAAAACATGTGAGCAGACATACACACACACACACACACACACACACACACACACACACACACACACAGAGAGAGAGAGAGAGAGAGAGAGAGAGAATCTCTAACCTTTGGGAAAGTATATCAGTGAACAGCACATTTAAACAACAGTGAAAGAACATTTAAAAAACAATTGAGTTGCTGAAGACATTTTTATAAAAAGAACTTTGTCAGCAGGGTGTGGTGGTACATACCAGTAATCCAGACACTTGAGATGGAGAGACAGAGAGACTTTGAGGCTACACAAAACTCTGTCTTTGAAAATATAAAACTAAAATCAAAGAGGTGCTCCTCAAATAAGAAGGTCATGGGGTCAGAGAGGAAGTAGGGAGCCAAGCGTTCTCCCCCACGGCTGGTGGCAGGACAAGTTGGTACCATCAGTGGAATCTGGTTCCCTCAGGCAGAAAGGTGGGCCCTTTGCTCCACCCCGTGTCCCAGGGTCTGGAACCCAATGCCATGCATTTGTCATCAAACACTCTTAAACAGGAATATACAATATACACCAGGAACCTCCAGGTTCTCACAGCCTTTCCTACAGTGACCCTGATTCCCAAGGGAACATTTAGCCATTAGGACAGAAATGCTCCTCTAAAGCTGGACACTACTAACATGTCCTCAAGCTGGCCACCTATTTACATTCAGAAATCAGCTGTAAATTATAAAAATGACACATTTGAAGAGTATTGGGTATAGAGGATTATGCTGCTGATGACATTAAATGGGAAAATTTTAAATCTCTATGTGCACTATCATCTTGGATTTTTGTTAAAAAAAACACATTCATTAATAGTTGGTTGAAGGATTTTTGTATTGTTATGTATTTCTTTGTTTTCTCTTTATTTTCCCAAGTTCCAACGGTAACTGTGTTATTACTTGTAGAGTGAGAATAAAAGAAAGTCTTGAAATGGAAAGTACAGTTAATACCAAACTTGTGACCAGCCACAAGAACGGCAATAACCCGAGGTGGTGTTTTCCCCATTGCCGCTTCACAGAGGACCACTTCCTGGTGGGCTAAAGAACATGCCTCTTATGAACTTGGCCTGGCTTTATTTAGACAACAATAGGATGAAGTGCAGGGTTACTGGACACTGCCATTCCCATGTCCTTAGCATTTATTCTTCCATGACCTGGAAAATCTTAAAATACTGGCTCTTCTTAAAGAAAGAAAAGAAAAGCCCACAGGTCCTTTGACTGGAATCGATTCTCCTGTGGCTCACCGGTCTGTAAAAGGCATTAGGGTGCGGCATGGCATTGACCTTCATTCTTGTCTCAGCTGAAAATTTCCCTACGACTGGCTGAGGATTCCCAAGAGAAAGGCAATTAAGTGACCCAGCATGATTGTGTAAGGCCTTGGGCTTATCTTGATTAGGAGAAAGTGGACGTCTACTCATCCAAATTTAGAGCAGAGAAGAGAGCCAGATGTTTGAGACCGTGACAAACATTATCCCATATGGCTTTGCCTTTCTTGCCACTTGGTGGATGGGTACAAAGAAGAGAACACTTCAGAGTCTGCCTTCCAGGACGTCTGCTGTAGCCTGTGTCCACAGAGAAACCCGCTTTCATGCTCTGTGTTGAAAGGGGCCTGGGCACATCCCTTCAGGAATGTTGGCTGCCTCTGAGGAAGCTTCCATCCTCCCTGGGATGCTAAGCCTGGTAATCAAAGTCCTTCCTGGTGGGTCCAGACCTGTTCCCACATGGTTTGCCCCAGCATAGGAGGAAACTGGAGTTGTTGCGGGCATGGATTCTGTGTGGGAGTGCCAGGAGCAAAGCACACACAGAGGAGAGTTGGTACACAAGTGGCAGTGGCCTGGTTTGAACCCTGGCGAGTATCTTCCTAGCCATGTGATTTTTTATTTTATTTTATTTTTATTTATTTATTTATTTATTTATTTATTTATTTATTTATTTATTTAGCTGAGGATTGAACCCAGGGCCTTGTGCTTGCTAGGCAAGCACTCTACCACTGAGCTAAATCCCCAACCCCTAGCCATATGATCTTATAAACACAATCTCTTTCCTCTCTGCCCAGGCATCCCATCTGCTGAGGGGTGGTATCGATGCCAGTGATGCCACTGATACAACTCATGAGAGCTGTTCTTTATTAGGTGTGTGGTAAGTGTGCAACATGGTGCTTGCTACAGCCCGGAGTTTACTGCATCCTTAATCTTTCTATTCACTCGTTCCTTGGAGGAAAGTCACTGAGCTGACTAGGTGCTGAGCACTGGGCCAAAAGATGGGACCTCAGAGGAGATAACACACAGACCCCACCTCAGTCCCATAAAAGTCAGATTTTAGGGGTGAGACTCCAGTGGGAACTGCCCAACAGGTCATGGCTCAGGGCACCTATCATGGCACCCCTGCCCCCCAACATACACAAATATACCAGGTACCTTTGCTCCTTATGGCTCAGAGGTGGAAACGGGAATCAGGATCAAGATCCCGTCTCCTAGACTATTAGAAACTTTCGGAACGCAGCTTAACTGCCATCTGTAGCAGGAATCTTAAAAGTTCTTATTAAGAAAATCAAACTTGAGCCAGGTATTGGGGTGAATGTTGGAAGATCAGAGAAGCAGAACAAGCCATAGCAACCTCACCTTGCCAGTTCCTCAGCTGATCCTATTTCCTCAGACTGGAAGCTTCTGAGTCCTCATCCGAATGAATCTCAGGTGAACTGCCACTCTAAAGCCTAAAAGCTTAACCAGCCAAATGCTTTTAGTTTCTGTTTTTCACGCCTTATATATCTTTCTGCTTTCTGCCATCACTCCCTGGGATTAAAGGCGTGTGTCACCATGCCTGACTGTTTCCAAGGTGGCCTTGAACTCACAGAGATCCAGAGGGATTTCTGCCTCTAGAATGCTAGGATTAGAGGCATGGATTAAATTACCACTGCCTATCCTCTATGTTTAATACTGTGGCTGTTCTGTCTCTGACCCCAGATAAGTTTATTTGGGTGCCCAACATTTCGGGGAATACAATACTACCACAACCATCCACTGGATACATGAGCTTTCTCTGCCCCCCAGAGCAAATCGAGAGCTTTGCTGGGTTGGCATTGTGTTCTGTTGAGACTGTCTGCCTCAGCTTCCTTCAAAGAGATGGAGAGCCCTTTGAGGGAAGGGTTTCTGCTCCACTCACTCCCAGGCCCAGTGTCCAGCATGGGTAGCACACTGTAGATGTTTAACAAGTACCTCTTCCCTGAATAACTGACAGGGAGTTGGCCATCACAGGAGACATTGCTGTACTGACAGTGAGAAGAGAATCCCTTTTCACCATGATATTTTATGAGACAATGAAATTTACTCTGCAGATAGCTGAGTCCCTTCTCGTCCCAGCTGCAGCTACCAGTGAGGCTGCGTTTTCTCCACCACAGAGAAAGTGCCTGCCTGAGGGACTTGTTCTCAGCATGGCTTTAGATTATAACTTGGTCAGGAATGTCTTGGGAGAGTGAGCCCCTTGTCCTGGGGCTGGCCCAGGGCCAGCCCATTTGCTTTTCATTGCGTGGGAGACGGTTTAATGGAAAGTAGAGTTACTGAGGCCGGTGTTGCAACAGAAATAATTGGCTGTAAGGCTCCATGTGCTTCGGGGACAGGGACACAGATTTGACTTTTCAGTTTCTCATTTACTTGGTGGGTGAGTCAGGGATAGCTCTTTCTCTCCTCTGGACCTCATTCAAGGAATGGTGATTGTAGAGGGGAGTTGAAGTGGTTGCTGATTAATCTAGAAGGTTCTTTCCTGGTCTGATATGACTTCTCTGACTTTCTTTCCGGGATCAGATTGATGGGAGGCTGGCTGAGTTGCTGGAAAGTGATGTGGATGGTGTTCTGGGAGAAGGCCCAGTCTTGTGAACTCAAGGTCATGGTTTAGGAACCAAAAGCTCAGATAAACCCTGAATCACCTAGTGAGATCCACCCCCGAGGAGGGAGGAGGGGTGAAGTGTGCCCAGCACATTCCTGCTGAAAGTATAAACAGAAAGCAGACTTGAGTCCTGGAGGATAATGACCAGATCTAATCCATGGTGGTGTATAGGGGCTCCTCCAGACAGAACCAGCCAGTCTGGAACCCATATCCTAAGGTGAGGGGCCATGTCCCTAGCCAGCCCCCCCCCCCATGGCCCTCAGTGTGGAAAAGTCTCTTGGGTGGGTTTGTTCAGGTACTATCTCTTAATGATACCCTGTGGGGTCCTTGTAATTCGTTGTTTCAACTACACAATGGCAGTGACCACTGAGAAGAGATGGAACTCACTCACTGTAGTGACTTATAGCATATAAGTTTAAAAAGAACTGAGATATGATCCTAGCATGGTGGTTCAGGCCTGTAATGCCAACCCTTGAGAGGCCGAGATAAGAGCATCACTGCAAGTTCAAGGCCAGTCTGGGCTGAGTGAGAGGTGGCTCAGCAGTTAAAAGCATTGGCCGCTCTTCCAGAGGACCTGGGTAACTCCAACTCCAAGGGATCCCACACCCTCACACAGACCAACACTCAGACAAACAAAACACCAGTGTATAGTAAACAAACAAACAAATACATTAAAAAATAAAATCGTAAGTTTCACAGTGAGACCATATCTCAAAAGAAAAAAAAAAAGGGGGAGAGGCAATTTGTGAATTTTGCTGTTTTAAAAATTTTATTTCTACAGTTTTTCTATGTCATCACCATCAAATTCCTGAATAGTTTCATCACTTCCAGAGAAAACCTCTGTATATCATCAGTCAATTTTGTTCTAATATCTCTCCACTGGTAGCCACAGATATATCTTCTGTCTCCATGAATTTGCTTTTCTAGATCTTTTCCATGTAATTGAACATGTGGCCAAGTAGGTTTGACTTCTTCCATTTATCATGAAGTTTTCAAGGCTTGTGCACGTTGGCCAATACAGAACAATTAAAAGTCGTGTATGTCACTGGATGTGGTGGCCTACACCTGCAATGCCGCCATTCGGGTAGAGTCAGGAAGGTCTGGAGTCCAAGGCCAGACTCGGCCACATTGTGAGTTTGAGGCCAACTTGGGCTATGGGAAACAACCTCCTCCTCTCTTTATGCCTACCCTGAGGTAACATGCAGGCAAAACCTGCAGTGTGAGCTTGGTGTGATCCATCTGTGTATCCTAAGAGGAGCAGGAATTGGCATCATTAACTCCCTAGGGACAGGATGATAACTTCCTTGGGGCTGGCAGGGAACTCTGCAGGGAAATTCTGGTAGAAAGCAATCTGTGACAAGGTCCTTCTCATCAGCAGGACACACTCACTTACTGTGTCTGAACTATGGAAACTAGCTGTCCTCTCCATACACCATGGAGATAATACGAAGTTAAGTTACATCAGAACAACTAAGCTTAACTGAAGACAAGCCTTGAAGGCATATTATATAGGGAGGTGGGAGAGAGGTCCTTCCAACTCCGAGAGCACAGAAAAGAAGAACATATACCGTGAAAGTAACAGATGAACAAAAAGAGTCAGGATCATTCATGTCAACTGCAGCAAACCCCTAAAAATCGAGGATGAAGAAGAGGAACAACTCAGTTGACCAACCAGACCACCAACTAATAAAATAATAAGAAATAGGAAACTGTGCTCTGTAATAACCTTAAATACAAATAGCCTCAATCCACCAATAAAAAGACTCAGACCAGTTGACTGGATTGAAAAACAGGATCCAGCCAGCTAAAGGAGCTTGCCACCAGACCTGATGACCTGAGCTCGAACCCAGGACTCACATGGTAGAAGGAGAGAACCAACACATGCCCACACATACACACATGTAAATAAATAAGCAATAAAATTTTAAAGGGACACACTTAGCTAGCAAAGATTCCCAAAACCAAGAGTCAAACAATGAAATTACCCTACTACAATAATAGAAGCCATAACCAAGCTAGCGTATTGATTCTTTTTATTATTTATTTATTTATTTGCTGTATTTTTTTTTTTTCTTTTGAGACAGGGTCTCTGCATAGCCCTGGCTGTCCTAGAACTTACTATGTAGACAAGACTGGCCTTGAACTCACAGAGATCTGTTTGCTTCTGCCTCCCCAAGGCTGGGATTGAAGGCCTGTACCAGCACGCCCAACAGCATACTGATTCTTAATATAATAAAATAGACTTCAAATCAAAACTAGTCAGACAAGATGATTGGGAAAGAATTCATCAAGACAATGTAAGGATCATGAACATTTCTGCCTCCTAATGCCACAAAATGAACACCAACAGGAACAAAAGGTCACACAATAATAGTGAGGGGCTTCCATACCTTACTTTCATATTCAGCTATGTCTCTCAAACTAAAAGTCTATAAACAACCTTCAGAAATACACTGTGCCATCAGTTACCAGCTAGCTACAGAATATTCCATCCGGTTAGAGAATACACATTCTATAAAACTGATCACATTGTAAGTCACAAAATAGATTTAACACATTTTTAAAATGAAAAAAAAAAATCCTCATGTATCTCATGAGGCCACAAGAGAATAAAATTAGGAATCAATAGCAAGGACTCCCTGCCTCCCAATGGAGACTGAACCACGCATTTTGGGGGAATGAACAGTAGGTCACCAAAGAAACCACAAAGGAAGGTAAAAATATCTAGAATTAAAAGAATACATGGCCTCTCAGACCCTCTGGGGTACAGTGAAGACAACTGTCCCAGTTAGAGTGTGTCAATTTGACACAAGCTAGGGCCATCTCGGAGGAGGGATCCTCAATTGAGAAAATGCCCCTGATAGATTGGCTTCGGGCTATTAATCAAATTCTTGATTAATGATTGATGTGGGAGGACCCAGGCCAGTGTGGACAGTGCTACCTGTGGACAAGGGGGCCTGGGTGCATAAGAAAACAGGCTAAGTAAGCCATGGAGAGCAAGCCAATAAGCAGCATCTCTCCATGGCCTCTGCATCAGCTCCTGCCTCCAGCTTTCTGTCTTGTTTAACTTTCTGCCTTGACTTCCCTAAATGACAGACTGGGATCAGGTCATGGGAGTCAAACAAGCCTTTCCTGCCCAGGTTGTCTTTGGTCCATGTTTTATTGTAGCAAAAGAAAGCTAACTAAGACAGAAACCCTAAGAGAGATGTTTATGGCTGCACGTGCCTAAATTAAAGAATTAGAGCGAGCAGAAGCAAGTATACTTCAAAGCTCTCAACAAAGAAGCCAAGCCAAACCCCATAGAAAGCAAGAAATCATAAATATTAGGGCAGAAATAAATGAAGTCGCTACTTTAAAGAATAGTGCACAAAATCAACCATTTTCTTTGAAAATATGAACAAGACGGACAAAGCCAATGAACTAACAAAGAAGATCCAAATTAATAAATTATAGATAAAAGGAGTTGTTACGACAGACTCCAGTGCAGTCTAAAAGGTCATTGAGAAAGACTTTGAGCACTTACATTCCCAAAAGTTGGAACGCCTAAAAGAAATGGATAGAACATGGAACTCATATGACCTCCCAAATTAAATCCAGAGCATAGAAACCACTCAAACAGACTCATGACAGCAAAGAGATTGGAGCAGTAATTAAAAGTCTCACAAAGCAAAACTCAGTGCTGGGCAGCTTCACTGCTGAATTCTAAGAAACTTCTAAGGAAGATCTACCGCCAGTGGGTCTCTGATGAAATGGAGCAGGAAGGAACACCCCCAAACACATTCTGTGAAGCCGTATTGCCCTGATACCAAAACCCAGATAAAGACACAACAACAAAGTAGAACTGCAGACCAATTTCCCTGATGAATATAGATTCAAACATTCTTGATGAAATAACTTACAAATCAAATTCAATAATACAAAAAGTTTGAGGCCAGCCTGGTCTACATAGTGAGTTCCAGGACAGCCAGAGCTACATAGTGAGACCCTATCTTGATGGCCCCCATGCCCTTTCAAAGAACACATTAAGATCATACACCAGAACTAAGTTGTTTTCATCCCAGGGATGCGAGACCGATTCAACATACACAAATCAACAAACATTATGCACCATGTAGATATACTTAAGGACAGCAAATATGTAATAAACGGAGAAAAGGCATTTGGCAGAGTCCAGTGTGTCTTCATGATAAAAATCCTGAAGAAATTAGGAATTTGTACCCCCAAATAACAAAGGCTACATAAGACAGAACTATAACCAACATTATATTAATAGAGGAAAGGGGAGGAGTTCTAGGATAAGGGTATTCACTCTCTCCTCTCTTACTCAACACAGTGCTTGAGGTCGTACAACTAACCTGGGCTCACAGGAGCTCATAGGAGCTCACAGAGTCCGGACTGACAGCTAAGGAGCCTGCATGGGACCAACCTAGGCCCTCTGCATGTGTGATAGTTGTGTAGCTTGGTCTGTTTGTGGGATTCCTAGCAGTGGAAACAGGCCCGTCCTTAATGTTTGATCTGGCTTTTGGGAACCCATTCCCCATACTGGGTTGCCTCACCCAGCCTTAATACAAGGGGAGGAGCTTAGTCCGACCTCAACTTGACATGCCATGCTTTGTTGACACCCATGGGAGGCCTGATCCTTTCTGAACAGAAACAGAGGAGTGGATGGGGGTGGGGGCAGAGGAGAGGAAAGAGAATGGGAGGAGAGGAGGGAGGGAGAACTATAGTTGGGATGTAAAATTAATGACTAAATTTTTAAAAAGTTAAAAGCTCTGATGGACTATGTTAACAAAAATGACAAGCCTCCTCATGAAAACATTACACATGGAAACCTATTATAACCTCAAATAAACTAAGAACAATACAAAGACACAATTTGAGCTCATCTATAAGGCGTGCCCTTAAAATATGAAGACAAGTAGAGAAAATGGTAACACATCCACCATGCAAACAGAATTAACAGAATGTCAATGAAATATGGAAGCAATATATTAATATGCTATATTAATACCGAAGTTTCAAAGATAAATTCAAATGAGGTACATGTACACCCATGAAAAAGATAAAAATTTAAAAGGCTGACAACATCAAAAGCTGAAGCAGCTATGAGAAAGAACTCTCTGGAATCCTTTCAGGGCAGGGTGATGATGTGGCTATTTTTAGTAACAGTTTAGAAGGTTTTAACAAGGCCTCCTTGAGTCCCAGCAATCCTCTGCCTAAGTCATTGCCAAGGAAAAACAAAGCATATGCTGGGCTTGAGGAGATGGAGCACTGTGTAAGAGTGCTTGCTGTGAAAGTGTAAGGATCTGAGTTTGAATTCCAAGTACCCAGGTATAAGAACCAGGTATGAGCACATATGTCTTGTCACCTAAGTGTTCAGCATTGAAGGCAGAGACAGGGAAATCCCAGGATCTCACTGGTTAGCTTCAGGTTTAGTGAGAGACAGTGTCTCAAGGGAATAAATATGCTGCAGAATGATAGAAAGTCACTCAACATCTTCTTCTAGTCTCTGCATGTGGATACATGGATGTATACACATATGTGCATATACCACACACACATGAGGAAGAAGACAAGGAGGAGAAAACATGTTTACCAAATGACTTGTGTGTTTGAAATCTATTTATTTACAATGAACAAAAACTGAAAATTTCATGCATGTCCATCAGTTGAGTGGGCATAAACACACTGGGGTATAGTGTAAGACATAATGACACACAGCAATGGGAAAGAGCTGCTAAGCATGCAACTATAGAGATGGAGCTCAATGACATAATGGAAGCAGAAAAACCTGGACACAAAAGGGTTAATCTTGGTGGCCAACCTGACAAGATTTAGAATCACCATGGAAACAGACAGGTAGAGCTTTTCTAGTTTAGATTGATTGAAGTATAAGGGCACATTATAACTACGGGTGGCACCATCCCGTGAGCTAGTATTCTGAAGTGAATTAAAAAGAGAAATCAGGCAGAATACAGGCCTCCACCACTCTGCTCCCTGAGTGTAGATGCAATGATACTTCCTGCCGCCATGATTTCCCTCAGGTGATGGATGACATCCACGGAGCTGAGAGCCAAAAGAAACCTTTCCTTCTTTCATTAAAAAAAAAAAAAAAGACAAGAGAAAGGTGTATTAGTCCAAACATACAAATAGAAAGGGTAGTCATCAGTACCACCATTGGCAGATGACACAATTCTGTACTTAAAAGATCCTACCAACTCCAAAAGAAAAAAATATTTAACCTGTGAAACCTTTCAGTAAAGCTGTAGGATACAAAATCAACATACAGAAATTAAAAGCTTTCCTCTATCCTAATATCAAACTTGCTGAGAGAAATTAAGGGGAAAAATCTCATTCATAACAGCTAACATCAAATAAATTTTTTTTAAGTACCTAAGAAGTGAAAGGCCTGTACAATGGAAGCTATAAAGTGGGAAAAGAACTAAAGAAGACACTAGACAATAGAAGGACCGTCCATGCTTCTGGACAGGCAGAACTAATATTGTGAAAATGTCCTTATTATCCAAAGTAGTCATTACATTCCGTGAAACTCCCATTAAATTTCCTGTGCATGCTTCACAGAACTAAGAACAACTCTAAAATTCTTATGGAAACACAAAAGATCACAGATATTCTGAGCAGTCTAAAGCAGAGAGGACACAGCTGGAGGCATCACAATACCTGGCCTCAAATTCTACTACAGAGCCATAGTGACAAGATGACGTTGTACTGGCCCCCAAACAGACATGTGGGTCAATGGAATGGAACAGAGGACTGAGAATTAACCCTACACGTCTGTGGTCAGCTTATTGAACAAATGCTGTTGTCAACCTGCAGAAGAGTGAAATTAGATCTGTATCTTCCATTCTGGACAAAATTCAACTCAAGATGGATCAAAGGCCTAAAATTAAGGTGGGCTAAAACTGCTAGAGGGAAACAGGGAAAACTCCTCAAAATACAGGCATATGCAGAATTGTCTGAATAGGACTCCAGTAGCACAGTGAGTAGCCTAAAGAACTGACATATGGGATTATACAAAATTCAGAAGGTTTTGCACAGCAAAGTTAACTACCAGCAGAATAATGAAACAGCCTAGAGAGTGGGAGAAAATGTTTGCCAGCATGCCTCACACAAGGGGTTAATATCTGGAACACATAAAGAACTATAAAAATTAAATAGCAAAAACCCTACAAAAACTGTCAATCAGTAATTGAACTGGTGAAATGAACAGACCGTTCTCAAAAGAAGAAACACAACTTGCTAATAAAATTTTAAGTGTTTTCAACATCCTTCGATGGCAGGGAAATACAGATCAGCACTGCTCTGAGATTCCATCTCACTCCATTCAGAATGGCTATCGTCAAGGAAACAAATGACCACAAAGGCTGGGGAGGGCATGGGAAAAGAAGGACCATCATTACCTGCTGGTGGGAGGGCAAACTGGTGCGGCCATTGTGAGAATTAGTGTGGAGCCATCTCAGAAAATTAAAAATAGGACTGCCATATGACAGAGCCCTACCTCCCCAAAGGACTCTGTGCCACAGAGGCGCTTGTCCGTCTGTGTTCTTTGCTGCTCTATTGACAATAGCCAAGAAATGGGAACAGCCTAGATGTTAATCAAATAGTGAGTGATAAAAAACACGCTTAACATACTCTCAGTAGAATTCTATTCAACTATAAAGAAAAATGAAATTATAAAGTTTCCAGGAAATTGGATAGCTCTGGAAATTATGTTATGTATATGTTACATGCACATAATTATATAACTCAGACTCAGAAAGATGACAAATTCTCTGTGTTCACTCTCACATGCTGATCCTGGCCTCTAATACTTACATGTGTGTGTGGGGGTGTGTGTGAGTGTGGGTGTGAGTGTGAGTATAGGTCTTGATCCTGGAAAGGAGCTGGTGAGAGGGACAAGAGATGTTGAGGATGAGGGGGAAGGCTAATAGGTCACATGACATGGAAGTGGCCTGGAGGCTCCTGGGGAGGGTACAAAGAGGGGTGCAGGGAGAATGGGGAAGAGGAGGAGGACGGTAATAACAAAATGCCGTAATGAAACATTATACTTCATGCTATTTAAAATACAAATAAATAAATATATGTATTTTTTGTTGGATGTTTCTATCATTTTATGCATTTGTAGCTTTAATTCATCTGGAATTTGTAAATGGTTTAAAGTAGGCATCCTGCTTCATTTTCTTCTCATATTGTTAGCGAGTTCTCAACTCTCTAACGTTTTCATACTGATCTGACACAGGGTCTTATGTTGCCCAGGCTGGCTTTGAACTGTCTTTGTAGCTGAGGGTGACCTTGAACCCCTTCCTGATTCTCTAGTCTCTGCTTCCTAAGTGCTGGGATTGCAGGCATGTCCCCACTAAGCCCAGAATCCTAGTAATTTTTTAATGTAATTTGGACTGGCCTTTTATGCATGGATTTATTTTCTCCAGCTTTTAATAGACTCTTCAGCTTCTTGTTCCTTTATGAGAAATTTTCATCTTCATTAACTTAATACCCATCCATTTATCTAGATATTATCAAACAACTGTTATTCTAGTACACTTTCTTTGGTGACATGATGTATTGTTTTCATGTAAGGTATACTGCCATAACATTTAAGGGTTCTTATTTGGCCTGTGGCTTTCTGACATGTCACATACCATTAGCAGAGCATGTGTGGGCTAGCCATGGATGAGAATGGATGGGAGGACCAAAGATGCACTGAGGATTCATGAGACTGGACACAGAATATCTGTGACAACCACAGCATCTTTGGACCAGTTCAAGCTGCTACTGTAGATCCTGAGGACAAGTACCATCCTTGTGATCACTGAGTGGAGGAGTAGAAAGCCCCATCTCTGGCATCTTCAAAACCTGGCCTCCTGCCCTAACACAGCCAGGGTGGATGGCGTTTAAGCCAAAGCTGTGGTCTGTACATCATGCTCACTAGCACCCTTCCAGGCTTCATGTTTGTATTTGCAGTGCAGTGTTAACAGTGATGGGAGTGGACACCCTTCTGGTCAAGGTGGGACCATGGTGGCCACAGTATCCCAATGTTAGCTTCCTGCAGGATGTATACACAGCACACCTGCCAATTCACAAAAATACTCTTCTTTGACCTTCTCTTCTGGATAAGAATGTTGAATATTCTCGAATGATTTTTGTCAACCATCAAAAGTGACTATATGGTGAGGGCTGGAGAGATAAGTGCCTCACTCAGTAAAGTGCCTGCCACACAAGCCTGAGCACCCGGCCTCAGGTTCCCAGCATTTGTAAAAAAGCTAGTTGTCTGCAGTTCCAGTCCTGGGGTGGAGACAGAGGCTCCCTGGGGCTTCTGGCCATTCTAGCCTATTCAGTGAGCTTCAGGTTCCATGAAAAACCCTGTCTCAGAAAAATCAAGTGAACGTGTGTGCTCTAGTACAATGAACATGTACACACACAATACGGTGGAGGGCAATAGAAGGAGATATGAGTTCTGGCCTCCACAAGCATGCACACACTTAAGAACATGCACCATCACACACACACACACACACACACACACACACACACACACACACACACACACGTATATATAATACTTCTGTTTTGTTATTCTGACATGATAAATTATACAAATGGGTTTTTCTAGTTTGACAGATACATATCTCTCTTCTCTGTATTTGTTGTTATTTTGTATTACATAGAAGCCTTTCTTCCAACTTTCCTTTCATCCTTTTTGTTTTCTTGACATTTCTTCTCAATTCTGGGAGAACTTGTCATGTTCCTTGAAAAGCATGGACTGGTCACTAGCAGCCTCAGCACCATTCCGGACGTTTGTAGAGGAACAGAGCCAGCTGTGTGTTCTAACACGACTCCAGGTGATAAGCCTGCACTGTGAATTGTGAAGAGTGGATCAGTGTTTGGCCTGAAAGGGAGCCTTCCCCTCCATCTGTGATGTAGACTCCCCTTAGTTTTAGAGTAGTTTAATTTTTCCAGTGGGACCGAGAAAGGAGATGAAATTCAATCGAGATATTGGTCCCTTATCCAGGACCGGTATCCTCAGTCTCCTAGGGCAACCAGCTGCTGTGTGTGATGCCATGAAGTGAAAACAACAGCTCAAAGGTCACCACAGTCCCCTCTAGGCATCATTAGCCCAACACAAAAGAGTTTCTGTTGGAGTTCTGCTGCAGTCCTGTGTCCCCCCAGGGTGCTTTGCCCACACTACCTGCTTTGACAAATTTACAGATGTCAACTGGTGTCTCCATGGAAGCACTGGTCCTGGGCAGATAAAGAGGAGTAAAGAGATTCTGGTGGAGTTTGGTATCTGAAAAAATGTCCGAGGTTTTCAGGGGAAGTGGCCATACTTTTGCTCCCACACATTGTGTACCAGAGAGGAGAGCATCCACATATGTGAGTTATAAGCCCTGTACATGTAGAAAGATGCATCCTTTTAAGGGGAAAAAAATAAAATCGAATATGTCCAGTTCTCATCAGACACGGCGGGAGAAAAATTTCGGGAAGGCACAAAACTCTATGGAAATGATTCAAAGAGCAAAAAGACTCTTCAGGACAAATTGGCTCATTCTTTATTGTTGCCAGGCCCTCTGTTCCCTGGAGAGTTATCGAAACAATACCAGCGCCTGGCTCTCATGGTGGACTGGAAAACATCCTACCTTTCTTAATGGCTTGGTGAAGCTGTTGTCTCAACAGGAAATTCTAGCCATTGTCACGCATTCTTGTTTATTATTAGTAATAATAGCTCTTCACAGCGCCGTCCGCTCCAGACCTTGACAAAGCCTTTCCATAGAAGCTGGGTCTTTCCGGACCATGCTTTGGCAAGTCAAACAGGGTGAGCAGGCATGAATGCGCCCATTTCGTAGATCATGAGCTGAAGCTGCAGGGAACCCAGGACATCCTTGAGACAATGGAATGCAGAAATGGCAGCTGGGAGTTTTATAACATTTGCAGTGGACATTTCTGAAACACACGGGGCAAGCGTGAAGCTTCCCAGCCTGTCTGTTTGGTCCTCTTGCTGAGCCTGTGTGTGGAGCAGGCAGAGAGAAGGACCCTTAAGTGTAAGTCAAGTGTAAGGCTCACTGTCTGGAGTTTTACAACATTCCTCGGTCGAGACTCAGGAGACCACTCGTCTCTGGCTCCTGTTCTGGCCGTGGGGCTCACTCCACCTAATTACACCATTACATGACTTTATTCACCTTCTACCAGAGATCTGTTGCCGCCCTAGGATGTGATCGTCACACACCAGGAGAAACTGTTTTGCTCCTTACTAATCATTTTCTGAATTTGACTCTTCTCCCCTAGTGGGAGGGGAAGGTACCTTATTCCTGGTGTCTTCTAATCTATGCCTCTTCTTCTTACCCGTCCACACAGATCACCCCCCATTTCCCTTTGCTGTTTGGTTTATTCACCTAACTCAATGCCTTTCCTTTCACATGCTCTTTTTCCCCAGATGGCCCTGGCCTTATTCTCTATCACCTTCTCCTATGACGTCTTACACTTAAAGGGACCAGCTCAAAAGTGCTGTCCCTGGGAAGCTTTTCATACCCATTGTGTGAATAGCTCTGCGCCCAAGAACACGATGAGCACACCTCTGCTTCCCCTTGGCCTCGGAAACACCTTGTGTATAGCTGGGGATTTGAACCAGAGAAGCTAGTTTGGGGACATGAATGACATCTCATTCCAATGAACTTGGAACTTTACAGCTGGTAAGAATTCATTTAGGGTTGATCTAATTTCCCCAATAGCTTGGGAATGTCTGGACTTTTTAAAGACCGTGTCTCACTTTAGTGTCTTTGTTTAGATAACAAGAAGGTGGGACTCACATAAGGCAGGCATTACTCAAATGGGAACGGAAGTTTGCACTGAACCTTCCAGAAGACTGATGAGCAGATTAGAACTTCAGTGGTTGAGGGGATGTTGGGATGTTGCCGATCTAGAGCCTAATTACAATACATCTTGGGCTGTGTCTACCCCTCTAATAGCCATTCCTTGCCCACCTCTCTGTCTGGCCTAATGTCCTTGTGACTAAGAGATGAAAGCTGTAGGGATGTATAAACAGACTATCAGTATCACCAGGAATTTTAGAGTCTTTCCAGAGTCGCTGCATGTTACCCAGGAAATCAGGGTCCCCTCTTGGGGGTCTTAGTCTCTTTGATAAAAAGAATAGAAGAATAGACCCATAAGGAGGCTCAAGGGTACTTTTATTAGTGTTAACAAGAAAAGCCTAGGTGGCATGATGTAAAACGTGGCAGCTATCAGGAGGAAGTAGATGGAGGAGAGAAGCCATGCCTCTGAGTTAAGCTGTCATGGAGGTCAGCCACACAGCAGATAAGCAGCCACATGGCGAGGAGAGGGACATTAAAGAGTGAAAAGCCTAAAGCACCAGAGAAAGGGGTCCTAGGCTCTGCCAGCACCCCGAAGAAAGACAAGAAGAACCAAGGAAAGTTATACCGTCCAGAAGACAGAACGGTGGGCAGACCGACAGAACTCCACCACGACTCTGAAGGGGCCGCACAAAAGGCAGACCTCTGGGAAGGAGGAGCACATGATCTCACTAAAGAGCTGAGTATTTCTCCTGTCTCCTTAGCACGGCTTCAGGTGGTCAGCCAGGGGATTGGCCAGTCCTACTGGATTAACCCTTTTTAGAGAGAGACAATGGCATGTCTTGCCCCGACGGCGGACTCCACTCTTTACTGTAACACTAACATCCACCAACCAAGAGGCTAAGGGGGTCCTCGGAGAGCCTCTGAGGCCTGTAGCATGGATTCCCTGCTTTGCTTTAGCCCGCCTACTCAATGTTGCCACCAATGTATTTGAAAAGTGCCTTGATTAGTGACTTTACTATAAAATGTTACCAAACGGTAACCATAGGCACATGGAATTTGGGGTCTCTTAAATCTTGTTCCTGGACCATAGTCACTCATATTTGCATCCAAAATAAATTCTCTTAATCTTCTGAGATGAGAATCACAGTTTTCAAAAAATATTTTATTCTTGCTTATGTGTATGTGTCTATGTGAGAACCCATGGAGGCCAGAAGAGGGTTCTGGTCCTCTGGAGCTGGAATTATAGCTAACTGACTGAAGAGGGTTCTGGGAACTGAACTTAGGTCCTCTGGAAGATCAGCAAACAATCTTAAAACCCTTGAGTAATCTTTCCAGCCCCAAGTTGTATTTTCTTGTCTACACCAACCAATCATTCTAAAGGTCAGCAACAAAAATTTCTATTAGTTATCTTGGATTTTATTACCACATTCCTCCCAGTTAAAGCCTTTAGTGCCAAGCTCCCTTTGGTGGTGGTGATGGTGGTGCTGGAGACTGAACCTCAGGCTTTACACATTCTAGGGAAGTAAGTACCTTACCCTTAACCCATGTCCTCAGTCCTCTCTGATTTTGTTACAGGGTCTCACTTGATTGCCCAGGCTTGCATTGAACTCACTCTGTAACCTAGGCAGACCTTGGAGCTTGCAACCCTTCTGTTGCAGGATTACAGGCCTGAACTACCAGGCCTGGTTCCAAATTTCTTTATCATACCTCTTGGGGGATGATCTGGGACCAGCCCACTTAGATAGAGGTTCTGGGTTTTCTTTGGCATCAGAGTGTTTCTGCCTGGCTCCTTCACAATTTGAAAACAGATAATTTTGTAGTTATCAACCCTGGCTGTACACTGGAAACTTAAAAAAATATTGATATGAAATTTGCATAGAGTACTCTGGAATTTTTCATGGAGTGCCAATTGTGTGTACATAGGGTGATGCTCCAGGAAACAGCTACTGGAAGACAGCCATGACAAGAGATGTTGGTGGTTGGAATTTTGGCAAGTTACTTTTAGTATACCTTTTCCAATAACTGGACATCCAGATAAATCCTCAGAAGGCTCATATTCATTGAAACAGTTATTTATCTATTTAAAGTGGTATCTGTGTGTGCATGTGGTGTGTGTGGTGTGTGTGTGTGTGTGTGTGTGTGTGTGTGTGTGTGTGTGTGTGTGCATTTGCTTGTATCATGGTAAATAAATGGGAGCCAGAGGGCAACTTTCTGGGGTTGATGCTTTCTTTATACTAAATGGGCCCAGGGATTAACCCGGGTCTCCAGACTTGGTGGTAAATGCCTTTATCAGCTGAGCCATCTTGCTGGTCCTTTATTACCTTTAGAATAAACTAATTTCCTTTCACAAAGAAACCATGGTACTGTAATGAAAATATCACAGTTCTCAACATAGTCTCTGCTGAACCTGAAAACAAAGATGACTAGAAGCAGAGAGAACCGGGGGAATGTGGAGCCAACTAGAAGGAATAACAATAAAGTAGATGCAGAAATGAAAAAGAAGATGGAGTTAGACCGCAAAGTCATTCAAATAGCTTTATCAAGATGTCCATTTATCTCAAGGAAAGGGTGAACACAATGAGTGAACAGAGAAGGACTTTCACAGAAAGACGGAATGAATAAAAATGAACCAATACAAGATGAAAAACTAAAAATATAATATTTGAATTAAACAGTTTCACTATATTGGTAGCAGCAGATTAGACATCGCAGAAGGAAGATGTGCCACAGAGACACATACAGGGACACCTTACAGACTTTCTCCTCAGGTCCCCAGCCAGGAGCTGAAGACCGTCATCAGCAGTGGTGGGTCATGTTGGTGCTCACCCTGGATGCAGTGGTAAGAATGTACTTCACGTCTGTCCTCTTCCTCCCCCAAATGGTTTAATCTCAGCAAAGACATTGGGCAAATCCCAAATGGCGTGTGTATGTCTTACGAAACTCCCAGTTAGCACTCCTCCACATTGTTAAGGAAACAAGCAAGCAAGGCAAAGAGGAATATAAGGAGACATGACAGCTAAATGGAATATGGCATCGTGGAGCAACGTTCTGGCAGAGAAAGAGTGCATGAGCCAAGAAATAACCCATCTGAATGAAGAATGGACTGTAGTTAAAATCACATTCATCAGCTGTAACAAACTGACTGTACTGTAGTGTAAGAAGTTAATGAGGGCAACTGGGCACAGGATGTACCAAATCTTGTCTTGTATCTGCCCTTTTCTGTAGATGTAAAGCTGGTTTAAATAAGGAGTGTAGGAAAATTAATGAACAGTAGTAAATTCTGTCAAATGTGTGGGCAACTGGAGCTCTCACTGTGTGAAGGAATGTAAAATGGAATAGTCTGGCAGACAGTTTGATGAGTCCGTGGGATGTCAGACATACAATCATCTTGTAACCAAGAGAAATAAAACATATTTCCCCACAAGGACTTTATGGGAATGTTTGTAGGGGCTTTACACAGAATCATCACAAACTGGAAGCATCCAGAATGTCCATCAGCTGCTGAGTATGTCAGCACATTGCATGTGTCCATATACTAGAATGTAATAAAAAAAAAAAAAAAAGAATGAGCTACACCAGCATGGCAGCTCCCAGAACAGCCTCACAAAAAAGTGAAGTCTGCAGGAAGAAGCCAGACACAAAAGACTCCATCTGTCATGTGTTTATGTGCAATTTTACCACAGCACGGCTGATCCAAGGTAGGTAAGTCAGAGCAGTGGCTGCATTTTGAGCCCTGAGGTCTGAGGATGGGCTCTCTGGACTTCTTAAAGGGATGGAAATGTCCTGGATCTAGATGGAGTGTGGCCAAGGTGAGTGAATGATTCTGTCAAGCACACCAAGATGTACACTTGAAATTGCTCCATTTCTAACATATATAAAAGGTACTGCCAGGCAGTGGTGGTGCACACCTTGCCCTTGGGAGTCAGGGCCAGGCAGATCTCTGTGAGTTCGAGGCCAGCCTGGTCTACAGATCGAGATCCAGGACAGGCACCAAAACTACACAGAGAAACCCTATCTTGAAAAAACAAACAAACAAACAAACAAACAAACAAAAACAAATAAAAAGGTACCCGGATATTTAAAGACAAGGTTAAAGAGGTGTGATGGCCCCATATGTGATTGAAGCACTTGAGAGATTGAGACAGGAAGACTACCAAGAGTTTAAAGCCTGTCTGGGCTCCAGAGTTCAAGGTCAGAATGTAGCACCCTTCTTTACTCCTGTGCATGCAGATGCTTCTCTCACATGTAGATTTGCATTCCTGCTTAATGCTGGGATCAGCCAATTGACTAGTTGGCATCTTCTAAGATGCCAAAAGGCCCAAGAAGATAGGAGTGAGGTGGAGTCCCCAAGGAGCCCCTGCACTCCCCTGTGCTGCTCCCCAGAGCATCCTCACGGTCTTATGGGATGGATGCTGTGGTGACCAGAGAGAGGAAATTGAGAGTGGAGGAGGGGTTTCTCTGGGTGCATTTGTAATTTGGGGAGCTTGTCTGTTCCTCTTCAGTCAGCTGGGCTCACACTGCCATTCCACAGGATTCTAGAAACTGATCTGGTCTAGTCAGGATTTTGATCTCCTACTGATTTGGGGAGCTGTAAGAAGGGAGAGCAGGACACTCCCATGTGCTGAGCCCAAGTGCTTAGGGAAGCTTAGCCTTTTCCTTGTCCTCCTAGGAGGACAGTGGAGCCACACACTTTCCTTCTTAGTTACCTTTCCTCTTCTGAGGTTGACAGGAAGCCCATCAACATTTTTAGCCCCCCCCAAAAAAAAAAAAAAAAAAAACAAATGTTTCCTTAAAACTCTCTCCGAGGCTAATAAAATACACAGTCAAAACTGAATGGTCAATCCCAACAGTTGTTCTGTGGATGCTCTGTACCTTTATTTCAGGACACATGGCCAAGGTTTCAGAGGGCTGTTGTGAATAACTAAAACTTTGACTAAGATCATCTCATCTAGGGTGCACGAATAAATAAACATCCACTGACAGCCTCCCAGGGAATCTTCTAGGTCATCTAGCCCATCTTTCATGGAGCTGGGTCTCCTGCAGACCTCTGCTGGAAAGGGCTTTCATGACACAGCCCAGTGCTGGTCTGAGCAGCTCTGACCCAGAGTGTGAGCAACAACCCCAGAACGCCAGATTGCCTTTGCCGGTCTCTTTCCACAGCCTCTTCTGCAGCGAGCCTACCATCTCTAATTGCTTTAAACATCCAGTGTTGATTGATTGTTTAGCCCATGGCTGGAACAAGATGCATAAGAAAATCAGCTCAAAGGAGGGGGAATTTCTTTGGGTCCATGGTTCAGAAGGAATGCCCACCATGGCTGGGAAGGTCAGTCTGTGGAGTGCCCACCATGGAGTGGGTCAGTCTGTGGCTGCAGAAGCTGGCAGTGGTGGCCCATCCTATGGTGATAACCAGGAAGCAGAGAGCTGAGGATGTAACACTCAAAGGCTTTCTCCAGTGACCCCCTTCCACTAGCCATGCCTCCTGCCCTAAAGGTTCCACAAGTTTCCCAAGCAGCACAAGGCTGTGGGAACATGCCAGACTCAAACCATAGCACACGTTGCCTGTGGTTTGGATTCATTCGCACCTACTGGCTTGCCTCTTCCTTCCTGCTGACTACAAGTTCGTTTGCATGCAGATCCAACATGATTCAGGTGACCCATGGCACCTTGGCACATGCTCAATGCCAAGGTGGGAGGTTAGGAGTGGGCCAGCCTTGCCACATCAGGCAGGGGGCTCATCCACAAAGATCTCCAGCACAAGGTAGGCTGGGAGCTATGGCAAAGAGAAGGAAAGGAATCTGTTATTCCCACTCTCCATCTCTCCACCAGTTTCCATGCTCTGGGCTTGTGCTGGGGCAAAGAAGCTAAAAAGACAGTAGTATAATTCTAGAACATTATGGGAAGGGTGCTCACCAAAGAATAGGTGTCAGGTGACTAGGTTCCTGTGTGAAGATTTCTGGGAGAAAGATATTGATAGGCCCTTAAGTCAGAGGCCCATTCAGGGACTAATTAATTATCAGAAGAGACAGAGCTACCTGCTATAAAAAAGGCACACTGTCTGGTCTAAGAACGAGTAAGTTCTATAAAGCATGGATTTGGCTGGAGACAATGGTCACAGATGTGTTATGAATGTCACATAGGCATGTGGAAGCAATGCATGATGTTTTTTGTTTGAATAAAGCAACATAGCACAATCCCCACAACATCATGTGCTGACAACTTGGTACTATCTGGGAGGTTCTGGACATTTTAGGAGATGGGATGTTAGCTGAAGGAAGCAGGTCACTTGGGGGCTGGTTCTTGGGGGTAGCTGGTCTCTGTCCCCTTCAGTCGCTCTGCGTCCTGTCTGCAGTGAGGTGAAGTTCTTCTTCCCAGCACCATGATGTGGAACCAAGTGACCTTAGACAGAAATTCTCTACAGCCGTGAGCTATGGTGACTCTCTCCTCCCTCATGTCATTTGTTCAGGTATTTTGGTTGCATGGTATAGGAGAGGGAAGGAATGACAGACATCAAAAAGGCTTGGAGTTGGTTTTAAATGCCCATTTGTCACACCTAGAATCACCCGGGAAGAGAGTAAATGTCGAGGAACTGTCTGCATCACATTGGCTTTCGTACCTGTTTGTTGAGGAGTTGTCTTGACCAGGTCCACTGTGGGTAGCACAGTTTCTTTAGGTTGGGCCCTGAACTACATACGAGCGAAAAAAGCTGAGCAAAAATGCTAACAACCAAGCAGAAGTGTGGATGCCTTGGTTCCCATGCTCGTGACTGTGAACTTGGTGTGGCCCTTGGTTCCCATGCTCATGGCTGTGAACTTGGTGTAGCCCTTGGTTCCCATGCTCCTGACTGTGAATTTGGCTCTCCTGGAATTCTCTCGGTAGACCAGACTGGCCTCGAACTCACAGAGATCCACACAAGCTTTATTTTAAACAGCAAGAACAACAACCAACTATTGCACAACTTCTCCCTTGCTTGGCGATTCTGGGATTGCTCCTTCCGAGGTTCCTAGGGGTCTGGACAGTCTCCCCATGACTTGTTTAGAACTCTCCTCAGGTAAGCAGCTCAGGTGAGACACCCCATGCAGAGGGACTGAGAAGCAGGAGCCAGGAGGATCAGCCCATTGCTGGCAGGTGGGGAAGACCGGGAGGCGCTCACCTGAGTTCTCCAGCTTGTCCACAGGCAGCCAGCTGGACTGCGGCATCTTCTGCATCTCTCCTTCTCAACAATGGTGAAGTAATTGAGGAGGTCGAAGTGACCCATGTTGGACCGAGAGGAGTTCTGGTACTGGTTCACAAGCTACTCCTGCTTGGTGGTGTGGGCGTGGCCTGTGCAGATGTACTTGGACGGCAGGTGCTCCAGCTAGCTGTGGTTGGGGTACCAGTCTGTCATCTCGATGCTCTGCTCTAGGCTTCCAGATCAGGAGCTGCTGCTCTTAGAACTCAAGAGGGTGTGTGTGTGTGTGTGTGTGTGTGTATGTGTGTGTGTGTGTTCCACCACAAGGAACCTCCGCTCGTGCAAGTGCGGGTGAAAGACCCAGCTATGTTTCTTATACAGCCGGGCCCACCTGCCTAGGGATAGTACTGCCCACAGTGGATTGGGCCCTCCTGCATCAACTAACCGCAAAAACAAACAAAAACTCAATAACAATGACAAAAACAAACAAAACAAAAAACCCTTGCCCAGACATACTCACAGGCCAATTTGATGAAGGCAATTCCTCAGGTGAAGTTCCCTTTTCCCAGGTGTCTCTAGACATGTGTCAAGCTGACAGCCAAAGTTAGCTACAACATCCATCAACATTAATCCTGAAGGGTGGGCATTATCTCTGCTTATGATAAATATTCAGGGAGACAGAGTGGCTTTTCCGAGGTCCCTACTTGTGAATGGCAATCCTGAGCTTCATCTCAGGCTGCCACATTGCTTCCTGCATTTCCTCAAGTCTCCTGGAACTTCATTCATCCATTTACTCATTTTTGAATGTCCTCAGCTCTGACCGCGGGCCAGTATGACACAAGGCCCTGACCTGGCCTGGTGCAAAGCCCTGGGTCATGCAGTTAGTAACACAGATTTGCCTGGAGACTGACCAGGTGCACAGGGACAGTTCCTGCCCCACAAGGGCATGATGTTTCACTGGGCAGAGGAGACACATGTTCAGCTAAGTGTGGGCATCCTGGTATGAAATGACCCTGGAGTGACCAGGACTATAAACGGCTATGGGAGATGAGAGCAAAGAGAACCATGAACCTAGTGCAGAGGGGAAATCTCCCAGAGAAGCTGGGATTCCAGGGACACACCAGTGGCTGCAGAGAGAACAGACATCATCAAAACAGGCTTAGAGTGGTGTTAGCATTGCCTCCTGCCATCTTCTTCCCTGTCCCCTCTGAGCCTTCCTCTGCTCCAGGTCACCAGATTGACACTGTCAATAATTTTTTAAGTTGTGGAATACTTTGGATATTAAACAGTATGGCAAATAATACCAGAGTCACCAAATGTCCACCGTTTTGAGTCAGTGATACTCCGTTTTACAATATGTGCTCCAGCTCTCAGTCTTTCCGTAGGACAGGAGTTTGGGGGATGGAACCCAGGGCCACACTGTTGCTAGGCAAACACCCTCCCACTGCACTGTAGCCATACACACACCCCCTTTTAAAGGTGTGGCGTGTGTTTGTGTGGATGTCATACGTGTGTGTGCAGGTACTCCTGGAGATCAGAAGATGGTGTTAAATTCCTTGGAGCTGTGGTTATAGATAGTTGAGAGCCCCTGCTGTGCATCCTAGCAACCAAACTTGGGTCCTCTGGAAAACTGACAAGTGCTCACAACCACTGAGTCATTTCTTCGGCTTCTTCACAGCCCCTTCATAAGCAAATAAACAAGTGAACTTATTGTGGGGGTGAGGTGGGTGGGAGGGTGATGATTTTGTGTGTACAGGTACGCTCATCTGTGTGTGTGTGTGTGTGTGTGTGTGTGTGTGTGTGTGTGTGTGTGTGTGGAGGGCCCAGGGATCAACCTCAAGTGTAAATCATTGTTCATCTTATTTTTTAAGACAGGATCCCTCACTGAGCCCCTGCCTACACCAGCACTGAGGTTATAGATGTGCACACCAGGCCTGGCTTGTATGTGGGTGTCGGGAATCTGAACTTAGATCTTCATGAACCTTTTACCCACTTTACCATCTGAGCCACCTCTCCAGCCTCTTTTTACTTTGAGACAAGTTCCCATAGAGTTTCTCAGAATGGCCTTGAACTCACTATATTCTAGGCAGGCTTTGAACTTGCCATCCTCCTGCCTCTATCTCCCAAGTACCTGGGACTATGGGCTTGCACCACCAGGTCCCGCTTCTCTCTGTTTTCTACAGAAATAGAACATCATGATTTAGCTGAATTCCTGTACATCTGTGAACTTGCTCTCCAGAGGGAACATTATGCTGGAGTCAGTATGACCTGTCCCCACATAGGGCTTTCTGCCGATGCTACCCCCATAGTCCACATGTGGCATTGTGTGTATTTTAATTGCTATTACACAGATGCATATCTTTTTACAAGTTGGTTTTTCTCCTCCTTACTCATTTTGTTTTTCAGCCTTATCCTTGATATGTGGAGCTCTAGTTCTTAAACTTGTCTGTTCTAGGGTGTCCCATCATAGGAATGGATCAAATATTATACTCTGTCCCCTGGGGATGCCTGCCTAGGCTGTTTGCCCATTTCCACCACTGCAGACAGCACTTCATCAAGTGTCTGCAGACATCTCTTTGTACGCCTGTGTAATTTTATATTGCAGAAACCAGAGTCCAGTCAATGTTTTGTCAACTTGACACAAGCTAGAGCCCAATGGGAAGAAGAGCCTCAACTGAGAAAACACTGCATCAGATTTCCCACAGGCAATTTTGAGAGACGTTTTCTTGATTACTAATCCACAGAGGATGGTCCAGCCCTCTGGCAGGTGACCCTGGGGATATAAGAAAGCAGGCTGAGGAAGCCAGTAAGCAGCCTACTGCCATGGTCTCTGCTTCAGTTCCTGCCTTGAGTTCCTGTTCTGACTTTCCTTCAGGATGGACTACAACTCTCAGATTTAATAAAGCCTTTCCTCCCCAAGTTGCTTTTGATATAATGTCTTATCACAGCAACAGAAACCTAACTAAGACACCAGCAAACAGAATTTTGGTGTGCTCTATTCTGAATGTGTCTCCCACAAACTCATTTGGGAAACCTAACCCCTAAGGCAATAGTATTAGAAAACAGGGTCTTTAGGAGGTAGTTAGGTCATAGGCTAACCCCTAAGGCAATGGTATTAGAAAACAGGGTCAATAGTATTAGAAAACAGGGTCTTTAGGAGGTAGTTAGGTCATAGGGGCACCATCCTAGGAACAAGATTTGTAGCCAGACTTTCTTTAGACTGCCAGTTCCCAAATGATGACACGGAGACTTCTTATTTATTATGAAAGCTTGGGTTTAGCTTAGGCTTGTTCCAGCTACTCTTATGACTTGAATTGTCCTGTTTATATTAATCTGTGATCTGCCATGTGGCTTGTTACCTCTCCTTCATACTGTACATCCAACTCCCTTCTTGTCTCACTGGTGAATCCACATGCCTCAGATTCTTCCCAGAGTTCCTATCTCTGCCTGCAAGTCCCACCTATTCTCTCCTGCCTAGGTATTGGCCATTCAGCTCTTTATTCAACTAATCAGAAGCTGCCTTAGGCAGAGACACATCTTCACAGTGTACAAAAAGGTTATCCTACAACAAGAATTTGTAGCCTTATGAAGTGGGCCACTCAGACCTCATTGGCCTCTCCTAAAGAGTAAGGATACAGCAAGAAGTGCCCAGAAGTGCCCCAGAAGTGCCCAGACGTGCCCAGACGTGCCCAGAAGTGCCCCTCACCAGACAGGGAATCTACACGCACCTCAATCTTCATTTCCTAGTCTCTAGAAACATGAAAAATAATTTTCTGTTTTTTTTAAGACATTGGTAAAAAAAATATGCAAACCCTCAGTTTTACTAGGTGTAAGCACACTGTGTTTCTGTGGCTATGGGAATGAATGTGTCTCTGCCCCACACTGTGTCTCTGTGGCTATGGGAATGAACATGTCTCTGCCCCACACTGTGTCTCTGTGGCTATGGGAATGAAAGTGTCTCTGCTCCATCCTGTGTCTCTGTGGCTATGGGAATGAACGTGTCTCTGCCCCACCCTGTGTCTCTGTTTCTATGGGAATGAACGTGTCTCTGCCCCACACTGTGTCTCAGTTGTTATGGGAATGAAAGTGTCTCTGCTCCACCCCATGTCTCTGTGGCTATGGGAATGAAAGTGTCTCTGAGTTCTCATAGCCACTTGACATTGCCAACAGTTTTCTTTTCTTTTCTTTCTTCTTTAAAGTAAGTTTTTTTTGTTGTTGTAGAATATTATTTTAAGATCTGTTACATTTGTTTATGCTATGGAACATTTGTTTAATGATGCAAAGACATGTTGCATTCTTTTATGTTGCATTTGTTTAACTCTGTGAAGCTGTGTTACTTTGCCTGTCTGAAACACCTGATGGTCTAATGAAGAGCTGAATGGCCAATAGCAGGGCAGCAGAAAGGATAAGTGGGGCTGGCAGGCAGAGAGGATAAATAGGAGGAGAAATCTGTGAGGAGGGATGAAGGAGCAAGAAAAGAAGGAGCCTGCCACTGGCCACACAGCCACATAGTCAGACACAGAATAAGTGGAGTGCAGTTCCTGGTCACGCACCTCCAACTGGACGGTGAGCTTTAGGTTTGGCTCTCATGAGCCTAGAAGCAATCAGAGCCAGCTGTCAGACCAGCACAGAGGACCCAGCTGTAGCTTAGTGTTTAAAATTTGCTCCTACAGTCAAAAATAAGGCTAAAAGATATGCAGTAAAAGAGGTCCAGACAGAAAAACCTCTAAACAGGTTCCAGTGTGTTTTACAATGTGCATAAGCTTAAGAAAGAAAGAATATGGGTATGGACAGTCATAGAAAGAAAGAAATAATTTAAAATTATTAAAAGATAGAGTAAAAGCAATATAAAAGAAAAAGGCATGTAATAATGGAAAACACACAAGAAGTCTGGATCTTATATAGTTTCGTGTTGATTTTGAATTTTTTTGAATGTTGATAAGCAAACAATAGCTGCTAAAAGACATGGGATTGAATGAGAGACTGAGGAAATAAACCAGCCTAGGTATTTTAAGAATGCCGTAACTTTAAAATGGAAGTAAAAAATGCTTTGTAGAAGTAGTTTTGCTTTTGTTTCCATAGGAAACAAGAAGCTATGGATTCATTCCAGGTTAATATGGATCAGGTTTGACCAAGGGAGAGGAGACCTCCCAAACCTGACAGGTGATGTCTACAAAGGTTACTTCTGGTCTTCCCAGGCTTGGACATTATTTCAGTTTTTCAGAGACCCCCAAAGATACTTCACCCACAGACAACAGGAAGCAGTCTAGAGAAAATGACACCCATATTTCCAATGAATGGTGTGTGTGGCTGTTGATTATTTGGTGGGTTATGGATGTTTGTTATCATTTAGGGGAATATAAGAATATAGGCTAAAAAGACAACTATTAATCTCAGATATTTTGCACTGGCATGGATTTTGGTATATTGATACAGATTTAAAGTTAATTTTGTTACATTGTATATATGTTTCTACTCTTGTTTGAGATATTGTGCTTATGCAACTCATTTAAAAATGAAATAATTTAAGAAATGAGGTTAGTCACTAATCTATAATAATCAAACTTCTAATCACATTAGGTATGTTTTCAAGATTAAACAGGTGTATTTTAGACAGATGATTTTCAGACACTTCAAAGATGTACAGAATATGGCATTTAAGATGCTTAGTAATCTAAGGTTTTTCATGAAAATGGGATACATCTGCTCCTGGAAGCACCAATTTACTTCATAGAAGGATGCTGGGCATCAAAGAAACTCCATAGGAGTTTACTTTCATTGTGGCAAGGTTAGCCACTTGGGCAAGAAACTTCTTTTTCCTTGACTGCTTGACAGTATGCTGTACAAACTGGACCTGCAGGACCCTCAGGAAAGTGACTGTTGAACTTTGCCAAAACAAAGTGGGATGGTCTTTCAGAGTTCCTGCTTCATGGAAGAGTCTGCTAGATATTCTTCAAGACACAGAGGAAAGTGACTGATAACTTGCCAATACAAGGTGGGACAGTACTTCAAATTTCCTGCCTCACTGAAAAGTCTGCTAGATAATCTAGGTCTGTAGGCTGAAGATGAATGCCCCAATGTTGCAGAGGAACTTTGGGTGACTGTCCAGGCAGTCAGATGTCTCTGTCATTTCTAGAATTTTGGAAGTTGTTTGCAATGCACTTCCTGTTTACTCGGGGAATATTATATCCTTCTGGGGTCTTAGATGGAGTTGAAGGCTAGATAGTTATAGTTGCAGTTTTCCTTAATTATGATAGAAAGTAAAGTAGATATAAAACTTTGGAATCACTAAGATGGAATGGATGGTGGAGTGTTTTCTCTGAGTTTGCTAAATACAAATGGACTAAATATTGTAAATGTAATTCTTACTTGATAACTGTTTTTGTTGTATGTAGTTTTACTATGTTAAGGTTAAAACCTTTCATTTTTATTTAGACAAAAGGGGGAAATGTTGTGGAATATTATTTTAAGATGTGTTCTATTTGTTTATGCTATGGAACATTTGTTTAATGATGCAAAGATGTGTTACATTTCTTTATGTTGCATTTGTTTAACTCTGTGAAGCTGTGTGTTACTTTGCTGTCTAAAACACCTGATTGGTCTAATAAAGAGCTGAATGGCCAATAGTGAGGCAGGAGAAAGGATAGGAGGGGCTGGCAGGCAGAGAGGATAAATAGAAGGAGAAATCTGGGAAGAGGGATGAAGAAGTAAGAAAAGAAGGGACCAGACACACTGCCACACAGACACACAGACACAGACACACAACCAGACATAGAATAAGAAGGAAAGAAAAGATATACAGAAGTGGAGAAAGATAAAAACCCAGAGGCAAAGGTCGATGGGATCATTTAAATTAAGAAAAGCTGGCTAGAAAAAAGCCAAGCTAAGGCCGGGCATTCATAAGAAAGAATAAGACTCCCTGTGATTTATTTGGGAGCTGAGTGGCAGGCCCCCAAAAGAGCAAAGAGTAAAAAGTGAAAAAGCCAACTACAGTTTTTAAAATGATTTAGTCACTTTTATTTTATATGTTTGTTTTGCCTACGTATGTGTATGTGCACCTCATGCTTGCCTGGTGCCAAAGGACCAGAAGGAATAGGAGTTAAGGGTGAGCCACCATGTGGGTACTGGAAACTGAACCCAGGTCCTCTGCAAGAGCATCTCAGGAATAAAATTCATCAGACTTGGTGGCAAATGCCTCTAACTGCTGAGCCATCTTGCCACCCACCCTTCTTTTCTTTTTCTGTTTAAATTCACATATTTTCTTTCCATGCAAATATAGCAGTCTGTTTAACATGGACATCTGACCATTTCCTGTTCCTGTTGATAAGTCCTCCTGTGGGTCCTCTGCTCTTTGTCAAACAGACTGGTAAAGCTTTTCCCTGCCCACCTATGCAGGCTCCTACTTCCTCCTGTCTCCCACAATTTGGCCAAGACAGACACATTCACAGGTGTGGATATGTATGTGTGCACTGCATATATTATTTAATCAAATTGAAACCATGCTCCTTCCTCCTATATGCCCCCTATGTTGTCGAGCTCTGGAGCAGGCTGCCTACTCCCTCTCCCTAGACTCCTCCAGCCCTCTGCTCTCACCAATGTCTCCCAAGACAGCTTCAGCAAGCACCCCAAACTCCAATGAGATTCCTTTCCCACTAAGGCTGTCTTTGTTCATAGCACCACAGCTCCCAGGACACTGTCCTGGAGTACATCTCCCTGACTCACTAGACCATGAACTCCCTGAGAGCAGGGCCTGTGTGGTGCATCCAACATTTGTGGAATGAATCATTTTGGTAGTCAGCAGGGAGGAAATGAGTCTAAATGCAGCAAGATGAGGAGTGGGGAGTGGAGAAAGCCTAGAATGGATGTGTAAGGAGTGGATGAAGTCTTGAGAGAATGTGTACTGTTATGAGCACAGCCAGCCATCAGTGGCTCAGACCTCTAGGAAACAGGCAAAAATCTTCCCCTTGGGTCAGGCTTAGAGGAAGGCAAAGCCTTCCTCCAGTCCAAGTGAGAATGTTGGCAGTGTGTGTAAAACCAGTGATTGCAGCTCTCTCCTTCCAGATACATACAGCCAGAGACTGCTCGTCCATGGAGACCTCCTGCGGAGACAAGCTAGCCTTTCTCTGTGCTGAGGCTCTGGATTGCCTTGTAGTCAGTGTCTCTCCATCAGAGCATTCCCAACCCATCTGATCCCAGCTCTTCTGCATGTGTGTCTGTCCTCTCGCTTCCTTGCTGCCCCTAGTCAGGCTTCCAGTACCAAGTCATGCAGGAAGGGGTAATGGGAACAGTTGGTCAGGCTGGACAGAGAGGGTCATCTAGTCACCCTCATAATACCAATTTTCAGATAAGGGAACTGAGGCTCAGTGAGGTTTGTGGCCTAGTCTGAAACCACATGCTTGGTCCGTGGGGAGCCAGCTCTGCTCGGCCATCTCCTGACTGAGTGCTGGGTGCTCTCTCCTGCACTGCACTTTGAAGAAGTGGGTCACACCTCAGTTACAGGACGTGTCCTGAGTCCTGATTCCCATAGTCAGGGGCACTAGCCTCCCATCTGTCATGCAAGTCAGGAGCTAAAGACCAGTGTTCCACATGCTTGAAGAAATGAAGAGCCAAGTTAATGACCTGTATTGAGAACCTGCTGTGCACAGTCTCAGACCTTTAGGCATGTGGTTGTACGTAGCTATTTCCATGAGTGCATAGGAAAGTCTGAGATAAGGCCGTTCACCCTCGGTCTCCAAAGCAGTGGATGGAAACTTGGTCGCCATATGATGGAGGGAACCATGTGGCCTCTTAGTCCATTTGGTCCTCTCTGTGGCCTGTGCACTCTATTCCTGTACAGCAGAGAACTCCACAGAGGGCTGGCCTTCTCAGAGCCATCACACAAAGGTCACTGGAATTGTCCTCACTTCCGAGACTTCCTGGTCTTCTTAGTGTTCATCTTTTGCCCCAGGGTCCCCAGGTGACGTCAGTTGGAGCATCTGGGCTGACTCAGGTGTCCAGAAGGCATCAGGTGTCTGAAGGCAGCAGAAAGAACAGCTGGTTCCCCCAAGGGGATCTATGAGAACCAAGCTCAGAGGTCACCCAGGGTGCCAGGTTCGCCTATGGAAAGGACCAGCAAGCACAGTTGGCTACAGGGAATTTGATGAACACCATCAGCTGCAAAATCCCACAAAACAAACAGAGCTGGATCCAGAGGTCTGAATAATAGCCCCTCCACCAGATGGCTTGTAGGAGCCTTGCCAGAGAGAAAAAAAACACCCCCTCTGCCCTGAATTTCTTCTTTGTTCTAGGCCTGGCTCTTCCAGGATGTCAGTGGGGTGCCCCCACCCTCCTGTGGGCCATCCATCCATAGAGTGTCTTGTGTTCAGGGAGATTAAGGCAATTTACCTCAGATTAGGATGTGGGGACACAGAACTGGACAAAAAAGCAGCTTCCTTGTCCCAGCATGAATCACCACGCACTGAAGGGCTCACACAGCTGTCTACATCTGGGCCTGGAATGCTGGGACAAGGACATTCCCAAGGGGCCTCAGACCCTTATGGTCTAGAACAGGAAGTCATAAGCAAGGTCACCCTATGTGAGGGCAGACCCTCTGACCACCTCAGGTCAATCCTTCAGGTTTGATCTGCAGGGACCCAATGCCAGCTTGTCTTCATGTTAAACTGAAGCTGTGTCGGGGTAGATTTAGCGTCATGGCTCCAAGTTGAGCAATGTTGTAAGATCAAGGCCATAGTGGATTTGAGGCCTTGCTATGTGCCATAGGCAACTTATTTTGCTCCCCCCACCCCTCGTGAGCCTCAGTGAGAATGACAGATTGCATTTGCAGTGCGTGGAGCACAGTATCTGGCTGCAGTAGACAGCATAAACATTGTTTTCCTCCCTCCAGCTCCTGGTCCAAAGCCTTTGTTACCCCGGTCCTGTTCCATAAACACCTTCAATGATCCACGATCTAATCTCTGCTGTTGGCCACACTGCCAGGTACATTCCTTTCCCGATTTCCCTGAGCAGATCCCTGTATCTACCACATTTTAGCTACTCACTGTATCTACCACATTTTAGCTACTCAGTTTGCCAGTATATAGCTGAACTTGCTAAGCGACTGCAGATTCTGTTTGGAAGCCAACGAGGCAGGGCGTGATTGCAGCAAAGTTGCGTCAGGCTCCTTGGACCGGCCAGCTGGCTTCGAGAACTTTCCTTTCCTTCTAAGATGAAAAGCCACTTTCAAAAAATCTTTACAACCACAGTACATCTATCTACCTGTGTAAGTTTGTTGGAATGTGCTGGGGTTTGCTGCGCTATCGACTCCTCAGTATGAATAGGTTATCCTGTGAAATTTGTTTTCACCCTAGCTGGCTGCCAGGTCTCTGTGCACATGGACCTTGTTTAGGAACTCAGGGCTCACCTCCTAGAATGTTGTCAGTCACTACTGCAGAGGGGGAGGTGAAGATGAGTTACACAGCCACAGTCCACTGCACCTGCCCATCCCATGGGCCCAAGCAGAGACCTACTGCTCAGGTGGAGAATAAACAGAGACACTCCTGAGCAACGCCAGCCTCAGCCACACCAAGGCTCAGTATCTCGATGAAAATGGAGGAACCCCTGTGGTAAACAGAACTTTGGAAGCTTCCACCCTGACATTCGCCAACAAGAGTTTACCAGATGGCTTAAAAACAGAAGATGCCCTGACATTTGCGTGGAGCGATTTCCTTGCCTCTCCCTCGGGCCTGCTTCAGTGGGCCTCAGCTGCCAGTGTGCCTGGGATGTGTTTCACAGTGTGTGGTACCGTTGACATGTTCTAGATGGTTACAAAGGACATATGTAGCTATGCCTTACATGTCTCAGGTTAGCACCAAATCTACGTCAGGGGTGACTACTATATTTAAAGAGGGTTTTTGTTTTGTTTTAGATTTCAAACATCTAATTTTCCTGGAGCTGGAATTAAAGGAAGTTACAAGGTGCCCTACTTGGGCTCTGAGAACTGAACAGGGGTTCTCTACAGAAGTTCTAGCCCTTCCCTGCCGAGCTATCACTCTAGCACCACAACTACTATATTTAATTGATTACAGTTAATTGTCCCAACAATTTCCCACCTCCTTCTCTTCTGTGCTTTTCACTTCTAGCCAGAGAGGCCACTAGATCTCTGAATCCAATTGCAATGAATATTTGTTTGATTTTTTTTTCACATGGACTCACAATTATGAAAAGACTGATTATTTGCCATAAGCCTGTATAATAATGTGTGTGCATTTGTGTGTGTGTGTGTGTGTGTGTGTGTGTGTGTGCATATGCACATGTGTGATCACAAGGACAATCTCAGGTGTCATACCAGGAACTCTGTCTACCTCCTTTGAACAGGATCTCCCATTGGCTGGGAGATCACCAATTAGACTACACTGGCTGTCTGTTAAGTCCAAAGGATCCTCTTGTCTCTGCCTCCACACTATGGGATTACAAGCTACCACACCTGGCATTTTTATGTGGTATCTGGGTATCAGACTTAGGTCCTCATACTTGCAAGGCAAGTACTTTGTAGACTGAGCTAGCTCCCCATCTCAATGTAACAACCCGTTTCATTAAAAACTCTAAAGCCATCTTCCACATACCTCTTCTTACTTAGTAATACTCCCTATATCCCCACAGCGATTAACAGAACATCTGTATTATTCAGAGATGCTAATTGACTTGTCCAAGGACATAGCATGCAAATATCAAAGTCAGGGTTTTGAACCTGTTTCTGTCCGGCGTCAACTGCAGTGGCCTTCCCTTCATCCCAGGGTGACTGGATTTGGACAAAGAGGGCCTGTTTGGAAAGTGAGTTCCAGGGCACTGAACTCCACTCTGGAAATCTGTGAAGAGGCTGGGGCTGTGAAGTCTCCTCTCCTGCTGTGATCCCTGCCGGCCAGGACATGGAGCTTGCCGAATCCAGCTCTCACAGGGATGACTTTGGGCATGCATTTGAGGAGCTGCATCACCAGAAATTTTGGTTAATGAGACCTTTATTCATGGATAAACATTCCCCAGGGTACTCTCAGCAGTTGGCTAGTGTCACAGCCTGCCCTAGTATGGCCTGAGGCCATGAGATTCCCATTAGTGTGCAATATGAAGTATGTATTGGGTGAGGAATGTATTCACATGTGAGCTGCTGGTGTGAAGGTGTAATGTGTACAACCATGTAAGCTGTATAATTTTCTGTGTGGGATCCACGTTTGCTTAGCCTTTTCTGTTATAAGATCACCAGATAAAATACAGGATACTCAATCATATTTGAATTTCAGTTGAATAAGGAATTGTGTTTTTAGTGTAAGTGGATGAAAAGAAGAAATAAACAGGAGAGGATATGGCTGGTCCCGGGTTTCGGCACCAGATGAACGAAAAACAGAAATATAAAGGAAGGACATGACTGCTCTTAGGTATGGTGGAGGAGAAAGTTTATTACAGAGATGTGGGAGAGCACAGCCAGAGGCAGAGACATCTGGGAGAGTCCATAGTGGACATGACCAGACTGAGCTGTGCCATGTGAGGAGATGGGGGAGGGGAGACAGGAGAGAGGGGAACCAGGAGCAGCATCCAGGAGGCCCAAAAGAGAGCAGATGAAAAAGACCAGGTAGCCAAAATGGCCGAATTATACAGGGAAGGACAGCCCAGCCCCTGGGCTGGAGAAGTTTGAGGTAGAGGGCAGGGTATGCTGGCCAGGAGGGCTCTGTAACAGGTAGGGTCTAAGGGATGCAGGGAGAACCTGGCGGCCAGAGTCTGCTTTGATATGTTACATAGGCACCCAAGGCATTTGTCCCAAGTTTGAGACCTAACAGTAAGTGTTTCCAGTGTCCTATGGGACATCCTTATACTGAAGAAAAGTAACCAGTGTCTGTGGTTTATTTTCTGCACCTGACAGGAAGATTTGCATGCAGGTGTGTCAATGGCACCATCTCAGGACTCACGAGTGTATATATTTGTCTACGTGTCTCTGGGTGTGTACAGGGGTTTATGTGCTCATGTATCTGGCTGATAAGGTGTTAACAGGGAGAGCCAGCGGCTCCACCTTTCCCAACTCATCTCCTCTCAGGCCAACAACTTCTTGGAGTAAAAGGGAACCTGACGGGCCGTAGCACCAAGGCCAGGGAACCTGGACTTTCCCAGCACCCTACATGACATGTAACAGACATTCTGTGGTGTTCACGGCATAAACGTGTGGTGTGTGTGTGTGTGTGTGTGTGTGTGTGTGTGTGTGTGTGAATGAGAGAGGTGAGAACAGGAGGACGAGGAGGAGGAGGAGGAGGAGGAGGAGGAGGAGGAGGAGGAGGAGAGACGAAAGGAGCAAAGGGGGAGAAGCCTAGGGATGAGGCTGGCCTCAGCTATTTGGGGAACACTTAAGTTTGAGGTGACTGTAGGACTTTGGGGGGAAGCATCCAGCAGGCTGTGGCCCTGGGCCAGCTCAGACCGGAAGTCTGGGCTGGAGAAAGAGATTCAGGGGTGTGAGTGGGAAAGAAAGGGAGATGATAGAATCCCCAGCAGAGGGGCAATGCTCAGATCTTCAGAGGACAAGGTAAACAGGAGGGCAGTGGCCGGCCGGGAAGGAGGCTTAGGGATAGCAGCATTTGGAAAACTGGAAGAGAGAATCTGAGGTCCCAGGGCTGCTGGGGGCTGGACGAGGTGCCCACATGCCTGGTAGCACTGAAGGGGCCAGATGAGAGTGATTCAGAGCAATGAGAAAGCATCGGCTGGTTGGGTTCCAGCTGAGCCTAGGGCCTTTGGATTCCCAGCTGTTCAATGTTCATTGCTGGAGCACAGGGGTAGCCAGGGTGCCCCTATACAGCTGTCCCACTTGGCAGAATATTCAATCCTTCTATCCTACTTGTGCACCTGAGTCTCTGAGCATCCTCTACCTCACCTCCACTGCCCCTGCGGATGCCAGTATCTATTCTGTGCCCAGATGTAGCTCTATGTTGAAATAGCATCTGGTAAATGATGGTATAGAGAGGCCTAGCACAGTGCCTGGAATATATTAGGTGTTCAATAAACATGTTTCCAGCTTTCTCTTCAGATTGGAAAGGCACCTCAGAGGTTTCTAGGAAATCCCTCTCCTGAGCACAGTTTTTCTGTGTAGGAAGTCAGATTTTTCTCTTTGTTGACAAGACATGTCTTTTCTGCCATTAAATTCCTGGGAATTTCAAAGGCACCAGCCCAACAGTTTGCTGTAGTTCAGGGGACAGTGGAGCCTGAGTGAACAATGGCAATCCCAGGGGACAGCTCTGATCAGGGTCACCCCTGCTAGCCTCCCCTTCCTTCCGATGTGGCCTAGTCATCTGTCGGGAGCTGGGGGCTTCTCGTGAGGCTGGCTCACAGTGTGTGCTGTGTAAATGTTTGTCTTGATTATTTTTGTTATTACTGTCCCTGGGCCTGGTGTTTCCTGAAATTGAATCATTTCAGTGACTCTATAGTTTAGTTTATTTTAGTTAATCCAAGCTTCAGGCTGACACCTCAGTGGCCCTGGGTTCCCAAAGCAGGGAAGATTAATTCCAACACAATCTCCTTCCGGTTCTTTGAAACCCTCACAGTGCAGGGGAAGGTGGGCTGGCTTCAAGGGCTCACTTGGTTTAGATAAACATTTGGCCTGTGGGTACAAATAGTCATCGGGAACCTTCCCTAGGTTCTGGGCATCAGGAGTGTATATATGAATTTGGTCATTGACTTAGATACCTGTTTGTTTCTCCCCAAATGTCACACAGGCCAGGCTCTCTCCCTTTTTGGTTTACTGCTGAAAATTCATTGCTGGAACACTCTTTGTCACATGGTAAGGGCTCAGGACATAGTTGATGAATGAATGAGTTAAATGAATGATGCCAGAGTCAGACACAATCCTGGCTGTTCACAACCACGTGGTCTAGAATGCCCTCATTCCATTCCCGTTTTCCAACATCCAGCTGAAATTCAACCAGACCAATATGACTGCCCAGCAGCTTGATAAACATGCCTCAGTGGTCACAGGAGCCTGGCAGGAGGGGGGACATTCCACTGGGAACACAGCTACTGTGTTTTAGGTGAGGTGACACGTCATCTGGAAGGAGGGACACAGATGAGACAAGTCCACGAGGTGGTAAGCCTAGGCTCAGCATGCCAGCCTGGCTGTGCAGGCTGCTGGGGTACCAGATCCATCAGGGCGGGTATGGTGTCTGCCTCATCCACCGTGTGTACAACATGGCATCCAGCACAGGGATGAGCTATAGAGTGGGGGCCTGGGAAGGCACCTCGATTGGTAGAATGTTTGCCTAACATATGTGAAGCCCTGGATGACACTCAGCATCATGTAAACTAGGCATGGTGGTACATGTCTATAATCCCTGCATCCAGGAAGGTCAAGGGCATCCTCAGTGAGACCACCTTGGGATATATGAGACCATGTCTCCAAAAAAGAAAAGGAAAAAATTGGAGAATGAGAAGAGGTGAGTTGAGAACAGAAAGAAACTGTTGGGTGGGTTGTGGTGGTACTGTGTTCCCCCAAATATTGTGCTCCCTAATAAACTTATCTGGGGTCAGAGACAGAACAGCCACTAGATACAGAGGCCAGAAAATGGTGGCACACATGCCTTTAATCCCAGCACTTGGGAGGCAGAGCTAGGCAGATCTCTGTGTATTCAAGGATACAGCCAAGCATGGTGACTCACGCCTTTAATCCCAGGAAGTGATGGCAGAAAGCAAAAAGGTATATAAGGCCTGAGAGGACCAGGAACTAAGTTAGTTAAGCATTTGGCTGGTTAAGATTTTAGGCTTCTAGCACAGTTTAGCTGAGATCCATTTGGGTGAGCACTCAGAGGCTTCCAGTCCAAGGAAACAGAATCAGTTGAGGAATTGGCAAGGTGAGGTAGCTGTGGCTTGTTCTGTCCCTCTGATCTTCCAGTGTTCACCCCAATACCTGGCTCTGAGTTTGATCTTATTAATAAAACTACTTAAGATTCATGCTATAGTGGGCTGCTTAGCAACCTTCCTGGGCTCGTTGCCTCTTTCTGCCCCAACCTTCCACCCCCTCACCTCTATAGCACTCTACTACATGAACCTATAGTTTGACCTGGGGTACTTTTTAGTGATGGGGTGCCCTTCCCCACTAGGGGAGCAGCCAGCCTTAGGGTAACAATACAGACAGAAGGTAGCAGGAAAAGGCCCTGATCTTGAAGTCAGAAGATGTAGGTTGACTATCACTGTCCTGCCAGTCGGTCCTTGGGCAGGGTGGTTTCATTATTACAAGTATGGAGTCTGATGTCTTTGGCATCTGCACCTCCACCACGTTTGCGGAATGAGGATATCATTGGACCTCCCTCTCACGGTCCTCAGGGTACAGAAAGCCTTGTGAGATAGCCTTGTCTTGCTTGGCAGATTCATACGTGTTCAGTGAAAGCCAGCCATGGGCGTGGTGTGGTCATCTTTCTGGATCTCTATTTCTCTGTCTATGCAATGGGAGTAAGAATCCTTGCCTGGGTGTCGTAGAGTGTCTATGTGTGGAGGCGGAAACAGATGAGGTACGGGCCAGCGGCAGAGGTGAGGGGTTCTGTGTCATTCCCATCAGTGTGCTCTTTTGCTGTAAGAGACCCCACCAGACCCCACTCGCACACATCTTCCCACCTAAACCCTGAGGGTTTTCTCCCCGGGTACCTAGCTCTTTCCTTAGTTTTGACCTTTAAGATACGTCTGTCTGTGTCAGACAGACCAGTGAAGAAAGGATATAGAAAGGATATAGAGGAGAAAGAAATGTACAAGGCTTTCCACAGTTTCTTCTGAGAGCTGGCGCCTCTGACTCTGACCCCTTTGCCAAAGGGCTAGCCCAGCCTTTGAAATAACTATTCCCTGCCCTCTTGGCATGCTCAACATCAGAGAGACAGGAGAGGTGCTGAGGTTCGGTTCCGGAGATTCGGTTCCGGAGACTGTGAACTGGAGTTGCAGCTTCCCTCCGATATTGTCTCCTCTGTGCTCTGCTCTGGGTGCAGGCCTCACTGTCTGTGGAGGCCCCGCCTGTGGTCTACTTTGGACTCACCACAGGCCCAGCTGCCTCTGACCATGCGGGCTTCTTTTAAGAGGTTTGGCTGGCTTTCAGCACAGCTGAGATGTCCCAGGGCCTAGAATGTCTGGCACGAGAAGTTTTAAGATACTGTGCTTCCCTATACCCCCCACACCTCCCCACCCTCACTAATCATGCACCTCAGGGCAGGGGGATTCTCAGACTATCTCCAGTTGTTTCAAAAGAAATGTGTACAGCTCCCATGTGAGGCGCACAGGCCCTTAAGGGTCTCAGACATTTCTCTTTTTTCCTAGGGCGGGTTCTTTGGCAACAAAGGAGCTTCTCATTGAGCTACTAGCCAGGTCCCCCACACCAACATCAGCTCACTGATCTTGGGTCCCTGAAGATTTGGACATTTACGATTTTTTCGTTTGCAGGTGGAGAAACTAGGGTTCAAAGGGTAAGGCATATGTTCTAAGACACTTATCCAGATGTCTGAACCCCAGCTCCAATCCCCCTCCCCAGAAATCAGTCTCCTGGAAGCTAAGTTTGGGGTCTGGATGCCCAATGGGGTGGGCACATTTGCTATTGTTTAGGAAAGGGCACTTGGTAGGGAAATTCTAGGAGTTAAGTGCTCTCTGTGGGGGACAATAGGAATGTAGTGGGATCCTGGGTGCCCAGGCACCTGTTTGGGAGAACACACCATATTCATCCTGTGAATTGACACTCTTGCTCACTGCAAATGGACTCCTTGGGCCTGTTTCCAGAGGGCCTGCAGTGAGCCAGGAAGCAGGGCAGAGGTAGACCATGCTGAGCTCATGGCACATGCCTGCAGGTCCTCCTGGCGGGGTCCATGAGACCCATGCCTCTAGGCCACTCCCCAGCCAGAGTCAGACCACACATTCTGCCTGATGTCCACCAGTCCCCACTTCCGGCCCACCAGCTGCATGCACAGTGCCTCAGCCGGCCTTGCCAGACCACAGAGCCTGTGGACTTGGCAGGACCAGCAGTGTGCATCTTCAGCAAACTCTCTCACTACCTCCTCAGTACCTTCCTATCCCATAGTGATGCATGCACGCTACAGTTTATAGAGGGCTTCCACAACATTCACGTTATATAAGCTGAGCCCCAGGGTGGTTCTTAGAACTGGGTTATATAGCACTTTACAGAAGGCAATCATAGTCATATACCCAAGAGGTTGACACAGAAAGATAGCCAAGTTCCAGGCTAGCCTGTACTACAAAGTGTGTTCAAGGCCAGTCTGGGCAATTTAACAAAACCTTGCCTGAAAAAGCTGATGAGGAAAGTGAGTTTAGAGAAGAAAAGGCAGTTCTAAATGGTGAGGCACCTCATTCAAGTTTATGCATTCAGATAAGAAATATTGGAGTCAGAAGTGGAGGCTGGCTCAGTCTGTACAGCCCCACTACAGTCCAGCGTCTATTCTACATCATCAGGATAGTTAGAGAGCAGTCACGAGCCAGGGGACAAGCTGGCTCCTACAAAGAACTTCCTACATCAGTAACTCTATGTCAGTTAATCACATCTTTCTTCCCAGAGTACACTAACACAGGGACCCATGTTACTCAAGACCGCAGGCCCGCACACTGTTGCCTGAGCCCGCAGGCCTGTACACTGAGAACTCATGGTGCAGAAGCTTTATTTGGAAGCCGCCAAATTCCCATATCTGAAGTCTCATGACCCTAGAAAGTTTATTCCTTACCTGAGAGCTCTGTTTTCCCTGAGTACTGAAGATGGTTGTAAATACCTTGCTTGTTATGAGAAGAAGCAGGGCTGTCATTTCCAAGTACCTCTGTTGAAATTCAAGGACTTATTCAACTGTCACACACGGCATTGAGACTTTACAAGCAGCTGAGACAAGGGAGACATGCATGCTAATGATTAAGTAATCCCTAAATAATTTACGAGGCTCCTCATACTAATTTGAACAAAAGCCTTGTTATGGTTTGAATATGAAATGCTCTCCCCAGGCCAGCTCATGTTTTGAGAACCTGGTCCCCAGCTTGTGGAGTTATTTTTGAAGGCAACAGAACCTTCAGGAGGTGGGCCTGCCTGGTTGCTGGAGGTGGGACACCTTGGGAAAGCATTTGGTGGTTACACAGCTGTGCTCTCTGCAGAGCAACAGCCCACACCATTTGCTCCTGTGCCTTGAGGCCCCTCTTGCCATGGTGGCCTGAATCTCTTTGGAACCAAGAGCCATTAGAAACCTTTCCCCTCTGAAGTTGCTTCTGCTGAGAATTTTGTCACACCGAAGGGAACCGTAACCAAGTATGTCTCAGGAGAGCCGGTGCCATGGACAAGAACGGTAACCAAACATGCCTCAGGAGAGCTGGTACCATTATGAGCCCAATTTTATAACAGGAAGTGAGACCTGGAGGGTTCTGAGTAGTGGGGTTCAAATGGCAGAAGCAGGCTGTCAGATCTTAGTAGCCTGGCACCAGCCAGGTACACTAGCAGCCTGGGTGCATCGGAGCCACTGAAGAGCTGATCAAATACATTGCTGGGCACAGCCCAGAGCTTCTGAATCCATGGGCTGATGACGAGATCCCAGCTCCCAGGTAATGTTACTGCTGAACCGGGGACGACACTTTGAGAAGCCCTGCCCTTTGTGACTCAGACCCTCTGAGGCCCATTTGTCCAGGTTGTCTGGACAACCCAGTGCACTGGATGCTTCCCTAGGTCCTGTGGTCACGGGTGATGCCGGAGGAAAAGGTGGAGCATGGGGAGGGTGCTGAGAAGCTCTTTTTCCTTTTACTCGTCTGGGACTCCGAGAAGACATTCATAGTATCCCTCCTTCAACTGTGTCAGTCATGTGTCCCCGAGCTTCTCAGGCCCCCAGAGCTCAGGAAACAGTCTATGGATGGAAAGATAAGGCACAGCTTTTTAAAACAGAGAGCACATGCCAAGAATATATAAACTTAATTAAATGATTAATTTTATGTTTTTGGAACAAAATTAGATGATGACTTCCAGAAGAACAGAAGCATTTCAGGAAGCAGGAATTTAGCCAAACAGAGTAATCACAGGCAAAGGAGAGTGGGAATCAAAGGCAAACAGTTAGCCATCTTTCCCTGAGTTGTATTTGTGATGGTTGATCTTAGGTTTGGAATCATCTAGGAGACATGCCTCCTGGGAGGGAAGACCTACCCTGAACCTGAGCAGCTCCATCCAGGCCTGTGTCTCAGACTGTATGAAAGTGGGAAAGGAGAAAGCGAGCTTAGCATTTGTCTCTCTGTGGGCACAATGTGACTAGTCACCTCACATTTCCATCATCCCTTCCCACCATGATGGACTCTGTACCCTCAAACTGTGAGCCAAACAAATCCCCTCCTTTCTTGCTTCTGTTGTCACGGAGAAAAGTCACGAATACAGCATGTGTTGAAAAGTCTGTGCTTTCTCCACTAAACTCCTTGTACATCTTCATCGAAAGTCCATCATGCAAATCTAGAATCCAGTGTTGAGAAAGAACACACCAGGAGGACTCTGCTTCACAACCCCAGGCAAGAGAACCTTTGACACCAAACCCTCAAAGGCCCTTGCCTCCAGAGCTCTACCCAGGCAAAACTGCTAAGATGGATGAAAATTCAGATTCCTCCACAACAGGAAACAGTAGCAGCTATTTGTGGAGCAATTCTGAAATACCATGGACTGGCTGGGTCTTCGGTAAGCACCTTCTGATGTGAAGTTTAGAGGGACGTTCACTCCAAGGCCCTGTGTGCCTCCCTGGCCTTACCTCTCCCCAGCTCTAGGAAAAGTGGGGCTAAAGTCTCCTTGAATTCACTCCCTCCGTCCTCAACCAGCCCTGGGGTGGTAGGGGCTGTGTCCGCCCATTGCATTGTGAGCAAACTGCATGGTGGAAAGTGACCTGACCAAGTAGTGAATGGCATTGCTGTCATTTCAAAGCAGCCTCTGTTCGTGCCTGGCTTGTCTGTGTTCCTCTCTCGTCCCCATGTCAAATACTCAAGAGAAGCAATTTAAAAGGGGGTAGTTTATTCTGCCCAGTTTCTGAGGTTTGAGTCCACCATGGCAGGGAGGACATGGTAGAGTCAAGCATATCACTTTAGGCAGCCAGAGAGAGAGAGAGAGGAAGACACAGAGAGAGAGAGAGAGAGAAAGAGAGAGAGAGAGAGAGACAGACAGACAGAGACAGAGAGACAGAGACAGAGAGAGATAGGGAGAGGGAGAGACAGAGACAGAGACAGAGAGAGATAGAGAGACAGAGAGATAGAGATAGAGAGACAGAGAGATAGAGATAGAGAGACAGAGAGAGACAGAGAAACAGAGACAGAGACAGAGAGATAGAGAGACAGAGACAGAGACTCACAGAGAGAGAGAGACAGAGGGAGAGAGAGACAGAGATAGAGACAGAAAGAGACAGAGAGAGACAGAGAGAGAGACAGAGACAGACAGAGACAGAAAGAGACAGAAAGATAGAGACACAGAGAGAGAGTGTATAAGCTGTGTTTTTCCTATCTCCCCATTTTGTTCCTGTCTCCCAATTTTGTCCCCCACCCATTGGAAGGTGCTGGCTGTATTTAGGGTTGGTCTTCTCTTAGTATGCCCTTCCTGGAAAAGCTCTCAGACACACCCAGAAGTGTGCTCTCCTAGGCCACTGTCAACCTAACCAAGCCGACAGTCAGGCTAAACCATCACTCTCTGTGCCCTGGTTGGAATCACCTGGAAGGCTGAGCCCCGCCTCTGAGTGTCTGCTTCAGTAGGCAGGAGAATCTGTGCTTCTCACAGTTCCCAGAATCCTGGTGATGCTGGTCCAGGGAACATACTGTGAGAATACCCATCCTCCAGACTCCTGCTCATCCACTGGCCATGTGAAGATTCTAAGAGCACAAGAAAAAAAAATCCTAGACGGTAAGCCAGATCCCTCTGGCTTGTGAATGGAATGAGAGCATCCGTTTCCCAGGGTTGGATGGAGTAGTCACAGTGTCACCCGGAATCCTCACCCAGAATCATCCAGCAGCTGCAGTTTGAATTAGGGATGGATTGACCAGCAGTGGGAACCTTTGCAAGGACTTAACCCATCTAAAAAGAATGCTTGACGTTTATTCTGAAAGATGCCTGTCTGGTGATCCTGGTAGCTCAAAATGATACCTCCCCCCAAGTATATTTCAATGGGTTTCCAGTGGTCTCTAATTCATTCTAAGATGTCTGTCAGAAGGGCATGATGCATGAAATTCTGAAAGCTTTCCAATATTTCACTGCAAGAAATGAAGTGAAGCCTGGCCTGAGGAAATGTGACTTTGGTGTTTGGGGGGTTGACTTTTCTTTAACCTTCCAAATCTCTGTTTCTAAGGATCTCCTCCACAAAGTGTCATCAGAGAAAAGCTGGATTTTATTAATTTACTTGCTCTTTTCTGGGATTGTCAGTCCACGGCAGGGATTCCTCACCCTGCTAGGATTGGGGGGGGGGGGCACTTGGGCAAGCGTTTTACAGTCTCTGCATGCAGACTATTGCCTCCAGTCCAGAGCAAACCCAGCAGAGTCACTGGGGGTAGGGACAGGCTTGCGGGAACTTGAGTGCCAGGTGGGAGGTCCACCCTACTTTCAAGACCAAGTTCTTGGTGAATTCCACTGCCTTCACTGGTCTTTGTGCTGGTTTTTATTTATGTACTTGTTCTTGTCTGGGATTATCAAAGTCCATGGCAGGGATTCCTCACCCTTCTAGGATTTGGGGGCACTTAAGAAAGCAAACAAGGGGCTGCATATTCCCTCCTGGAGTAAGCCCTGTGAACACAACTGCTCTTGAGCTCAGGTTTGAATGGGAAGGGATATTCTATTTGTCAGAAGTCTTCCTGGGGCCAGTAGCTTTCATGGGCATCGTAGTCCTAGGAGATGGGCATTGGTTTTGTAGAGAAGTCAACAGAGAGGTGAGGTGACTTTCCCATGGGCATCAGCTAGAATTTGAAGCCAGGCATGTCTCCCTCGTTGTGTTTGGGAATTATAAACTTTCCTTCTCAAGGGAACCTGTTCCTCATTCTGACAGCCATAACCTCCTCTGACTGCCCCTCCATTCCTCCCACATCCAGCCCTAGGTTCTTACACTGAGTTCTCTACAGCTGCTCTCTCAAATAGTCTGGATGGACAAATGCTTTGTGCTCCCATCCAACTGTGACCAGTTTTTAGACTTGCACTTCCTGGCACTGCCTTCTCTCCTAAGAAAGACATGTCCTGGTGACAGAGAGAGTTTTTCAAATCACTTGCCTAGCAGAAATGGAGCCGTTGCCCTTTTATGGCCTTTGGAAGTCACTGTCCCTTGGATCTGCTGGGCCTGGACAGTGCTGTGCTTGCTGGTCCTTGCTGTTCCTGTCACATCTGGATAGGAGAAGGGAAATGGAGGGATCATCAACTGCAGGTCGTCAAATCCCTGTTACAAATCGAATATCGGGAGTGGTCACCAGGAAGAGCGTGTTTACAAAGAAGCCAGCAGTTCTGGGCAGGAAAATGGAACCCTTGGCTCTGCCACAAGCTGGAGATGTGGTGGGTATGGATTTTTCTGGCCTGTGGCTGCCTTGCATATTTGACAAAGATGGGGTAGCATGGGTCCTAGAGCAGAGGCCAGTCTCTGGGGATTCATTCCCATACATCAAGTTCAACCACTCACCCCAAAGAAAGCAAACAGAAGTTGTGAAAGGATGGGAAAGAACTTCATCAAAGCAGCAGTTTGGGAAGACTAGCACTGAGCATCTCAGCTGTCTTGGAGTTGACGCAAGCACTAGGCTTACTAGAGGGAGGGTGGGACAGGGTGAGAGGGCTGCAGACTTCAGCAGTATGGGTCCAGCTGTGATCTGGTTCATCTTTATCTCTGTTCTGGTCTTAAGTTGATCCAGGCAAAAGTCCATAGTGCTAGAGGGAGAGGCGCATTTCCGTAAGATTATTGCTTGTGTTGGGGGCGGGGCATGTCCTCTAAGACCTCACCAGGGGGTGAGAGGTCTGGGAGGCTCTGCTACTTCTAGAAAGAGTAGTGACTGCAAAGTTAGGGATTTGATGACTAAGAGGTGGTCAGGTGGCTTTTAACAGTCCTTAACCAGACATTTAAAAGCAATCAAGGTAACCCCCAGAGGGAACACCCAGAGCCCCATCTCCCAAGTGATTCCAGAGTCTTTTAAGTTGACAAAGAACATTTACCATTACACATAGATGCCTAGTAAGGGAGACTGGGACCCAAGTGGATGAGTAATTTCATTGTTTTGATCATATTTGAGAAGATTTCTCAAAATGATATATCACCAAATGTGGCAGTTCATGTCTGTAATCCCAGAATTTGGGAGGCTGAGGCAGAAGAATCCTGAATGAGGCCAGCCCTCTGGGCTATAATATTGACACTGTGTAAACACATAAATAGACAAATAAGTAAACAAATGTTCTACCATGTAGATGAATTGCTAAATGGTCTTATTAATTAAAAAACAAACAAACAAACAAACAAAAACCACTTGGAGCCAGAAATTGGGGTTAAAGCCTGAAAGAGATGAGAGCACTAGGAAAATCCACAGCTGACCTCACCCCACCAACGCTGCAGCTTCCAAAGCGATCTACTTCCTGTCTACCACACCTATATGGCTTTCTGTTCTGTTCTCTCATTTGCTCTCTCAGTCCAGCTACATCAATTCCTCTTCCTGCCCAACTCTATCACTACCTGTCTGTCTGTTCATACTTCCAGACCTTTATGGTTAGTGCTGGGATTAAAGGCATGTATCACTATGCCTGGCTCTGTTCCCAGTGTGGCCTTGAACTCACAGAAATCCTCCCAATCGACAGGACTAAAGGTGTGTGCTACTGTTACCTGACTTCTATGTTAATACAGTGGCTGGCTTTTTTCTCTGATCCTCAGGTAAATTTTATTGGGAGACACAGTATATTGGGAGACACAATACATGGCCACACTACCAGTTTGCAACACCAACAGCGTGCCTATGAACCCCACCTTCTTGCTCATGTCTGCAGTGGGTCTCCTGCCCACACCCCTCCTGTTTACAATTTTTTCCTAACTGAGTGCATGTAAAGTGATTGTGTGGAATGCCTAAGATGATCACCCAAGACTTTGCTACCTCTCTCCTTGAGACCTGGTGGAGTTCTTCTAATCACTTTTGCCTTGAACCTGGGCTGGTTTTAGTGTCCTTTTTGACCAACAGTACAGGGCGGAAGGTCTGAGATATCTGAGCTCAGTAAGCAACAGGAAGCCTTGAAGCTTCTGCATGGAACTGTTGGGATACTCACTCAGGGGGTGGCAGCTGCCAGGAGAGGGATATGGCCACTGTGAGAGTGCTCTAATAAAGCCTCAGATTCTCCCAACTCAGTCTCCTTCTGAGTGTCACTGGGTGTCCTCAAATGTTACAAGAGCAAGAGAACCACCCAGTTGAGCACTAACTCCCTGACCCTTGAAACCATGGCCAATATCAAATGTATCCCAATGCTCTGAGATTTTAGTGTGCTTTTGTTAGTGCAGTGGCAGATAACCAGGACAGATAACTTTATTTCCCTTCTCTTAAAAAGATACACTGATTGATGATTGATTGATTGATTGATTGATTGACTGATTGATTGTGGCACATGTGGAAGTCAGTGGAAAATTGGTAAGAATCAGTTTCCTCCTTCTACCTTGTGGGTCCACAAGCGCCCTTGCCTTCTGAGCCAACATTTCCAGCTCTTGTGTGAAGTGGCCTCAGTTAGTCCTGGGGGAGGACATTGACTCTGTCATACTTGGAGGACCCTGTACATCTGCCTTCCACCCTCACCACCAGACCTATAGCACCTATGGAGGAAATTTCTACTCCAAAGCTCCCATCCAATTCTCCCCTGTCTTCAAATTTCCTAGATGAGAACTGGGACTCTTCCTAAACTCTGTATCCACAACCAACTGATGCAGGCACAGAGAGCTCTGTGGATGAAATAGAAACTCTGAGACACTCAGCATCAGTCCAGAGCTCCTTGACAAGAAGGTCCTTGTATGTGTGTCCATAGCAACCAAACAACACAGAAATAAGAAATTGGTTAAACACAGGATGGTTTCTGCGGTAATGGAATCTGGATTTTGTGCCTAGAACAAAACTACATTAAAAACAAATATTTTCTTTTTTTTTGCATACATTTGTATTTACCTCATTAAAAATTGGGTGCATTCTAAAGATAATTAATGACAGAACAGGCAGCTTTTCCTTCCAACTTCTAATCTTTTTGTTGATATTTCTTCCTGGCTAAATCACTAATACCATCTATTGATTTTTCTTAAGGAGATTTTAACTGTTTTGAAAAGGTAGAGGTAAAATAACAAAGAAGAAAATCGAAAACAAGGTACAAATCCATAGGCCTGCCATTTTGACATAGTTATGACTACATTTTTACATTTCCTTATTGCTTTTAAAACTTGCGCACATTTGAATATTTTTCTAGGCGTTTCCACCTAATATTTTATCATAAGCATTTTCTATGACCCTTCATAAATTTTATACCCCTCATTTTTAATGGCTATAGAATATTTCTTCAAGGTTTAGACTTAACTACCCTCCTTCCCCTTCACTGAATATTTGGGTTGATTCCAGTTTTTAGCTGAGTAGCTCTTTGATGGATATTTTTCTGCACATGGCTTTTGCTATATTTCAGGGTATTTTCTTAGGCTACCTTCCCAGAATTGGATTATTGAGTCAAAGCCTATGAACATTTTTATGGCTTCAAAGTATCTTTTGAAGAAGGTAGGTGTTCCATTTGATGAGGTCCCCAAACATGAGAGAGGAAATTTGGCTTACAGAAAAAAAATCCCTTGTCACACATGCATGATAGCATTTTGGCAAAAGGCTGCTCTGATAATTTTCTGAGTAATTAAAACTTGCTTTTTCCATGACACAAATATAAAAAGTTATGTCTTATTTGTTTCTGGGGACAGTCTTTTCTGAGACACTTTGTGCTTCTGAGTTTTTTTAGAGTTTAAGAAGCCTTGTTCTCTCCTAGGTGCTCACAGACTACAGGCAGCTTTGGATATGGGGGCCTCAGGGCAGACCCTAATCCAGTCACAAGACGTCATGTCAGACACGGCCCTTGTGAGCTTCTTTGGACTACCATGCTCATAGAAAAACTCTCAAGTTGTCTTTTCTTGTGCTGTGTGGGCAGAGAGGTAGACTTAAATTGTTCAATTTTTATTTAATTTTCCAATGCTGGGGCTCGAACTTGGGGTCTCCTGCTATTCAATCAGTTCTGTTACTCTTCAAAGAAGGACAGTGAAATGGAATGGATGAAACGTGCGTGGGAAGCCAGAAGACTCTGCCCCTTCCCCATCAACTGATTTGGGGGAAGTTAGTGCTATCAGCCTCCTCGTCTCTGAAATGAGGATGAGGGCACAGCCCCGGCCTCCCAGGCTCTGCTGATCCTTTGAGGCTAGAGCTGAGAATGTCATTTTCACCTTAACCACGTGAGCCAGTACCATCTCATTTCCAGTCTAAGAACAGAAGTCATAACAGAAACAAGGCTTTCTTTTTAGTAGTTTGTTGGTGAAGAAAAGATATGAAGTAGGGACACTTGGCTAGGTCAGGGCTCCCCAGGCCAGGGCTGGAGTGTGCGAGCGCCTGGCTACAGAGACAGTGGCATAGGGGATAGGCAGTGTTTTAGATTGGGTACCTGTATGGGAACACAGAGTCACAAGGTGAGGAGGCAGTGAGCCAGGATCGAGGAGGAGGGTCCAGGGTGAGGGGCTGGGCTCTATTTTCTGAAAGTGGCATCTTTCAAACCACTTAGGAGTAACGTGGGTAGAACGATTGATTGCTGAGAACGTTGTTACAGAAACAGTGGAAGAAGGGATGAGGTGATTTGTGACAGAGGTCTTAACGGCAGCAGACAGAGTGTCGGTGGTGAAGGCTGGGGAGATCTTAGGCACAGAGAGAGCTGGCAGAGATCTCCACCCACTGTGTCCAGGCTCTTGTCACTGTTGGGGGGAAAATTCAGAGAAGACACAAAGTAAGGAATTGGGAGCAGGTTTACCTCAGAGCAAGGTCCATACTCTCAGGGTGGCAGGGAGCAGGGACTATAATGAAGGGGTGGGGTGGGGCTGGTTATTCATGTGTTCAGATGGGGAAAAGTGGAAAATCACAGGAGTGAGAGGGGATTTTCCCAGAGAGAATTTTCTCTCTTTCTTGGATGTGTCATGGTGTCAGAGGCACTAAGGGAACACACAGTTTGTAAGGCTGGTAATGTGGAGACACCATTACCATGAAGCAAAGGAAAGTTAGTGGGTCTCCCTGTTGACCACACTGGTCCCGGATAGTTTGTTTATTATGTTTTAAATGTGGTGTGTGTGAGTGTGTGTGTGTGTGTGTGTGTGTGTGTGTGTGTACACACGTATGCATGCACATGAGTGTAGGTGCCCATGGAGCCAGAAGAGGGCATCAGTTCCCTTGGAGCTGGAGCTCCAGGTGGTTGTGAGCTGCCAGATGTGGATGCCAAACTCCAGTCCTCTGCAAGAACAGTGCATACTCTTAAGCACCAAGCCATCCTTCCAGCCTGAAGCCCTGTGGTTTTTGAAAGTCAAGCATGAGAGAAGAGAGTGATTCTCATCCTAAGAATTGCCCAACATTCCTATCCAATGGCTGATTAAAGATTTTGAAATCATCACATGGGTCATTGCCTATTTATGGATCATGGAAAGAATTTAAGTGGGGGGTGTGATCAGCTGATTTTTTTCCCTTGAATAAAATGGAACAGAATAAAGTAGGAGATATCTAAGGGTGTCATATGTAGTAAGAAGTGTTGCTGCATTGTGTGTGCAGATGGGATTATGAGCCTGAGAGTCTCAATCAATAAAGATTTGCTGACATCTGTCAGTGGGTACCACCAACATTGTTTTGCTGGAATATTTCATGTTCAGTAGACAACCTCTCACATTGCACCCCTGGCCTGCTAAGTGCCCATAGCACCCTGTTTTGTTGTGATAAAAGACATTCCTGGGGCTGGAGAGATGGCTCAGAGGTTAAGAGCACCGACTACTCTTCCAGAGGTCCCGAGTTCAATTCCCAGCACCCACATGGTGGCTCACAACCATCTGCAATGAGATCTGGCTCCCTCTTCTGTGTACATAATAAATAAATAAATACATTTTTTTAAAAGGGGGGGTTGGGGATTTAGCTCAGTGGTAGAGCGCTTGCCTAGCAAGCGCAAGGCCCTGGGTTCAGTCCTCAGCTCTGGAAAAAAACAAACAAACAAAAAACAAACAAACAAAACCAAAGAGATTCCCTTTAGCACACCCCCTCTCCAATTTCTGAATGTCTCCAGAGCACTACTGAGCAGCTGCAAACCTTTGGACCTGCAAGGATGGAGGAAGAGAAAGCTATAGTCTACTGTCAACCCTGGGGACCACTCCTTCTTCCCAGGGGTACCCAGAGGAGCCAGGTTCCAACAGCCAGGGGCAAGAGGCAGGGACAAGTGAGTCAGACAAGGTGTGGATAGAGAGCTGGTACAACCACTATCCACTCTCAAAAGCAAGGGGAGGCTATGCCGTTTATAAAATATCCATCACTTTGGACCCAGGTCCTGTTTGCCCCACTGGCTTAGTTCAAGGACACATTACCAACCCTTATACTTGACACGAAATCTAGCACGTTGATATCTGTTATGCCTTTTGTATAGTATTTAAGGAGGGATCGCCATGGTCTGTGCATTGATGGGGGAGCCAGGTAGAACAGAGGCCAGGCAGCCTGAAGGTATGGGTTTCTGTTGGCATCCTGTTGCACGGGCTCCTGTCCAATGACAGCAGGAGATTCCTTAGCCATCCTGGTTCTCTAAATTAAGTAGACCTGTGCAGCGGAGCCTCTGATTGGCTGCGGATCAGGTAGGAGGTCTCTTTTGGTCCCCACTAGCTTTTTTTTTTTTTGGATCCTAAAAGCCTTAATTCAACAGAATGCATTTCTCTTTGCTCTTCCCAAGGTGTGGCAGGTGATGAACTCCATCTAGGAGAGGTATTAGCAGTGGGTCTGGACTAGAAACAGCAAATGCACCATTGCAGGGACAGTTTTTAAAACATAAACGTATTCTGATGCAAGAGATTCTAGGACAGGGTTCAGCCACCAGGTGCCACAGAGTAAGTGACCCTAGACTGGTGGTGACAGTGCACACAAGGACTCAGGAGATGCTTAAATCTCCAACTCCTGGACCCATCATGAAGCTCCTGTTCTGACTGCACTGGGAATCTGGACTTTTTACCTTCTTTCCACAATGTGGTCCTGAGGCAGGCGGGGCACAGGTTAGAAAATGCCAACCATGGCTGATCACCGCTCTTTGGTACAGCAGAACCCTTTCAGGTTGTGGTTAGCAGAACATGTAGAACCCTAGGACATCTTAAAAGCACAGAGCATGCATTTGTAGTTCTGATTTACAATGGCCTTGACTCGGTGTGTGAGAGAACTGGGAAGCTGCCCCAGAGGCAGAGAGAAAAGCATTGAGGAGGACTCAGGACTTCAGGCTCTGGTTTTGATCTAATTAACTGTGATGCTGGGCAAGCCCTTCCTCTCTCTGGATGCAAGTGGAGCTTGCCTTGAAGTGTTCTGCTAGAGGTGCTATTCTGTGACTCTGAACCCAGCCCTGTTATTTGGATTGGACAGATCATTAAGTGATATGGCTAAAACAGTAAAAGACTTACTGAAGTGTTAAACACACTATGTCGTTTGAGTCATTTAATTCAATGCCCCAGGTACTTTTTATTACTATGACTATTTTTTCAATTCATGAAATTTGAAGAGCAGAGAGGTTAAGTCACTTTCCTGAGGTCACACAGCCTGTAATGGACAATGTCTGGATTTAAAACCCAGTAGTCTAATTTTAGATACTCTATATCTGGAAATCACAGCTACCTCCCTCCATTCTATGGCTTTCAGAAGCCCAAAGTCATCTTCAGCATTAAGCAACTCCCCAGAAGGCCAGTCAGTATTCTTGTGTTTCCTTCTGATGCTGGCCTCCTGTGTCTGGTAAACAGATTTAGAAACGGTCCCTGAGAGGATAGTGTCCTTGCTTCCATGTCCTGCTGGTAGCTCACCACAGCATTCAGTGTGTGCAGATTGTCCTGTTTCTATGACCAAGATACAGAATCCATTCCTGTCAATGCCATAAGACTCCACGGCCCTAACATGTCCAAGCATTTGGTAGACTGAGCAAAGTCTCAAGGTTGTTGATTCTGGAAGAATTCTTTGGAATGGGAAGAAAGAGAAAAGAAGCATTTGGTACAAATAGGGCTGTCTTCCTCAAACCTTAGAGAAACTGCTTCTGGGGGCTCCTCCGGGAGAGGAAGGGAGAAATACTTATTCACCCATTGTTTCTACTTGTCATTGTTTAAAGTCAGCCCCATATTATTTCCTGTGCCTTCGCAAGGGGCTTATGTGTGCACAGCAAATAAGCTCCACAGCATCTCACGTTTGGGCTCCATGAAGTCCTAGAGCAGGAGGGAGAAGTGGGCGTGGTGGCTGAGAGTCAAGGCACTGCCAGGTTGTGCCCATGGCAGATGCTGAGATGACCTCACTAGCCAAGGCTGACCTGTGGCAGGAACAAAAGGCCACCTGGAGTCAAGTCATGATAAAAGAGGAATCTCAATGAGGCCCTAGTGGTCACAGCGTTGCCCTGGGCTATGCACTCCACCCTGTGAGCTGCACAGAGCTGTTCCCAGACAGCAACTGACTCCTACTCCTGAAGAAGTCCTGGCTCTCTGTGGTTCTGATTTCCAGTTTCAGATACCTGAAGTTAACTGTGGCCCAGAAATGTAGATGAACAATTCCTATGTTTCCATTGCACACTACCCTGTGCACTTCCTCTCAAAATGAGGCATTGCATCATTCCACATCACTCCGAGAGTAAGATGGAATGTAGTATGGCTTATCAAAATTATATATATGTAAAAAAATAAAAGTCATGGTGCTTGTAGGGTTTAGAATCATCTGCAATTTTAGGCACCCACGGGGGGCTTGGAATGTTACCTAGAGGTAAGAGGGCTTACTGAACATAGGGCCTTCAACTTTATGGGAACGCAATGTTCTTCACATATTTTAGGAGAAGGGATAAAAGACTGGTAGGCAGGGTCCCTTGTGAGATCAGAGCCAACTGAAATCTCTGAAAGTCGAGACAGTAAAGGAGCCCTTTGTCCCCTCCTCCACCCATTCTCCAATCCCTTTGTTCTCAGCCCACACTTCAGATGCTCTGGCTGGCTTGCCTGGTGAGATGGTCCAGACTTCTTCATCCTTTTGAAGTCTGGTCTCACGCTTGCTTTAACCGTCTTGGACCTCATAGCCTTCATCCTGGGATCCAAAAGCACCAAACACACTCTAGGTTGTTTCCTGTCTGTGTCCTCCCATCTGTACAAAGTATCAGCTACGCTGGCTCCTGGTGTCCATCAAGGCTCACTGTCCTCATTTATAGCTACTCCCCTCCCCTCCCCTCTCCTCTCTTTTCTTTTTCTTTCTTCTTTTTTCTTTTTGCCTGTTTGCCTACTATCATGAGAAACTCAGAGTGGCCCAGTTGTGAGCACACCTTCAAGTTTCATGGAATTATCATTCCACTGGAAAAGCTTTTCGGTTGGACACCACTACCCTGACCATTGAAGCCCAGGGCTTCAGTGCTTCTCTGAACAAGGAAAAAGGGCTTAATCCCAACACTGTCCCTTGATGTCCAGACCCAAGTACATTTGGTCCTCATATATGTGGGTTGTCAAAACCAAATGTTCTGACTATACTGAGTGCATGCAGACCTTCCTTGCTGTTATTCCATGAACAATGTCATATAATAACTCTGCACATTAAGTTAGTAGTGTAAGTAATCTAGGGACTATTTAAGATATATGGGAATCTGGGGTGTTCAGCTCTAGTCGATGCATCCACAACACAACTCCTGCACCCAGGACTCAGGGACATCATAGAAGATGGAACAGAAAGACTGTAGAGCCAGAGGACCAGAAGATCTGCTGTGCCTTCTGGAGGAGACAGAGTTTCGGGTTCTATGGCTGCCTGGATGAGGCCTGGATGAGGACAACACTAATAGTCAAGGTAACATGGGAGAAAGAAGTCTTGTGGGACCCCACCCCTAGACAAAGAACTACAGCAGCTAAGGGGTGCTGAGAGCAGAACTAGTCTCCCAGTGGGGGGGTCTCCTAGTTGGTTATCTAATACTAAATGATCAGCCCTGAAATCACATACATGCAAGCAGTATATACATATACATATATATATATATATATATGCATTTGTGGGGGGAGCAAGCATGCTTGTGTGTGTGTGTGTGTGTGTGTGTGTGTGTGTGTGTAGCGATAACAAAGGCCATGAATTTGAGAGAGTAAGGAGGGATCAGAGGAGGAGTTGGAGCAAGGAAAAGGAAGGGAGGAAAATGAGATAACTATATTTTGATTTTTAAAAATACACAAATAAAATGTATGGGAGGATGTGCATGGATATGCAATCATTACTCCATTTTTTATGAGAAACTTGGGCGTTTTGGGGTTGGGTGTCATCTGTGGATACTGAGGGACATCTGAATCCTTGATTCTGGAGACACAGTCCAGTATGCTGGCCAGTGAGTGAATATGCCTGCCCCCTTCTGCAGGTGAGTACCACGACTGCTCACCAGGCTGAGCCTTTAACAGGCTTTTCTTCCACATCCATAGCCAGCTGTGTTGTGGTGCTGCAGCACATGCTCACACTGATGGGTTCCTCGAATGGCCGTTCATCCTCTGTCACAAAATGGGTCTTTTCATTTGAACAACACCCTGTGGGCCTAGGATGGATGAGGCAGGCATTGTGTGTTTGGGGATATGGCAGAGATAGCAAAGGCAGTCAGCCAGGGAAGGCAACCAGCACCAGCTGTTTCAGTGCTGGTGAGGAAGACTCGCTCACTCTATCTGTTACCAGATTGGCAGCTGGAGGGTGTTATGTGGAGACCTCAGTGCGGGCAATACAGCTTGTGGCTTAGATGGTCAGCATGGTCAGTGACTAGATCTGCTTTAAAGGGGAAGAGTCAACGCTGTTGGGCAAGAGGGAAGACTGACTGACCTCCACAGGAGGCTGGTTGCAGAGTCTTCTCTGTGGTGGATAGTCTCTAGTGATCTATGAGATACATGAGCTTTGGGCTTATGTAGACCAGTCCACATTCCACTTCCCCATGTTTTCTTGTGTGTGTGGTGGTGGGTCAGGGGCTGGTGGTGTCTGCATATGTGCTTGCCTCTTTGGAGAGCAGAGATCAACTTTGGGCATCTTTCTCTATCGCTCTCCACCTTATTTTTTTTTCAGAGAGAGAAGGTCTCTCTCTGCACATTGACCTTAACATTTGCTATTCCATGTAGTCTGGCTGACCAGCAAGCCCCCAGGACCCACCGGTCTCTGTGCTGGGGTTATAGGTGCTCACACCACACTGGGCTTCAAGGTGGTTTCTGAATTCAGATCCCCAGGCTTGTACAACAGGCTCTTGAGCTGCTAACATCTCCTTGGTCCTCCCTGGGTCTTCCTGTCCTGAATCAGTTGTCTTTCAGGCTGCTGGCCATCACCCAAGACCTGCCAGCTTCTCGGGCCTCTCTGTGTCTCTAAGACCACTCCTCCCTCCTTCAGAGACATGGGCCAGCTGCACGACTTAAGAGAACCTAGAGGGAGGTTCTCTTCACCTTTGTCCTTCAGGGTCCAACATGGTGGGAGATGCAGGATTGTATGTCTACACCCCATGAGCACTTGTACAGCCCCCTGAATTATCTGTGGCACAGCCTGGCTCTCCCCTTTTCTTGATTACCGGTTGCAGGATATCACCCATGAAGCTGTAGATGTGAGCTAAAGAAGGGGCCTTGGTGTGAGACAGTAAATGACTTGGGTGGAGGGTCTGCCCACCTATTCCCATAGTTTGTGTTTTCTGTAGCTTTGGGCCTAATCTCAAGTACCTCACTGGGTACTTGACATTTCACATCCACCTTATACACACCGAGCTTCCGGCAGAGGCTTTACATTAGAAACTTGACTCCTGAAGGGAAAGTCAAGTGGGTGCTCTGGAGACTACTCTCCCTACTTCAAGATAGCAAAGCAGAAGCAATCGAGACCCCAGGAAGTACTCCGGACATCAGAGGCACCATCAGAACTTAAAAGGCCAAGGTGTGCTGGGCCCCTGCAAGAGCCAAACAGACTGTGGCCTACGACAGCAGCTTTGTCTGAGCTTGGCCAGATGGTAGCATCCATAGCAGCTGCTGGGGCAGATGTGGTGGATTTGCCGAAATAGATCAACACAGCCTTTGGCAGTGAGTGCAGTATGATCTGGCAAGCGGGGTCTCAGGGAAGGTTTCAAAAAGTGCACTTTCACACAGCAAAGATGGGAATGTATTTTACCGTTTTGCCCTACAGCTACATGAACTCTTCAGTATTCCTTATCATGTAATGAGCAGGGATACACCTCTGTAGGGTTGGTCCCTGCTCTATGTTGGTGACATCATACTAACAGGGTGCCTGTGAGCAGAAAGTGATAGCTACCTCAGATACTGGGCCAAGGCACGTGGATGTGTGGGAGTGTGGGAGATAAACTCCCTTCTCTGGTCCTGGGCTTCTCAGACAACAGCATCTGAGGCAGGTCTCAGGTGCCTCTGCTGTATAGTGAGTGTCATCCTAAGGTACAGGCGTGAAAGAAGGGGACATGAGGCCAGGAAGGAGGAAGAGCCCTTCCATGAGTGGTGTTAGCTGTGCCTGACTTGGTATTATGAGACTATGAGACTACATTCCAAAATGCCTTTAGAAGATCCTCAAAATGGGGCTGGAGGTGTAACTCAGGGAAGAGTGCTTATCTGCTGTGTGCCAGACCCCAGGAGTGTTCCCAGGAGGAGGGAGGGAGAGAGAGAGAGAGAGAGAGAGAGAGAGAGAAGTTACTTTCTTGGAACATTTCATCTAGAAGAAAGAAAACATATTAGCCAGATCCCACTGGCTGAAAAATTGGAAGGCAGAATTTAATTCTGATGTGCTTGTAGACGGAACAGGCTCCAGGGCCAGAGAAAGTGTTCAGGTAATGGGATAAAGGGATGCAGGGGCTGTCAGGAGAATGTGGCTGCTGTGCACATAAACGACAAAGGAGGACATGTGGACAGGGCATTGGGTGCGGGCTTAGGAACCCTTGGCACACCTTCCCCCCTGATTTCTCTTCCCCACCCCATCCCCCGCCCCCGCACTCTCGGCTTGTCAGATTTTTACATCCATCATGGTGTGGCATGCCAAACAGCGAGTTTCCTCAGCCTCCAGTGCATAGAAACAAGCAAGGTCTCATGGGAATACAAGCTCCTCCCGCAGCAGCTGTGTGCTACAGGCATGGTTTTCTCTTGATTATCCAAGAGGCAGCCTCTTCTCTGACTGTCTTAACAAGTTCACATCTAGCCCCGGCTAGTGAAGTCCGCTGTTTCTGCTCGTTAATCAGATACACAGGACAGGCTTTGTGTCTCTCCTGTGAGATACAAAAGACAGACACATCATACCCAAGTTCTGAAGAAAGGCCCCTTCAGAATGGCGTGCACCTACTCTTGGTAAGCCCTTTCCAAACGAGGCCTGGGATGCTTCTCCCAGGTTCCTGTGCCCTTCCATCTGCAGGAGACAGTCTGAAGAATGCCCTTGGAAGCAGAGCCTTCTGGAACATTTGGCTGGATTATAGGGAAATGGACAGTCTACTCGTTTAGTCAAGTTCTGGAGAATTTGGGACATTAAATCCCTGGTCCCCACACATCCCAGTCTTGTAGATTGGCCTGGACCGTGGTAAACAATTTAGACTAGCTTGAGAATGACATGATGCTTCCTTTTGGCTATTTCTACAACTTCACATTGAATGGAAGGAAATCACTTAAGCCCTCGAAGCACAGTCTGGCAGGAGGTGGAATGCCTTGCTTGGCTTCCTGCCCCATCTGCCCCACACCCATAGCTGAGACTGTCCTTCCCCTTCAGCTCCTAGGCTTGAGATATCCCCTGTTTGTCATCTTAGGCCATAACTCCCACCTTCAGGCCAAATTTCAGAATATAATAGTCTTCTCTTCTGTGTCCACGGTGTGGCTTCTCAGGTGAAATAGACACAAATCAGCACTATCGGCCAGGCTCCATTTCCAGTCACTGTGGGAGAGAAGATCTGCAGGGGCCTTGGCCTCCGAATTCCAGGGAGCTGGATATTAGGTGCTTACTTAGAATCAACAAATGTGTACACAGGGCTTCTCTGAGAGAGTTGTAATGAATCTGCTGCACTATCCATGTGCACTTCGGATGGATAAGTTGAAGCACAGACAAGCCCATCAGTTGGAAGGCAGGTATGCCTTTATCCTGAAGGCATCACAGAACTGGGGCAAGCTGGGCTGGTTGTGCAATGCCATCTGCTCTGTGTAATTAAACTTTATCTATGTATTAAATATATGCTCTTCTCCACCTTCCTTTAGACACAGCCTTCTCTTTCTGTAGATCTTTTGTCGGCCTGTTTGGAACCTAGTTCCACTCTCTTCTTAGCAAAGATGGGCTTCAAGTGTGGTACTAAGTGGGACTGAGTCTTTGTCTTGGTGTTGGGAGAAACAGGAAATGGTGGTGAACTGGAGAGTACTGCCCTTAACTGATTCAACTCCAATTAAACTTTGATCTGGAGAATGTAGGCTTCATGTCATCAGGTTTACCTGAATTTAAAATTCCATAAACCTGAGTTTTAAAGATTTATTTATCAATTTCTCTGTCTCTGTCTCTGTCTCTGTCTCTGTCTGTCTGTCTCTCTCTCTCTGTCTCTCCCCCCCATCTCTCTTTGTGTATGTGAATGTATGTAGGGGTGCCCACAGAAGCTAGAGGAGAGATATATTTACAGACAGTTGTGGGCTATTCTGTGTGGGTGCCTGGTCCTCTTCAAGAGCACCACATGCTCTTAACCTCTGAACCATCCCTCCAGCCTTCCCCAACCCCAGTCTGGATAGCCAATTCCCCGTGGTTAGTGATGTGTAACAACAGTTGTATCCATCACAGAAGTACAATGGGGGGAGAGAGTTCACATCACAGACAGTGTGGACGGCTGTCAAAGCCACCTAAGTGTCCTTAGAATGCCCTATCTTCCTTATTAGTCCCATGGAGACCTTCTGGCTCTGAGGTCACTTTGGCTCCTTGTGCCTTAGTCCCTTAAGAGTCTATGGTCCTGTCTGTCCTGGTCCTTCCCATCTGAGGATATAATCAGTGCAGCACCAACAGCAGGGCAAATAGCCATGCTGTGAGCACTGTCCTGCACTGGCCACTCTGAGAAATCAGTGTAGCTTACTAACATCTAGACGAGAAGGGACATGTCCTCACCACTACTTTTCATGCAGTGCACTAGTAACTGCAAGGATTCCTGGAGATAGTGTGTCCCAGAGCTCAGCTCCCAATTCTTGCCTTCTCTGCTGCTTGTCGGCTAAGTGGTCTGTCTTCTCCCCAGCAGGCAGGTGACACACCTGACTCTATGTCCTCTGGTCAACGTTGAGACTTTGCCCTTTCCTCCAGTATAGTGGGTCTCCTGCCCTGTGTCGCTCACTGGGTGGATATCTTGGTAAATTGTTTGCCTTCTCTGGACCTCAGTTCCCCCATCATTAACTTGAGAACAGAAGGGAAGAGGTTAGATCAGGTTTCTGAGGGCTGCACACCCCTTGGTCAAGGTTTTGGGATTCTAAAATGTTCCGGGATACACACCACGTGGCCTTCAGAGTCCTAGCTATGTGCATGACTTCCATCCCCACTGCCACTACTCTGGGGCATGCAAGCGGGATCCTGGCTGGCGGTGTGCTGGGTGTGGCACAGCAGCAGGGAGCGACTTCAGCTGTGTGGCTTTGGGACGCTGCAGCTCCTCTCTGAGACTCAGTAGCCTGGACTGTCATGTAAGGAAGCCCCAGCGATCCCAGCAGGCCAGAGTTGTGGGGCGCTGTGTCAGCACTCGGAGCTTTCTTTGCGGGTTACATAAGGCCCTGGAGTGGCGGGAAGAAGGGGGCGTGGGGAGGCTCGGCTGGGACCGGCGGCGAGGTGGGGCACCGCGCGTGGGGGAGCTCAGGGCGCGGCGGAGTCGGGTTTCAGTGCGCGGGTGACTCAGGCGCGGGCGGCAGCCGGGATCCTGCCGTCGCCGCCGAGCGCCGCCTTTGTTCCGCGGGCGAAGCCGAGCTGGGGTCCGGCGGCTGCACCATGGCACCCAGGTAGGACCGGCGCCCCGCGTCCCCGTGCCCTGGCCTCGCCTCCTGGCCTCTTCCTCACCGTCTCTGCCCCCGTTTCTTTCAGGAGGACCGCGCAGGGCCGGCGCCTGCGGTGGCTGCTCTCCATCCTCTCGGCGCTGCTGTCCGCTGTCCTGCAGACGCGCGCAGCGACAGGTAAGCCACGGCCGCCGCTTGCGCGCCCGGGTGCCGCGGCGCCTCATTCCTGGACATAAAAGGGAGTGCTTGCTTGGTACAGCGCTCTGGCTATCCTGCCCCGGGTCCTCCCGGGGCTCCCCGGTTTCTAGGCGCCAGGGCGATCGTCTCAGTCAGCGGCTCCCCAGTGAGGGCAGAGGGGCTTTGGCTGCACAGTGACACCACACTGCCAGAAAGGACAGTGCCCCAAGGAGCTCCAGGTTTCCGCGCTGAGGTCCTGGGTGCCTGGCTCAGGTTGAGCAGATCCGATGTCCACTGGGTCCGTTGGAAGCATGGTTACGGGCAGGGACACCTTGGCGCCCTGGTCTCTTCTAACATAACGGAACAGAGTCGCTCGGGCGGCTTGATTCAGCCAAGTTACAAGTGGTCCCCATTCCTGAGGGGCAGAGGCGTGTTGATTGATGGACTAAGCCTGGGCAAACGACCCTTCCTTCTGTTCCCTATGCCTCAGTTTCCCCCCCCACCAGGACTCGGAAATTGTTGAGTTAAAGTGGAGTCGGGGTTAAAGTCTGATTGCCTAGGGGGTGAGTCGCGCCTCTGTTGGGTGACCATGGGCAATACTTCTCACTTCTTCACTTCTTCGTGCCTCAGTTTCCTCATCTGAAAAGGATAAACTAGACCCACTTACTTCCCAGGGATGTTGTAAAGTCTAATGGATAGATGGGAAATAACGTTCTTTCCATGCTTCTGGGTGCTTAGAAAATAAGAGACGGAAGAAACCTTCCTCTTCTCAGGAACTCGTGTGTTGGAAAGCACAGCAGCGGCAGCGGACAGGCACAGGAAGCGCAGGCAGTTCCAAAAGCCAGAACTCAAACCCAGTTGGGCAGGTTCCTGTCCCGGCTCAGCCTTTGTACGATGCACTTAGGAGAACCTGGCTTTTGGAAGAGCAGCCTCTCACCCCCTTTAGATTTAGAGATTAGCACATAACGGGGTTGAAGAAGGGAAGGCTTGGAAGCATGTCATGGTCCCTGATGGAGGCTGGTCTGTAATTGGTGGCCTTGTTTAACTCCTTAGGTACTTGAAGAAGCCTGGTACCACCCGGCTTGTGGTTGTGAGGGAGTAAGACACAGATGCAATGATAGCTCTCCCTGCCAGGGAATCCAGCCTGGCATTTCTTGCAGATCAAAGGGCAGTTGGAGCAGAGTTCTGGCTTCTCCCGAGGATGGTCAGTGTGGAAACCTTGCAATTTCCCATATGACACAGGGCTTTGCCAAGTCAGCAGCAGAGGGCAGCTGACAACGTCCAGTGCCCCTGTGGGATCCAGGAGCCCTGAGCTCTACAGATCTTGCATGCAGTCTACAGAGCTAACTCTCTTCCAACCCTGCGTCAGATGAGGTTTGAACAGGCTCTCATCTCAGTTATCATCCCAGGGGCTGAGAACCATAGTTCTCCTATTCTGAGAATTCTGAATCCAATCCTCAACGTTCTAAGTGTCTGGAGTAGGATTTGATTCAGGCACCCTCACTCCAGAGACTTTGCTGTCAACCATCAAAGGAGTTTCCCAGAGATGGTCTTAAAGTTCCCCAGTCTCCTACTCATGACAGGAGCCCAGTGCATCTCCAAAGCTCTTGTAGCCTGCTGTGCCGGAGGGGCATCTGCATCATAACAGAGGAGGTGTGCAGTTTGCCTAAAGCCATCCCATTGTTCCAAGGTTATCCGTGATAACCTGCAAGCCTATGGGAGAGACTTCCTACAGGGCCACTGCTCAACTGGCTATTAGGAAAGGAAAAAGAAAGAAAGAAACGAAGGAAGGAAGGAAGGAAGGAAGGAAGGAAGGAAGGGAGGGAGGAAGGAAGGAAGGAGGGTAGGGAAGAAGGGATGAAGGAAGGGAGGAAGGAAGGAAGGAAGGAAGGAAGGAAGGAAGGGAGGGAGGTAGGAAGGAAGGAAGGAGGGTAGGGAAGAAGGGATGAAGGAAGGAAGGAAGGAAGGAAGGGAGGGAGGGAGGCAGGTAGGAAGGAAGGAAGGAGGGTAGGGATGAAGGAAGGAAGGAAGGAAGGAAGGAAGGAAGAAAAAGATAGGTTTGCTGGATATGATGGCATGAATTTGTAATCCCAGCACTTGGAATGCTAAGGCAAGAAGATCATAACTTCAAGGCTGGCCTGGGCTCCATAGCTAGACTATATTTTAACCAAGCCCCAAGACTTTGTAGCTTTATAGGAGCCAGCAGAGTTCACCAGCTCCACAGATGCACAGTCACAGACGATACCTAGGCAAAGTCATTTGTCCAAGATCACATGACTTTCATAGGCAGAAGCACAGCTGGAAGAATTTATGCTCTTGACCATGAAGCTAAGTGTTTAAGCTTGTTTCATGTCCCCAATTAGTTAAGCAGCTTCTTGAATACTAAATATTAATTATACCACTATCTAGTGAGTCTATCAAGTGAAAGAAAACTGTATGTCCACTCAAAAACTTCTATGTGATCATTCACAACAGCAATATACATAATGGCAGAGTCTAGAAACAAACTGGGTCATCAACTGTTAAATAAATACGTCATGGTATGTCCTTTCAATGGAATACCATTTGACAATAAAGAGGGAGAACACACAGATCCATGTTGCAATGTGTAAGTGTAAGTGGGCAGATAAAAACCTGCACGTTGTCAGAGCCCATTTAAACAAACTTATAAAAAGGGGAAACTACAGAGTTAGAGGACATCTATAATTGTTTAGTGCTAGGGAAAGACGCAGGAGTGACTAAAATGGGCAGGTGGGGATGATCCAAGACTGGACTGTGGTGGTGGCTGTGCTATCCTGTTGATATATTAACCGATCTAGCTGCCTTCAGCACGAGCTGCACACTAGACCTCAACAAAGCTGTTTAGGAAAAGGGAAGAAGCACTTTGCAAACTTCTAGACTCAAGTAGGTGAGACTTCTGGTCTGGTTCCCAGCAAGTCTGGCAGAGAGTCCGCACATGGCTGGCCACTTACAGGCTGCCAGCCCCACAGAGTACTGCTGCCCCCGGAAGGCTGTTCTGACTCCCGACTGCTTCTCCAGGTCTCCAGTTTAACTGTTTATGCTGTTCCTGGATGTCACCATAGGCAAAGCTCCTCTGATGGGGATGGAACACAGGTGCTAGTAATCTGCAGATAGTGGATTTATTGAAAAGTAGATCTTTGTAAGCTTCCTAGTTGCCCCGCCCCCATCCAGTTTTGAGCATTGGAAAACCCAGGCTTTGTCATGGACCCATTCTCTCTGTAAGCTGAGATGACTCACTTTTCCTTCTGAGCCTCAGTTTTACCATCTATGAAATGGGATGGCAAGATGTGCTCAGCTCTGTATTTTTAGTTTTGAACACTGGGAAACAAAATGGCATTTACCCAGCTTGAGACTTATTTAGGTTCAGCATACAGATTAAACACCTAGTCAGCCAGGCCTCCTAAAGACTGGGGATAAAAAGGAGCCAGGCTCAGATCTCCCCTAAGAGGTTCTGAATTCACAGTCAGAAAGAAAAGACCACACATCATCCCATATTTACCTTATCCTGAGGGCGGTCACCCTCCTCCATCACTGAAGTGTGACCATCATGGCCCCTGTGTCTCGGAAGGATCAGGGCTAGGCTGCAGGCTAGCACTGTGGGTTTCTCTCCTGGTGAAGGTAGTTCTGTTGGAATGGCTGCTGTTTCGGAGGGTGAGGGCTGTTCCTGGAGCAGAGATGGTGCTGCTGCACCTGTTAATAAAGTGCTGATCTGTGCGAGTTGTCGGCTTCTCTTGGTTTCTCGTGAGGTAACATCTCCATTCAGAGGAGTGCATCCCCAAAGTTCAGTCCCACAGACAGATGCACAGAGCAGGGAATGGAACACCTGGGGCTTTGCTCTGCTCTGGTGGCGGGGCAGAGGGCTCCTCACCTCTCAAGGGTGATTGCCACCTGGACTTTTATAGCTGTTCACTTCGAAAAAGAACTTAACAGCCTAAGCATACATCCTTACATCCCAGGCTCAGTCTTCCTTGAGTGCGGGCCTTTTCCATAAAGAATGTACTTTTCCATTTCGAGTTCTTTCTCTGAATGTTAAGGTTTTGAGACTCATGCATGAGGCAAACAGTTTATTTTCACTTAATAATAGTGAAATAGACACTATAATAATAGTCCACACTGCGACTACCATGATTTATCCGTTTTCCTCCAACAGCATGTGGGCTGTCATGGACCTGTGGAATCTGACAGTGTGGTGTGACTGTTCTCATGTGCATCTCAGGACATGTGTGTAGGCATTTCCTTTAGTTTCCTACCTAGGTGTGGTGCTGGGTCACAGGGGTGCATATTCTTCAGATAAGCAGGTACTGCTAGCATGCCTTCTGTGTTTGTGCCAAAACACGTGAGCATCAGGCTGCGAGAGTCCCCAACATATCCTGGCCAACATCCAGCCTCATCACCGCCTTTCATGTCAACATTTCTAACAGCACCAGGTAGAATCTTAATGAAGCCTTAATTTATATTTCCCCTGTGTGTGTGTGTGTGTGTGTGTGTGTGTGTGTGTGTGTGTGTGTGTGTCCCTGTCTGTGACTGTGTATGTCTGTGACTCTGTCTGTGTGTGTGTGTGTGTGTGCCCACACACACGTGAGAGCTCGCATGCTGAGGTCAACCTTGGCTGTTCCTCTGGAGCCATCATCTTGTTTTTTAAGACAAGGTCTCTCACTTATTGATGTAGACTGCTTGTCCAGCTAGCCCTAGGGATCTTCCTGCCTCCAGCTCCCCAGAGCTGGTGTTACTTAAAAGCATGCTGTGCTCAGTTTTTAACCTGGGTATTGGGGATGGAACTCAGGCCCTCACGCTTGTGTGACAGACACTTTACTCAGGGATCTATCTCCCCAGTCCAAGTCAATCAACTTTTTGAATGTTTATGAACCATTTGGATATCCTGATTGACTTTCAAAAACTAATGTGGAACTGACCATTTTTAAAATATGGAGATGGGGTCTCTCACTGAACCCGGAGCTCACAGATCATGCTAGGCTTGTTGGCCAGCAAGCCCCAGGGCCCTCCTGTCTTTGCCAGGCAATCCATTTTTGAACATGGCTTCTGCTCCACTTTATCTGACAATCTCATCTTCTCTTAGGATTCTGCCCAGGGAGTTCACCCTTTCTTCCCAAGCGTCTTGGGTGCCTCTCAGTGACAGGGACCTCAGACTGCATGGTGACCATTGACAAATCCTGCATCCTCTGCTGCAGAGGAGGAGCCATGACACACACAGGCCTGGCTCTTGTCCAGCCCGGGATCCCAGAATCTTAGACGGGGCCTGGCACAGGTGGACACCCAGTACAGCTTCTTAATAAATCAAGGCAGGAGTGAACAGGTCTATCTGACTTTTCACCTAAGGTACCGTCTTACTGTATCCACCATGGTACATAAGCCATGCCAAACCTTCCACAGCTCTGCCAGCTGTAGAGGGACTGGCTGAGTAATCAGAGAACTTTAAGGGGCTTTCGGTTTCCTTCCGTCACTTTGTAAGTAGGTGGTCTGGGATTCATTCACGTCACCCCTGCTCTTTATCATTTTTGATTGTATGAGCTAGGTGACCTGTTTGTTTGCTAGCTCATCTATCCTATTTCTAATGGCCAATGTAGTCAAGGGTGTGACATCATATTTCCTCTTCTAGTTAAGCTTCTGAGTTTATCTCTGATGGATACAGCCTGATCCACTGAAAATGGACCAAAGATAAAGGTGTAAGATGAAGTCAGTTCTATTTCAGATGGGAGCCAAGATTCCCCGAATTACCAGGTGTGAGGTATTGCCCTCACTGTGTTTCATTGTACATTTTTTCATTTAACAATATAAATTTAATTATTTAATCCCTATATTACTGGTCACATTTATTCAGGAATGCATGTGTGCTGCCTGTGAGCATGTGTGTGTGTGTGTGTGTGTGTGTGTGTGTGTGTGTGTGTGTTCTTAAGTCTGCATAGTTTTGATGATTATTGTTTTAAAGTCAGGTGAGGGACGTCACCTCTGCCATCTTCACTAAGCCATGAATTCCTTGTCTAAAAACATTTATTTATTTATTTATTTATTTATTTATTTATTTATTTATTTATTTATTTATTTATTTTGTGTGTGTGTGTGTGTGTGTGTGTGTGTGTGTGTGTGTGTGTGTATGGAGATCAAAGAACAAACTTGGGTGTCATGCCCAGGTACCATTCATGCTTTTTGTATTTGTTTTGTTTGAGACAGGGTATCTCACTGGCCTGGAAGTCAGCAAGTAGGCTATGCCAGTGAGTCCCAGGGACCCTCCTGTCTCCAGCTCCCAGCACTGGAATGGAGTAGTAGCCGTCAGTCCACAAATAATGATATTGGGACTTATTATTTATTATGAAAGTTTGGCCTTTAGCTCAGGCTTGTCCCCAACTAGCTCTTATAACTTAAATTAACCATTTATATTAATTTATACTCTATCACATGCTGTTACCTCTCTTCCATCTTGCATCTCCTGTTTCTTCTCTGTGTCTCCTGGCTTCTCCTGCACACCTTAGTTCCCCTTCCTCTTTATTTCTCTCCGCAGAAATCTCACTTATACCTCCTGCCTAGCTATTGGCCATTCAGCTTTTTATTACACCAATCACAGCAATACATCTTCACACAGTGTACAAATATCCCACAGCACTGGAATTGTATATACTAACATATCCAATAGTCAGCCTTCAAAAGAGGAGTTTTTTAATACCATAAAAAGTGATTAAAGTAATAATAGTCATTATAAAAACCTGAAGGAAAAATAAAAAGGGAAATTCCTTTTTTAAAATAAAGATCACATGGGCTGGAGAGATGGTTCAGCCGTTAAAGGCTAGGCTCACAACCAAAATAAAGATCACATGCTATCTGTGACTTAGCAATAGAGAAAGCCTGCTCACATTTGGGGGTTTCTCACTATTGTTTTCACATATATTAGAGTGTGAGTAGATCATTGGCACACTGTATTTTGTTGATTGCTTTCTTCCCTTAACAATCATCTAGATGCTTCCTCAGGATCGTTAAACATTCTCTAATATTCTTTGTGCTTGAACTAGCATTTCATAGTGCAGATACCACAGTTAAACCTTGTAGGCTTTCTAGCTGCTGCTGCTGCTGGCTCAGTATAAATCCTTCTGTGACAACCACAATGTCATCTCTGTTTGATGACTGCTGTGATTATTAGTGACCACAAATTCCTAGAGCAAATCATTGGAGGTTTTGTTGCATGCAGTCTTTGGCCAGGCCATGGTAATTTACCATCCAGGCCACAGCCAATGAGAACCCCTCTGCCCTAGCTTTTGATTTTGGCTGCTGCTTCTCCAAGAAAATGACAATAGCCAAAGGGCCGGGGTCTACATTGTTTCCTCATGTTCCTGCCTTAGCCAAACAGAGATGGAGGCTCCTCTCCTCCATTCATTCACCCTTTTTGAGTGCCTTGTGGTAAACGCTAGAAAGGTTTCTCAGAAATTTAGAGTGTGAATGTGTAGGTAACAAACTTGGTGTCTATGACCCCTAGAAAGACCCGGCAAGCCACCAGTGGGATTTTTGTTTGTTTGTTTGTTATTTGTTTTTTGAGACAGGGTTTCTCTGTGTAGCTTTGAGCCTTTCCTGGAACTCACTTGGTAGCCCAGGCTGGCCTCGAACTCACAGAGATCCGCCTGGCTCTGCCTCCTGAGTGCTGGGATTAAAGGCGTGCGCCACCACCGCCTGGCACCAGTGGGTTTTAAGAGTGTCTGGAGAAGCAGCGCTCTCGACAGCCAGTCTAAGTCAGGCATGGTAGCTCTCATCTGTGGTCCCTGCACTTATGAGGTTGAGGTAGGAAGACTGCTGGGAGTTCAAGACCAGCCTAGGATGCATAGTGAGATACTGTCTCAAAACAGTAACAAAACAGACACAAACACAAAGCAAGCAAATCCTCCATTTCCACCACTTCTTTTTTGTTTTGTTTTGTTGTTTTTCAGGACAGGGTTTCTCTGTGTAGCTTTGCACCTTTCCTGGAACTCACTTGGTAGCCCAGGCTGGCCTCGAACTCACACATATCCACCTGGCTCTGCCTCTCGAGTGCTGGGATTAAAGGTGTGCGCCACCACCGCCCAGCCTTTACACAGCTTCTTTAGAAGGTGATGGCCCTGAGTCTCCAAGGGAGTCTGTATTTGACTACGACCCAGGTAGCAAAGCTGGTGCCCAGGAAGGGATTTAGGATGTAGTTCATGCCTCTGATCTCCAAGGTTCTAGATTCAAATCTTAGCTCTGCTGCCACCCTTTGAGTGGCCTATTTCAGTCTTTCTTATTGGTAGGTTGGGACAGGATCAGAGATGAGTCAAGAGTCTGTCACTGATGGCAAAGTTCAATGCCTCATTAACCCCCTCCCACCTTACCATGGGTTCCTTGGAGGCAGGACCTTTGTTTTGTTTACCTGTGTTTCCCTGAGCATATGCCATGGCCCCCAAAGGACAGAGTGAGCACTTGAACTCATTAAAGAAAGAATCTCCAAAATTTGGGGCTAAGGTGACCCAAAGGGCACGACATGTCCTTTGAAGTGACCGTCTGTGCCCTGGAGGCTACTCAGTCATCCATTCTGGTTGTAGGAGGTGGTAAGGGGGAGAGCAGAGCTTACAAGGTAGATACATCAGGAAGAGCATGTGTTTGCTGGCTGGGGATGTAGCACAGTGGTAGAGGGTTTGCCTAGCATGCACAGAACCCTGGGTTCAATCCTCAGCACTACATAAACCACATGGTATACACTCAACAGAAGTTCAAGGTCAACCTCAGCTTCATAGTGAGTTTGAGACCAGCCTGGGCTAGACAAGATGTTTCCTGAAGAGCAATCTATGTTTGCTTTCCATGCTGGGAAACTATAACTGTTCCATCCACTGGAACAGAGGTGCTGAGGTCCAGCTGATGACTAAGCAGCTCATTCCATCAGTGTCCTCTCCTTTCCCATGTTCAGTTACACAGGTTTGTGGCCGCTTGGCTCTGTCTGGCCGTTTGTCCAGCCACTAGAGGTAAAGTGACCAAGCTCAGCTAGCTGTTGGTCATGGTGCAAACTGAAAATAGCCACATGTACAACAGGGCACCCTGGCTCCTAGGGTAGTGTTCTGGAATTTAGAGAGCTTCCCATGGACCTGTGTGCTAATGATCATATGGTGCTTTCTATGCATTTGTATTAAATATTTTCATGCAATACATTCGAATCACTTTCCCCCCAACTTCTCCCAGACTCTCCTCAACTCCGGGCCCACCAACTTTATGTCCCTCACCTCTCTCTTCAAGAAAACCAAAACCAAGAACAAAGAAGTGAAAATCAGAACAAACAGAAAAGCAAAAGAGAAAAATAGAACAAAACAAAACAATTTCGGCACCGTGTGGTGTCGTCAGCACCCTCTGCTTCTCCACCCCAGCACAGTTTGCTTTGTGTTGGCCAGCTGCTCCCAGGCATGGGGTCTGCCCTGGAGTCTGGTTCATCTACCTGGGGACTCTCTACTGGAGAAAACTCATTTCCCTTTCCCGTCAGGTACCGATGACAAATAGCATTTTGGCTAGGGGCGGGACTTTGTGCTCACTTTGCTTTTACAGTGCTAGGCTTTTGTCTGGTTTAATCTGTACAGGTCTTGCGTGTGCTGCCAAAGGCTCTGTGAGTTCGTATGTGCATCAGTCGTGCTGTGTCTGGAAGACACTCTCTCCTTGAAGCCGTCCATCATCTCTAGCTCTCACACTCTCTCCACTTCCTCTGCTGAATAGTTCCCTGAGACTAGAAGGGAGGAGTTTGATGAATTTCTATGTTTTAGATATATACTCTGGTAACAGAAAGGTGCATATTTCATATTTATCCATTATAAGTTCATATTGTATCTATGCATTTTAAATTTATCAACTATGTATACATGTAAGTGTATGTTATATGTAGAAATTATATGCATATTAAGCATCTATATGTATTTGTGTTTCATATATAAGTTGTACATATATATGTATGTATATATATGTTTCTATATATTGTGTGCATGTGTGTCTGGCTTTTAGGTATGTGTAGTGTACATGTAAGTGGCATTGTGAATGACTCTGTGTGTGTGTGAGTGTGTGTGTATAACACATCCAACTCTCCCTCCCAACAGCCCTATGGTGGGGGAGAGTTCAGCTACAGCTTGACAGGGGCATCCAGGTCTGTCCCATCTCCAGTGTCTACCCTGGCAGACCTCTCTACACTGCACCCTCAGTCTCTGGCATCTTTCTATTCTGCTGTGGTCCATCATCCAACACCCATTGGGGACTCCATAGAAAGACAGAGTCTCCAGCCCCACCTGGAACCCAGTAAATCAGAATCTGCATTTTAATGAGATCCCCCTCATCTCAAGGTGAAGCTTAGCCCATCTCTGACTATGTTGCCCCTGCCTAAAACCCTTCTCATAATAATCACTATAGTAGGCAGAGCATCAACCTTCCAAAGGAGTCCACGTTCCACCCCAGTCCTGTACCAGGCAATGTGGCAAAGAGGAATTAAGGTCGCAGGTGAAGGGACAACACCCTGCATGATCTGGTTGGATCCAGTAGATCCACAAGGTTTCTTGAGTGGAAGAGAGAGGGAGAAGTAAGTAGAGGCTGGAGTGGTGTAAGTAGGGGTGACTTGACCAGCCTTTTCGTTGTCTTGAAGTTGGAGGAATGGGTCACAAGCCACAGGAACCCTGAAGGGGCTGGACGCTGCGGGGGGGGGGGGACGACACAGATTTTTCCCTTAAAGCTTCTAGAAAAATCCTATCTTTGCTGCCTTGATTCCTATCACAAGACCTATGTTGGCTCTCTAACCTCTAGAACAGTAAGGCACTGAAACATTGCTGATTGGAGCTGCGGAGTTCATGGTGATTGACAAAAGCAGGATCTTTTAATCAATCACAGTGAATGCAGTTACTCCCTCTATGGACCTACTAAGTGCCACTCCAGCCCTTTGCCCTTCTCACCCTGATCTCACAGCTTCAGGGTTAGAAAGTTAGGTGGGACTCCCCGAGGATCAGTTTGCTCCCCTAACACTTAGCACTGAGCCTGGCCTGTGGGCTGAACTTGGCCTACCTATCATTGTTAAAGAAGTCATTCATGCAACCTTGCTCCAGGTTAGCATCAGGCAGGGAACTGCCCTGCTCTCCCAACCCACCAGGCAGCTACAGCCAGGAGGAGGGGTGCAGTAGAGAGCACCCAGAGCCTGTGCTGGCATTCTCCTGCTCTTTCTCTGCCCAGGCAAGTTTCCACACCCCCCTGTGTCTCAGTTTCCCCATCTGGTAAACAAAGAGGTCAGACAAGGTGAACCCTACATCACCATTAGCAAGAACATTCTAGCATGTCTGAGTTCAGTTTGGCCCCGCTTTGTGACAAATGAGAGCATCCACGTGACTGAGCAGGGCCAGCCTGGCCGTCTGGTCCTGAGCACATTGTCTCTCACTGATGGTCCATTCATGAGCTGGGCCCAAATCTGCAGGACAACTGTGTATATTTGGTACCAAACAGAGATTTCAGCTGCTCTAGCCACCCAGTCAAAATGCCAAATTACTCATTCTCCTGCAGAAAGCACAGGGAAAAACGAATCATTTCTCTGTGCACAGTTTTTCCATGTGACAAATTTTCTAATTTTACTTCAGGTTAAGCCGACTCCAGCTGATGGCTCTGGTTCAGTCTCCTGACCCCCTTTTGAGATTCGAGTTTCCGGATCAAAAACCACAATGGCTTTTGTTGGTTTAATATTTGCAAGTGTGAGCTGCTGTCAAAGTTGCAACAGAATGTCTTCATCTTCTCTGCTCTGTGATAGCCAGCAATGGCTTCTTGATCTAGTTGTCTGATACTGGGCCTGGCCAAGTCCCGGTCCCTCTGTGGATGCAGACACCTTTATCTGAAAAGGGGGGAACAGCTGCTGAGATGGAGCCTGTGTGGCTGGATGGGAAAAAGTTGTTACTGGGCATGTTTTCTAAGGGTAGCTGGTTCTATGAAGACTGTTGGGATGGGAACTCACACCTGCTGCCTGCCGCGAGTCTGTGCTCGGGAGCTCCATGCCTGGCACAACTCGGGTACTTGTAGCATTAGGAAAAGAACCGTGGCTGTGTTTGGAAGACATGAGTTCTGCCTGTGTGGCATCTGCTGCATGCCATCACTGTCTTCCACCTCTTTGCCACCCTTGGGGTCACATCTCTCTGACCTCTGGCTCATCTCTCTGCTTGCAGGGAGGCTTGTCCAAAGTGCACGTCCTATCGTGTCCCTTCTTCAAACCCCTCTGTGCTTTCCATTACAGCAATGAGCTCTATTCTGCCTGGGCTACAGCCAAACCCTCTCGTCTCCCATCTCTCTCGGCTTCTGGCTCCAGCCATGCCGAACTCCTTGCTGGTCTCTGAGATCACACACAGCCTTTCTCAGCCTCACTAGTCTTATGTCTTTCATAGACTTGCTCCCTGACCTGCAGTCCCTCAGCCAGCAGGGCATTACTCTGAGCTCGTTAGGAATGCAGGGTCCTGGGTCCTGCCCCAGAGCAACAGCATCAGGCTTTGTGTTATAGATGCCCCTAGGCAATGCATTTGATGCCAAAGTATGGTGATCCACAATGCTCTGAGCCCTGGACAATGAGGAATCTGGCATTGAGTGCTGGGCAATGAGGAGTCTGGCAGAGCTCGTCTGGTTCCAGCCTCCACAAGTACCAGCTGGTGACCTTGGATGACTTTCTAATCCTCTCCAAACCTCAGTTTCTTCATCTATAACAGTAGGGCTAAAACCAGGATTTATCTTAGGCTACTAGTGATCAGTAAATGCAGCAACCCCCCACCCTAAGTTCTTAGTACAATGCACATGGTAAACAATAAGGGGTGAAAGGTCTCAGATATGGGGCTTGTGAGGAGCATAGACAAGTTGTTGGGGAGTATGGAGTTTATTGGAACACTTATTAACAGCATGGACAGACAGACAGCAGCATGGTTGGGGTCTGAAGGGAGGAAGTCAGGGCCCATGTAGCAGAAGTGAGGGTCTCTTCTATAGCTCTCTGAGGAGGGAGGAGGTTTTACAGCATAGCCTGGTAGGCTCTGATTCCCAGACAAGAGCAGGGAAGGGGTGGGGAGCAGGATGTGTGGCTACCAATACCCCCTTTGATATAAAATCACTTGTCAGGTGAGGGGTCCCGGCACCAGGAAGCGTATCAGCCAGGAACTCACAATGCCCAAGACAGTGCCTTTAGATAACTGTGAGCAGGTAAAGGCTGCTGAAGGTACCATGACCTGAGCAGCAGTTGGATTCTAACGTGATGTTCTTATAGGTCACAGGGCCCAGGTTCAACCTCAGTGTCATCCCTAAACCCTCCTGTGGCTTCATTCTGTATTGGTTCATTCTGTGAGGGGACAGAATTCATCTGCCCATTTCACTAAGGACCTGGAGGGCCACATCAGTGTCACTCACCTTTGGAGGTTAGGATTGTTGAGCCCGGGGACAGGGAAGGCAACCATTGTGATCAGATGTGGGAAAGTTGAATCAGCTAAGCAAAGACTTGTCAGGTTTGGATGGGTGGATAGAAATAGTTATGAAGTTCTAGACTGTGGTAGAAAAGGCTGTCTGTCCTACCTGTGGATGCCTAGGAGGGTTTTTTAACTCATCATTTGTTCCTTCACGTCCACTTAAACATTTCCGGACTGCTTACTGAACGCAAGGCAATGCACGATGTGCCGGATATAGAATGATGGACAAGGAGGCCTGGTCCCACTGAGGAATGCTGACACTAACAATTCGTACAAAACAATCCTTTGATACTGATAAAGGGCAAACAGGGTTCTGGAGAAGAGTGGGAGCCAGTCATGGAAACACACGCACTCAGGAAGAGGCAGGAGGCTTCCAAGTTCCAAGCCAGCCTGGACTACAAAGCAAGACCTGCTCTCAAGAAAAATTGAAGTACAGGGCCCTAAGGAAGCACACACTTGGATGCTCATCTGTGTGAGGCCATCAGGGAATCCTCCACAAGGAGTGACCTTTGAGATGTGGTCAGGGTGAACAGATTTAGTCAGGGAAGGGTGCTGTATATATTGATCTGAGTGATCCAGATTTCCAGTTGAAGGGATCCAGATGGGGAGTAAGTTAAGAAGTGGCCTGCTGGGGCTGGAGAGATGGTTCAGGGTTTAACACTGGCCACTATCCCAAAGAACCAGGTTCAATTCCCGGCACACACATGTCCTATCACAACAGTCTGTAACCCCAGCCTCAGGGCATCCAGCGCTTCTTCTAGGGGCCACCTCATGTACAAGGCACCCACGTGGTGCACAGGTACACACACAGGCAGCACATCCGTACATATAAAATAAAATCTTAAAAAAGTTTGAAAGGAGAGGCCTGCCTTGGCCAGAGCACGTGATGGGAAGGACTCAGAATGGATCCCTGGGAAGAAGGCGGAATCTCCTTGGTAGCCTAACACAGCTACCATGGCCCCTCAGGCTCCACAGGTGTTCTCAGCCCAGGGCTTGGGATAGAATGAAAACCTTGGGTCCTGGAGATGTGGAGAGTGGGGCTCTGGCTTTGGCTGCCCGCCTTCCTTCTCCTGCTGCCTACAGGAGAATGTACTAATTCCGGTGGAAGATGGAGGTGTTCACTGCTGCTGCTGGAAAGGGATCAACTTCGGGAACTTCAGGCAAGCATCAGAGAAGCAGAGCTGGAGTGAGAGTCCCGAGCCCGAGCCGTGGGCAAGGGCTCCTCCCAGGCCCATCCCCCACTGCAGGCCGAGAGGAGGAGAGGGCCATGAGGAGTGGCTAGGACCTCCGTACAGGGGTGCTAGATACCGCCCTGCTCTTCGCCTCTCTGTGGATGGTGTTGGGAATGTACACGTGTAGAAGCAGTGAGTCAGCCTGGGGCTCTTCCCGCTGAGGCAGAGGGGGGGAGTGTCTGGATGGGAAGGCTAAAGGATTCCTTCAGAGACCCGCACCTGTGGGAAGAGAGCCCCTCCCCCAGCCAGCCACCCCCTCCGTGGCTTCTCAGACCGCTGTGCAGTGGTTCCTGGCTGGGTGACAAAGGTCTGCAAAGAGCCGCATTGATTATTTCCTGGAGCATGTATTTTACTCAGCGGTGGGGCAGTTGGGGCCAGAGACCAGTCACAAGTGGGGAATAATCCAGAACATCACTAAGAGAAATAAACACCCGTGTGTTATGGAGTGAAAGCTTGAGCGCTCTGAAGCAGGAGGCTGTCACGGAGTTTCCAAGCTCCTGTGGCTCATTGGCTAAGTCAGGCCCACAGGTGTGGGTCCCCTCTCTCTGGTGATGAGAAGCTTGGGTGCAGGTGGCGTTTTATGTAGATCTGAGGTTCCCAAATTATGGAAGAGGCACAAATTGTTGTCCAAGGGTGTCAGGGCCTATTCCTACAAAAGATATTTTCTCCATTCATAGCATATATTGTTTTAGGGAAGTGTACTAGTGTTTGATGAAAAAATGGAGATCACCACAGTCCAAAGTTCTTGTAAGAGAACTCTCAGTTCCAAGAGGACTTGCCTCTGTCACTTCTAGACCTCCAGCATCCAGAATGGTACCTGCCATACAGCAGGTGCTCATGCTTACTGCATGAATAGTGTGTGTGTGTGTGTGTGTGTGTGTGTGTGTGTGTGTGTGTGTGTGTGTTGACGGCTTCGAGAACCTTGCCTTCTCAATCTGTGTTTACCTTTCCAGGAATAAGTGAGCCGGGCTGCTCTCACATGGGAAGCCTGGGTGGAATGTGAAAAATTCAGGTCATGAATATGCATGTGGGACTCCAGCCAGTCCTGCCCGGAAGTTCAAGATTTCGAAGAATCACCCTTTGGAGGCGGCCTCCTACCCGGTGTGGTCTGTGCCACACATTGGCTCCTTGTGGGTGAAGGCCACAGTTTGCCATTCATGTACCTTGCCTGGCTGGGCCCCTTTTCTAATAGATGCTGTACATCCCTAACATTCATTTGACCCCTCTGAGAGCTAGAGGACAGAGAATGCTGGGTATTGGGGATTATCTATCGGGAAAAGGAAGGTATGGAAAGAACAGCCACTGTGTATCATCAATACAAGGTTTAGTCTGGAAGTTGCTGTCTGGGTGAGTGCATCCCCAGAACACTTGAGCATGGGGAGTTGTCTGTTCCCTTGCAGTCCTTAGCTGGACTCTGGATCCCAGCTCTGTCACTCACTAGTGCTGTGACTTGAGCACCTTACCCAGATGTGGGGTCCACATCTGGATAGAGCAGCAGGGAGAAGTCCTGCTCCCAGACTATGAGATAGTCAGTGTGGTATGCCGAGCCTGAGAAAAGCGGCTGGCCAGCACTCGGTGCCCCTGGGACCTTGGACCTCACTCTGTTGGGCAGCAGCAGCAGCCTTGGGAGCTTTTAGAAATACTAAAGCCTGGGTCTCATTGCCCAACTCCAATTGGGATGGAGGCCAGTATGTTCTGAAGCTCCTGGGTGCTTCAGCTCTCCAGACAAAGTGAGGAACTCAATGTGGACACCTGTGCTATGCAAGCAGGATCGCATCTGTCTTGTCCTCTCTGAATGTCTAGGACTGGCGGTGGTCAGCACTTTCTAATCATGGTAAATCTGACATTCACCTTGCACTGCAGCCGTGAGAGCTAGGTATTGCGCCATCTCAGTGCCTGGATAAAGAGACTTAAAAGATCAGAGAAGTTAAAGAAGGAACCGAAGGTCCTCTGGCTAGGAAGCAATCCAACGGGATGGTGCTGGCAGGTCTCTCTGGAATCCACTTTCCTCTTTTTCTCTGTGCCCCGCTGGGGGAGGTGGCTGATCTTCTGGTCCCTCCAGGTTCCTGTCCCTTCAGTCAGTTTCTGATGCTTTAGTGCCTTGCTGATTCCCCCACAGCATCCCAGAGGCCCCATGCTCTTCCTCCAGCAAACATTTGGAGACTGTCAAGCTGTCCTTTTATCTGAGTTAAACAAGAGTCAGTCTGTTTCAAAATAGGACTTCAGGGTCACCATCTGTCCTGGCTGTTCCCTTAAACTCAAATCCCATTTCAGAGCCAAGCTCTCCTCCAGCATCTCTCTGAGGGCAGGTCTCTTTGCATGACTGGGCCAGGGAATTTCTACAAAGATGTAGTGTATTTGGCAACAACTGCATAACACTTTTTTTTAAAAATGTATGTTCTTTATTGCACCCTTACCAACAGCATCCAAATCATTACATGAGAACCACAAGCCCCTGGACAGGTTCAATGCATTTATTTCTCCAACAGGCATCTCCTTGCTGTCTACCAAGCACCTTGCAAGGCGTTTTGCCATCTTTCCTTCCTTTGGAGCCACAGGTGGGCGTGGGCTGAGTAGTCTGGGAATTTGACGCTATAGGTTTCTGCTGTTCTCATGCCATCAGCCCGGGCCTTGTTTTGCTCATCTTGGGGACCTGGTATTTTCCACCATCCTTCTTAGCTTTCAAGGTGACCCTGATTTTTCTTTGCTTTAGAGAGTGATTTCACACTGCCTGCTACAGCTGTGGGCTTATTCTGCTATAGCAGCTTGCCTGCCCTGGCTGGATCCACACCAGCGCATCTGTGGGGATGCCCCAGGCTGTTCCCAGGGCAGCTTGATTTGCCCAAGGCATACATGCCAAGTACTGAGAGACTGCAGGCAAGTGCAGCTTCGCCTGCTGCTGCCAAACTCCCGCCTGTGCTCTGCATTCCAAGTCACCCAGCCCCACCCTCGCCTTGGCGAGGGAAAGGAAGGGGGGCTGACTGCCAGGGCAACCTCTGGAGGAGAAGGAGGGATTCCTCCTAAAATGGTCAGGGGAGCCTTCCTCAGAAGCCCTCCGAGGCGCCCTGCTGCCTGTCATGTGAAGTTAGGTCTCCTGGATCTGATGTTCAAGTGCCTCTGCTTTGAAGAGAGAAGGCAGATGGGCTCCATCCCCTCTGCCCTCAGCCCACTCACCTGAAGTGGGGAACATGGCCTAGCCTCATCAGATATTAAATGTGCTCATGTGTTTAACTCCGGCGTGGCCTGTGGGTGGCCTGATATTTCTGGCCCATAGCTCCTGGCAGTTCTTTGCCAATCTCTTTTCTTCCCTTCCAGAGAATCACTCAGATCATAGCTTTCCTCATTTGGCCTTGCTTAGGCAGAGCTTCTAGATCCTGCCAATTGCCCCCTCTTTCAGGCCACTTCCTAGGACTTTCAGTAGGTGGGGAGTCCTGCAGGTCCCCTCCTGTCCTTGGCGAACGGTCTCCAGACCCAGGCCTTCAAAATCAAGGCTATGGATGTTGGTGGCTAGGCGGAGAACTACCTGCTCATCCGATCTCTTGTGATCTCATTTTCTCTGAGCCTTCAAGCCTGCCTAGGCCAAATCCTGAAGGGTTGGATGAGGGATGCTGGTTATGGGCAGACATGGGCAGGGTTGGGATAAAGCGAAGGGTGGGAAGGCTGCTCTTGTTTTCTCCTCAGAGCTCTGATCTCCCTTGCGGCTGTTCCCAATGGCCGAGGCCTGTGGATGGCCACTCTGAAGAGGTTGCTGGCCACCTAGCAGCACCGAGGCTATACCCAAAGATTCACGAGATGCCCCAGCATACGCTTCACTTACAGTTACACTCAGGAAAGCTCCAGAATTACAAAACTTTCTCATACTCTTCCCATCTCTCCATGCCACACCCACCCAGTGCCTCTTTTTAATGAAGTTGGGCTTTATCCATTCAAGAGGACCAAGGATTTCAGAATTTGGCTCCTGGTGCCTGAAGGGCTGGACAGTCTCAGCTCATCTTGCCCAGTGGCCTGAGCTGGTGTCTAGCACCAGGATGAGCCCTGAGCCCCCTCCCCCACAGAGGCACAGAGAAAGGGAAGTTGCTGTTATTCACAAGCCCCACCCAGAACATTGTTCCAGGGAGAGGGAAGGTGGAGGCGGCTGGAATTTCATTTCAACTCTGAGAAACCAGTGTGCCTCAGAGGTACTTCCAGGCCAGCTGGAAAGAGAGGGGGGGGGCTGGGCAGCCATCTTGATCTTGCAGAAGGCTATATTTTCCAAGCCCTCTTACTCAAGGGTCAGCTGAAAATGTGGGATTGCAGCCTGCCAGTAAGTCAGCAGCTAGCCTCTATGTGGCTATTGATATGCCATTAATTATTAATGTATTAAGTCTAGACAGCAGGGGTCAGATGAGCACCAGGTTTAAAAGTTCATGTTAACTAAGTGGTGTTGGTGGAACAGTGATTGACTTTCTTTATGATCAATGATAATAAATACACTGTGCTAAGGTGAGCACACAGTTATAGTTATTCTTGTCCAGCATTCATTAAACTTATTCATTTATGCATCATTTGTTCATTCATTCATTTATTCATCCACCAAATGTTTGGCTTTTGCCAACTCTTGGGCAAGATCCTGTGGCAGGTGGGGAGAGTTTGGAACTTTAGAGGAGATGCAGAAGATACCAGCGATGCCCTGCAGCACCTGCAGGCCAGTGGGAACCAGGGGCATGTGCACAGATGGTACCAGTCGTGGGAAGCTGGGGCTCCCTGGAGACTGGGCAGGGGAAGAGCTGTTCTTGGGACATGGTGGATACACAGATGAGCAGATGGGGTGAGGAACAGTGGCTACTTGGCCTTCTTCCTGTTGAAGATGGAGTGGCTTTCCCTGGATGTCTGTCCATCTCTATGTGGGACAAGAGGGACTGGGAGAAAGCTGAGGAAACTGGTGCCTCAGACCCCTTTGGAGGAATGGGCACACGGTGCTCTGCACTGGACAGTTCCTCCTTGGGTAGCACCAAGAAACCACCAACTCCTGGTGGCTGCAGAACCCTTGTCCAACAGTGCCTGGGTCCGCCAAGACCCTCCTCTACCCATGTACATCTGGGGCCACCCCTAAATGGGCTTCTTGCTGGCCAGCCTCCTTCTCCTCAGTGGGGAGCATGTGGCACGGGACATCACTGCTTTCTGTCTGTAAAATCTGGTCTATTCATAGAGTCAACCTGGCTGGGGAGCCACTCAGCTGCTAAGCTGCTCTATCTCAGGGAAGGCTCAGCTTTCCCATGTAGCCCTGGGGCACTTCCTGTATGTATCTCTTGGGAGCAGCAGCTGGATTCCTATCCCTGATCTCTGAGTCAGGTCTCGGGCCCTGCTGCAGACTCCTGCACTGTTTGCTGTCAGCTCTGTGACTCCTCAAGGCTGAGTGTAGGTACCATATTAGCTTCAGCAACAGGGCAAGCCTCAAATCTGAGTGTGAGCCATAGACACTTCCAGGGTTGATAAATGCATGTTATTCAGGAATCCATCCCTAAATCTATGGTTTTGAGATCCAGATGCTACCAGTTCAGGAGTCACACTTGGAAAACCTCTAGTGTCCGAGGAATGCAGATAGGCCGTGGGATCTGAACCCAGACCGTAAGGGTCCAGATTCAGCCTTACTTGTGCGGTTGAATCCTTCTGCACCTCCATATCTGTATCAGCAAAGCAGCGGTCACTGTAATACCTCTCTTCAATAGGTTCTTGTGAGTGTTGACTGGAATTTGTGCTTGGAGTGCCATCGAGAGATGTATGAGTTACCTGGAGTGGTTATAACAAAACTCCACAAAATGAGTAGGCTAAAGCAACAGTAATTGATCATCGTGCAGTTGTAGAGGTTGGAAGTTTGGTAGTAAGGTGTCCAGAGTCCTTCTGCTCTGAGCTTTTCCCCTGGAGCCCAGAGCTGAGCCCTCCAGAGCTGCCTGTGGGGCGGCATGGTGACTCATTACAGATGATGTCATCTTCAGAAGTCAAGGCCCTGCTTATGCTCAAAGAGCCTTTGTTCCCCAAATGGAAAAGCAAAGTCCCCAGACTAAGAGAAGTTGATGGCAAACTCTTCACTCATGCCTTTGGCTGTATCTGTTCCACTGCGGCACTTGTTCCACACAATCTCTGGAGGTGACATCATTCCCAGGTTCCAAATCAGGTGTGGGAAGGCAGGTGGAGGGAGGGATCAAAGTCTGTCACCGCAGAGCCTACAGCACACTTCCTGAGGCTCTGATATGGATTTTGTGGGGAAGTTGGTTCCTGGTGTGTGTGTGTGTGTGTGTGTGTGTGTGTGTGTGTGTGTGTGTGTGTACATGTACATGTTAGGTGAGGCGAGCAAGACTAGCCTGCAAATGAGGGAGTCAGGCCACCCATGTTCTGCAAGCTTCATTTCTGCACTTTATTTCTCTCTTGCTCTATTTAGCCAATCTCTTTCTTTTGTGGCTCACAGACAGAGGGTGCTTGTGAGGCCAATCTGGGACGTGGTATGTTGAGTGAGGGGATAGGGTCAACTTATCCAGGCCTCTGACTATAAACCAAGTGATCTATGTATGCCAGGCCCTGTGTTCAGCACAGTCTTCAATGAGTGATGATGGGTCTTACTTTCTCAGCCAGGGTCTTTCACTGCCACACTATACAGAGTGGAAGACTCCAGCCCAGAGAGGTGAAGTGGCTAGTCCATGGCCACACAGCTGGTTA